>NC_142596.1:45702077-46012872 GCF_965207765.1 Zootoca vivipara
CTGCTCTAGTGGCATTCTCTGCTATTACCCTGTTCCGTGGAATGCCCTTCCCTCTGCCGAACCTGAAGCAGTTGCTGGAGATGTCTTGTAAAGACTTTTTGCCCAGGCTATCCCTGACTATAAGACTGGACCCTTTCTTATGTGTGTAGGCCCCCTTAAATTTGTTTTACTTGCTTTTATATTGTTTTATTAGTTTTAGGCTGTTTATTTATTTTAATTGCTATTGTTTCCATATTGTACATACAGCTCACGGAGTTTGTTTGTTTTTTAAAAAACTATTAAGCCAGTTGGAAATACTTTTATAAAAATAAATCCCTTTTGGCTCCCATCCCCAATTGTCCTCGTCCTCGTCTACCTCTGGCCTCCCCCCACCAGCACAAACTTAGGTCAAGGGCTAGTATGCATAGAACAAGCACACCAGTTATCTAATAAGAACCTCAATACCCTGCTGCTGCTCACAATTTGCAAGTGACAGGGAGTTTTTAAAACGTTACTGGAAAAAAGGTAGGTGGTAATACAGAACTTAACATGTAAACTCCCTGAGGCTCGCTCCAGGCCTGGATCTTTGCAACACAATATATTTTGCAGAGAAAAAGAGAGCCAGAGACTGCAGCACCTGTTCATAAACAGGGTAGAGACACTACGTGTAGACAACCCTAGTAACATAAACACATACTACTCCCCCCCACACATAAACCACATTTTTTCATTCTAACAAAGGCTCCTGGTGAGCCAAACCCTGCACAGAGACTCATCAAGACTCCTCCCAAGTCATTTTTCATTTTCGAGCATTTTAACAGAAGCTAAATGGTAGTGGTTTATCACCAATTTTGTGCAGTCTAAGCAGCTGTTCCCTGCTGAAAGAACCATTGAAGCAAAGCTGAAAGGGAACCCTATGCTCATTCAGCCCAAATCTTGGCTTATAAATTTACCTAGCAGTTCAAAAGCACGTCAAAGGGCAAGTAGATAAATGGAAAGGTAAGCGGCGTTTCCGTGTGCTGCTCTGGTTCACCAGAAGCAGCTTTGTCATGCTGGCCACATGACCTGGAAGCTGTACGCTGGCTCCCTCAGCCAATAGAGCGAGATTAGCGCCGCAACCCCAGTGTCGGTCACGACTGGACCTAATGGTCAGGGGTCCCTTTACCTTTAAGGACCCCTAGATGGTTAAGTCCAGTCAAAAGCAACTATGGAGTGTGGCGCTCATCTTGTTTCAGGCCGAGGGAGCTGGCGTTTGTCCACAGACAGCCTTCCGGGTCATGTGGCCAGCATGACTAAACCGCTTCTGGTGCAACAGAACAGAATGAGGAGTGCCAGAGTGCATGGAAACACTGTTTACCTTCCTGCTGCAGCGGTACCTATTCCCGAAGACAGCTACAGGGCAGACGCACTTCCAAGTCTAACAAAACCCTAAAGAAACATCTGACCAGGCAGATCAGACATGGCGGTGGTCCCACAGTGTTTTCTTCCATTTATGAAGTCATATCATACCTGTTCCCCTTCCAGGCCCATGATTTTAGGGATGGATGGACCACAGATGTCAATGTCCAGCACGGCAACCTGGAGGGAGTTGGGAGCAAGTTGAGGAAGGGGAAGTTAGAAGTGTGCAAGCATGACTTGCAACAAAACGTTGCATGTCTGCCCAGGGTTTTTCAGAGCTGTGGACGGTCGTGCCCTGTTCCAAGTTACTAAACACCCTCCACCAGACATTTTTGTCCCCTTCTCCCCAGCAGTAAGTCAGCACACTGTGATCACTAAGTATGTTCATTGGGCTGTTTTGAGGTAACCCCCCCTTTAGGTCTTTCCCCCCCAAAATATTTTTTGTACTGCAAACCTAGGGACTCCCCCAAGCCTGCTGGCATTTCCCTCTTGTGACGGATGGTGCCATTTCTGGCAACTTAAGGCCCGGCACTTGAAGCATGACCTTGCCATGATTACGTATCCGGAATAGAGAATCTGTGGCTCTCCAGATGCTATTCAGTCAACTCCCATCATCCCTGCCCCACTGGCCATGCTGGCTGTGGCTGATGGGGAGTTGGGGGCCCAATATCTGGAGGACCAAAGGTTACCCATCCCTGGTATACATGAAAAATTCCAAACACTAGGAATATCAAAGTGAATTATAGCGAAGCGATGTGAAGTCCAGTTCCAAGTGCAGTCATACCTCGGGTTAAGTCCGCTTCAGTTTGAGTACTTTCAGTTTAAGTACTCAGTGGATCCAGAAGTGTTTACTTCCGGGTTCCGCCGCGCGCGCATGTGCAGAAGCGATCTGTGTGGTTCGCGCAGGCGCAGAAGCGCTCTATCGGTGCTTCGCACACTATCGCTGCTCAGATTAAGTACTTTTTGGGGTGCGAATAGCACCTCAGAACCAATTAAGTACTTAACCCGAGGTAGCACTGCATGTTTATTTGATCCATTGATTTCAGTGTAGTATATGTGAGTAGACAGAGATATGCTCTTCATCCGGGTAAGATTACACAAACACACATGCATGCAGTTAATTGGTAGTTATTCAAAGGCTGTAAACTTTTTTCAAAAATGTATACTAGAGGTGAATATACTCTAGCCCCCCAGATGTTGCAGAACTACAACGCCCAGGAGTCCCAGCAAGCACGGCCAATGACTAGGGAGGATAGGAACTGTAGTTCAGTAACATCCTGTAGTTCAGGAACATCTGGAGGGCCAAAAGTTCCTAACACCTGTGTCTACTTTCCAAAGTTATGTTTGGCTGTCATATCACATAAATAGGACAAGGAAAAACATGTGCAATATTCTTAATACAACATATGAATAAAGGCTCACTCTTCATCTACTTTCTGGAATATTTTCCATTAGTTCCTACAGGTACATCCATTATCGCTATTAGCAAAATGAACTATTTAAGAACCAGGGTAGAGTAGTGGTTGGAGCATTAATTAGGAATGGGGATATTTCAAACCACCACTCAACTGTGAGGCTCACTAGGGCAGCGTTTCTCAACCGCTGTTCCGCGGCACACTAGCTGGCTGGTGTGCCGCGACGTGCGGCGACGAGAAGGGCGATTTGCATTGTCACATGCCTGGCGGCCGCCAATGACCAGCACTGACCCGCCAGAAAGCAATATTTCTCCTCCTCTTTCCCAAAGCTCAGTGCAAACGAGCCTGGCGGCTGCCAATAACCAGCACTGACCTGCCGGAAAGCAATATTTCTCCTCCTCTTTCCCAAAGCTCAGTGCAAACGAGCCTGGCGGCCGCCAATACACAGCGCTGACCCGCCGGAAAGCAATATTTGGCAAGTGTTTCTTACAGTCATAATTATAATATAGGGCGGCACAGAGTTAAATTTTTAAACTTTTTTAATGGTGGTGTGCCTCGTGATTTTTTTCACGGAACAAGTGTGCCGTGGCCCAAAAAAGGTTGAGAAACACTGCACTAGGGGCTAGTAATACCCCCTCAGCTTAAGCCCTCTCACAAGGTTGTTGTGAGGATTTTAAAAAGGGGTTGGGAGAACTGTATACTATGCCCTGTGCAACACAAAACAAATGAATTATAAAACAACATAATAAATTGTTTCGCATTACTAAGGAAGTGATATAAAGAAACGCAGTTGGGAGGGAATGGAGGAAGTCGACAAAGATACGTGATATAAAATTGGAAATATTGTTGTTTTTGTTGTAATGTTGATATTTTGTTATGTTGTGTACGTATTATGTTTTTGTTCTGTTTTTTCTATGTTGTGTTGTTGCAAAAATCAACAAATATATTTAAACAAAATAAAAAATAAATAGTTTCGCCCTAGAAAAATACAATATTTGTCCATTTTAAACCGAAGCTACATTATTTCTGAAACTACTTTTATTTAAATCACTTATTGCAACCATGTCAATATTTAGAGATGAATGGTCTCCTTTGTCACCATTTGCAATTGAACAATATGGGCTTCAAAAACAAACAAAAGGTATAAACAGGATCACACTCACCTGTTTGGTTTCATCTTCAGCCAAGCCATGCGCCAAGTGAGCACTGAATGTGCTCTTCCCTACGCCTCCTTTCCCAGACAACACCAGCAGTTTGTGTTTCACAGCTTTCATTTTCTCCTTGATTTCCTCAATAGCTTAGGCAGAAAAAAGGCAAAGCACAGAATTCGTGTGGGAAGGATGCCATTCTAAACAGAATCTATTCCCTCATGCAGCATGAAGGTGCTGATTTCCTAGGGAGCTCTATCAACTACCTAACCAGCTTTGCAGATTAATTTCTGCTAAAAGATATTCATAATGCTACAGCTCTAATAGATGCCTGTACAAGTCATGGGGTACCAAATAAAGTCAGCAGGTGAAGCTTTGCCCATTGCCACATTTGCACAATGGGGGGGGGGGGAGATCAGAAAAGGGAAACCAAAACAAGAACATTAAGAGCCTGCTGGATCAGGCCAATGGCCCATCTAATCCAGCATTCTGCTCTCACAAAATGGGAAGCTAGCAAGCAGGATTCAGGCACAACGGCACTCTCCTTCACCCTCCTGTGGACTTCAGCAAGTACAGTCGAGAAGGACCAGTGCGTCCAACCCCTGAGGCTGCGCCCACTGATAACCTTATCCTCCTCCATGAATCTGTCTAGTACTCTAGTTGGTGGCCACCACCCCTGACTAAGTGCTGTATGAAGAAGTACATGATCCAAGTGGGATAGTGTGGCTCTCCTATGAGAAAAGGTTACAACATTTGTGCTTCTTTTTAGAAAATAGGGGAGGGAGGGAGGTTTATTAGGAAGGGAATTTAGAAAACCTGCGTCTGAAGCAGCCTGGCAGTACCCCCCCCCCCGCTTGAGATTATATGTTTTAGTTGAGATTCCTGCACTGTATAATCATAGAATCACAGAGTTAGAATGTACCCCCAAGGGTCATCCAGTCCATCTCAGCTAAAGCCTCCATGACAGACGGCCATCCAACCTCTGCTTAAAACGCTCTCCAAGGAAGGAGAGCCCACCACCTCCCGAGGGAGACTGTTCCCCTGCCAAAACAGCTCTTACTGCCAGAAAGATGTTGAGCCTTAGCCTCCTTTCTTGTCGCCATGGGTTCAAGTCCTACCCTCCGGAGCAGGAGAAAACGAGCCTGCCCTGTCTTCCGTGGGGCAGCCCTTGAGATATTGGAAGCGGGTTCTCCTATCTCCTCTCAGCCCACTCCTTTCCAGGCTAAACATACCAGGCTCCTTCGTTGCAAAGGGGTTGGACTAGATGGCCCCCCGGGCCCCCTCCCAACTCCACGGTTCCATGCGATCCTTACCTGGGTCGGGTCCCACGGGCCCCCCGGAGGAGCACACGCCCTGGTTGGGGCACCCCTGGCAGGCCGCGGCCTTGCCCGCCTGGTCGCTGCCGGTGCCTGGGCATTCTGGGAGAGGCGAAAGGAAAGAGAAGGCCCCGCGTTAGTGGAAGCCGGAGAAGAGCACCCCCCCCACCGCCTACCCCTGCCTTTCCCCTCACCCTGAGGCGGCACGTCCAGCAAGGCCGGCCCAGCCGCCGCAGCCATGGCAGAACCAGCTGAAGAGATACGGGGCGAAAACACAAACACAGGCACTTCCGGCGATGAGCGCCACCTTCAAAGGAGTCCCCCTTTCCCCACTTCCGGTAGCGCGCTCGAAAAATGGGTCCTCCCCGAGCTTAAGCCGGTGACGTTCGTTCCGATTACGGCCCGAGCAGCAGGAAGGAGGAGCAGCGGCATCCCGGAGCCCCCTCCCGATGGCCCGCGGCAAAGGTGCGCATGCGTATGCTTAATGGCGGGTCGTCGTGCGAGGGGATAGCACTGAAAGAAGGCGAGCTGGGAGGGTGGGGGGAGAGAGAGAGAGAGAGAGAGAGAGAGAGAGAGAGTGTGTGTGTGTGTGTGTGTGTGTCGCCGTGTCACGTGGCCTGATCTGGCGTTAGCGATTGGATGGCGCCGAGGTGAGTTTGTGCGAGTTTGCTGAGAGAACTCGAGCGGCTTTGCGTGTTTCCCGTGACACGTGGACGTTCGCTCACACGTTGTTCTTAAAACTAATCCAGACGAGCCTAGCTGAAAACAACGGGTCGTGCTAGCATTAAAAGCACACACACACACAAACGTGAAAATAACCAAAGGAAATAAAATAAAATTTACTGGAACTTTTTTTAATTGTATGAATATTATACTGCAAAAGAAAAAGAGCTGCCCATTTCTCCCCTAGTACAATTAAAATAGGGACCCAGGTGCCGCTGTGGTTAAACCACTGAGCCTAGGGCTTGCTGATCAGAAGGTCGGCGGTTCGAATCCCTGTGACGGGGTGAGCTCCCATTGCTTGGTCCCAGCTCCTGCCAACCTAGCAGTTCGAAAGCACGTCAAAATGCAAGTAGATAAATAGGAACCGCTACAGCGGGAAGGTAAACGGCGTTTCCGTGTGCTGCTCTGGTTTGCCAGAAGCGGCTTTGTCATGCTGGCCACATGACCTGGAAGCTATACGCCGGCTCCCTCGGCCAATAATGCGAGATGAGCGCGCAACCCCAGAGTCGGTCACGACTGGACCTAATGGTCAGGGGTCCCTTTACCTTTACCTTTACAATTAAAATAACTCATGGTTGAAATGTATTGCCTGCCCTGTACCCCTAAGGTCCCCTTGGTTGCAATGACTGTAATTATTATTCATGTTAAAAAGCAATATTAAAAACCACACAAAACCACACAAAGACCCTCTTATCCCCAGTGCCGTCTAATATCTTATACACAAAGACACTAGGAGCGGCCATTGGGGGCGAGGTGCCCCCAATTTGCCAATGACATCCAGCTCTCTTTCTCAAAACACAGTGACTTCTGCATAGCTCAATGGGACTCTCATTGAATGAACTTGCACCCAAGTAATGGCAGTGACAGATTTTACTTTCTTGGGCTCCTTGATCACTGCAGATGGTGACAGCAGTCACGAAATTAAAAGACGCCTGCTTCTTGGGAGAAAAGCAATGACAAACCTAGACAGCATCTTAAAAAGCAGAGACATCACCTTGCCGACAAAGGTCCGTATAGTTAAAGCTATGGTTTTCCCAGGAGTGATGTATGGAAGTGAGAGCTGGACCATAAAGAAGGCTGATCGCCGAAGAATTGATGCTTTTGAATTATGGTGCTGGATGAGACTCTTGAGAGTCCCATGGACTGCAAGAAGATCAAACCTATCCATTCTGAAGGAAATCAGCCCTGAGTGCTCACTGGAAGGACAGATCCTGAAGCTGAGGCTCTAAGACTTTGGCCACCTCATGAGAAGAGAAGAATCCTTGGAAAAGACCCTGATGTTGGGAAAGATTGAGGGCACAAGGACAAGGGGACGACAGAGGACGAGACGGTTGGACAGTGTTCCCGAAGCTACGAACATGAGTTTGACCAAACTGCGGGACGCAGTGGAAGACAGGAGTGCCTGGCGTGCTCTGGTCCATGGGGCCACGAAGAGTCGGACACAACTAAACAACAACAAAGAACTTTGCTTTGGCAAAGCGAGGCCAGGCAATCATATTATTCCTGAATAATAATAATAGTAATAATACCCTGCCCATCTGAGTTTGACCAAACTGCAGGAGACAGTGTAAGACAGGAGTGCCTGGCATGCTCTGGTTCAGGGGTCCCCAGACTTACTTGGCTTCGGGCCGGTGCCCACCGCGCCGACCGCGCGGCGGGCCGGAGGGGAGGGGAGTGCGCGCGCAGCGGGCTGGAGGGCGGGGGAGTGCGCGCCCATGCGCATGCGCGCACACACACACGGTCGGAAAAAAATCGTCAAAAATCGCTTGTGCGCATGCGTATGGGCCTCCCCCGACCCGGAAGTGCACCGGAAATGACCTCTTCTGGGTCGGGAGAGGCCCATACGCATGCGCACAAAGGATTTTCGGCGTTTTTTTCCCCGATTTGGAAGATCGACGCCGCGCTGTGCGCCGTTAGAGCGGGCGGCGGCAGCGGGCGGCAGGGGTCGTCGCGGGCCGGATTGGGAGGCCAATTGGGCTGCATCCGGCCCGGGGGCCGTAGTCTGGGGGCCCCTGCGTCTGGTCCATGGGTTCACGAAGAGTCGGACATGACTAAATTACTAAACAACAACAACCATTTGAAGAGATTTTAATTATCACAGTGAAAGAACAAAGAGTCCATTCTCGGAGTGAAGGTGCTCCCAGTTAATGTTTACATCTACTCCCTGCCCCCCGAGTCACCCTCGTCACTTCTTCATCTTGCAAACTGATCTCTCGCAACCACTGTGCCTTCTGTGCAGCTACATTTTCTATTCTCTGTGACCTTGGACCGATTGGCTGCATACTTTCCAGCGAACCGGAATCTGTTAACACTCTCTCTCCTGGTTCTTCTCCTCCTAGCTGTTCACCACCCAATTCTTCCCAATCTTTGTCTTCTCTTCTGAACTATGTCGCTCTGCGAACCACTGTTCCAAATCTATACTCTACCCCTGATCCTGGGAAGATTCAGGATCCGGATCGGGAGCAGGGGGGAGGCTCCCACCATCCTCATCTGTGCAACTCGCCTCAGCACAGTGCCTGCCAGGTTTTAAACCTCCCCCCCCCCCGGAAAGATTTGATCCAGGAGTGACTTTCTTGTACACTAGACGCACTTGTAATGATTATGCCACACCAGACCTTATTGCCTCGTGTTTTGAGTTGCCATTTCTGGTTTGGTTTGTTTTTTTTTAAAAAAAGATACATATGTTTTTAGAAAACAAAACAGGCAGGCTGAGTGAGCCTTGCAGGACCCCTTTGCTGGAGCCACGATGCCCTCACTAATCTTCTGTGACACCGCCACTGAGTCACAGTGCAAGGGGTAGCAGCCTCTGGCTTGTCTCATGCTCCTGGCCTCCAAGCAAGGTTGAGTTGGCTGGTTCAGGGAGTTAGATGGAATTCCTTGGCACTACGCAGACTGCCAGCTACTGCGGACCTCGGAAAAGCTGCCTGCTTCCAGAGGTGGCCCCAACCACCATCAGCCAGGACAGCTACCAGTCTTATTACCTGCCAGGCTACCGCTACCTGAACTCATGGCGCCCCAGCTTGTTCTACAAAGTGTCCGCCTTCCGGCCCAATGATGAGGGAGCGGGGCGCCTCTGCGCCCCACTGCGGCCTCCCACCATCCTGCCGTCAGTGCGGTCCTCCTTGTTCGCTCGCTACAGCCCCCACGACTGGTACAAAGCCAACCAGCTCCAGATCAAAGGCTCGGAGGCTTACCGGCACTGGGCCGGGAGACTGAACGCCGACACCGGGAGGCTGGTACAGGACAAAGACCAGCTGACACGGCAGCAGCAGGAAGACTCCGGGAAGAATATCGGGCAGAGGCTAGCGGACATCGATTTCTGGAGGTCCGAGCTGACCTATGAACTCGAACGGCTGCTGTCCGACACCCGCTTGTTGGACACAGCCAAGAGGCGCCTGGAATGTGCTGCGGATGAAGCCCAGGGGCCACTGCAGGTATAATAATAATAATAATAATAATAATAATAATAATAATATTTGCACGCCGCCTATCTGGTTGGATTGCCCCACTGGGCAGCTTCCAGCATATATGAAAACACAGCGAAATATGAAACATTAAAATCTTCCCTATACAGGGCTGCCTTCAGATGCCTACAGAAGGTTGTATCGTTGGTTCTTCTCTTTGACATCTGACAGGAGGGCATTCCACAAGGCGGGTGCCACCACCGAGAAGGCCCTCTTCCTGGTTCCCTGTAACCTCACTTCTCGCAAGTGAGGGAACGGCCAGAAGGCCCTCGGAGCTGGACCTCAGGGTCTGGGCTGAACAACAGGGGTGTTCTTAACTTCCTTAACACTCTTGGTTTGGTATGTAACTGTGCTGAGAAGCCATTTGGCTTTCTCCTGGGCAACCTCTGTGGCCAAAGTGGTGGTTCGCCCTCCCTCCCTCAGTGGAACCATTCCCTGTTTCTAATATCAAAACAGCACGACTCCTGGATCTTCAAAACGGCAGTCATGCTGCAAAGCCTTTGGAAGTACTGTAATTTGTTGCTTGTTTCCAGGGCTTTATTTCAACTCAGTTCCGGCACCTCTCAGATGGGTGCCATGGCCATTGTAAGAAAGGAGGGAGGTTGTTCATGGTGAATTCTGTCACCTCTTTGTCTAGAAAAATAGCACTGCTCGTTTCCAACATTCTGATACCTTACCTTTCCATAAAACCGCAATCAAGGCAATCAGCAGAAACGAGATAACCAACAAATCAAGCATGAGTAAGAAACCACCACACCACTAAAAACAATAATAATCTAAAAGCAATGATCTAGATCAGCAATGTCCAACCTGTAGACCGCCATGGTGCTCCTGGTCGATTGCAGGAGTAATAAAAGTGATCACCCGGTTTCTCCTTAGGGATTGCTGTGCGCCCCTCCGCCGGCGCTGCTTAGAACGGTTGTATTTGCTGCGCTGGCGGCAGAGTGGGGAAAGGAGGGAGTGCCCCCCCCCAAAAGCTCAACAACTCTGGTGCCTTTCCCTAAAAAAAGCTCAAGAACTATGGGCAATGACAATAGGCACTGCCAGTTTTATTATACTTGAAGTAGATCGCAGCCTCTATAGAGTTGGTCATGCCTGATCTAGATGGTCACAAGCAACTGCAGTCAAATCTTGTTTAAAAACGCCATCCAGAACAGGTCCACTGAGATAAAGCCATTTGTAGTCACGTAACACAGCACCCCAGGGACGCGGGTGGCACTGTGGTCTAAACCACAGAGCCTAGGGCTTGCCGATCAGAAGGTCGGCGGTTCGAATCCCTGCAACGGGGTGAGCTCCCGTTGCTCGGTCCCAGCTTCTGCCCACCTAGCAGTTCGAAAGCACATCAAAGTGCAAGTAGATAAATAGGTACTGCTCTGGCAGGAAGGTAAACAGCGTTTCCGTGTGCTGATCTGGTTTGCCAGAAGCTGCTTAGTCATGCTGGCCACATGACCCGGAAGCTGTCTGAGAACAAACGCCGGCTCCCTTGGCCTATAGAGCGAGATGAGCACCGCAACCCAAGAGTCGTCCGCGACTGGACCATTAATGATCAGGGGTACCTTTACCTTTAACACGGCACCCCAGACCCACTTTGCACAGGGCAAGGGGGAGATTTGAATTGAGTGTTCCTTCAACTAAGCTGGCTTTCTGCCATTCATGGAGAGAGATGTCACTTTCCCCTTCGTCTGCAATATGTGCCGGTGGGCAGGAATGCTGAGGATGGGGTGCCCACCAGTGGTAGCTGGCAGAAAGCCTCCAGATGGGGTGTATATCCAGAGGTGGGTGTGGGGCTGGACCAGCCTGAGATCTGTGGGATCTTGGATCCCAATCTCCCTGCCACTGAGCGACACTGTCGGACACCGATTTGCTGCGCCAGCTCCAGGCTCCCAAAGCAATCCTACTGTCCCCTCTCTGCTCTGCCGCTTCATAAAGTACCACTGTGGATGTGTGTAGGTTTGGATTGCACCCTCAGGTTGTTGCAGCGAGAACGACAAATAATATTAGGGGCACACGGAAGAAAACGGACGAGAATCACTTAACCAGCCCTGTTGCTGGAAGCCCTGAGCAAAGACAACTGAAGAACTGTTTCTAAACTATCTTCAAAGACAGCCCCATGTGGCCTTGCAAGATGCTTTGTCTGTGCGCTCGAGGATCGCTTCCTTAACCCGACTGTTGAGAACTTTTGGTTTCGGAACAAAAAAGCGTGCAAGCTTCCCTAAAGCTGTAGAAAAGAACACACAACACACAGGTCCCAAAATTCAGAGAGTAAAAGGCAGGCTTTGTTGGACAGTGACGTGCAGCGGTTAGGGCTGGTAGCACCCTTGCCCTGACTCTTCCTAGTCCGGTCTTGCTTTGAGTCTAAAACTGGCCACAAGGTGGTGTACTAGCCTCTCTTTTCAAACAGATGCGGCTAAGTTTTCTTTTGGGTAGAGCAGCCAAGACAGGTTGCAAGTCCCCTTCAAGCCTGACAGGGGACAAAGCCGCTTCTGGCAAACCAGAGCAGCACATGGAAACGCCGTTTACCTTCCCGCTGTAGCGGTTCCTATTTATCTACTTGCATTTTGACCTGCTTTCGAACTGCTAGGTTGGCAGGAGCTGGGACTGAGCAACGGGAGCTCACCCCGTCGCGGGGATTCGAACCGCTGACCTTCTGATCAGCAAGCCCTAGGCTCAGTGGTTTAACCCACAGTGCCACCTGGGTCCCCTGTATCGGGCTAGGGTACTGCTTGGCAAAAACAGCATACAAACATTTGTATTGGGGGAATTGGTTTGCAAAAATCTGTGCATTAGGCAAAATTGCGTACAAAAATAAATAAATGTGGCGATTAGGAGAAATTCATACCACAACACAGACGAATTCTCACGAAGACCTTTTAAAACAAATGAATTGCAAACTGATGTGGAAATGTGGGGACCTGATTGCTGGCTCATTGCTGAAGTGCCTGGAATGTCTGTTGGACAAACCTGAAGATGTACAATTCTTCCCTAAGCGTCACCACTTAATATTAAGGCCAGATATGGAAGAGGAAAATAAACATTAATTGTGAATTTTCAGGGGGGGGGATGCATGTAGACAAGTATTTAAATAAATATATATATTAAAAGGTATCTCCCTGAAAAATACATATTTTGATTCTTCTTCTTTTTTGAGATGACAGCAGCATTGGGGCATCTAGGAAGTGTAAAAGTCATTGGATACATAACTAGCAGTGCCATACCAACCATATCTGTCTGCTGAGTAATAAGTCTCAAAGGTTTTGGACGGATTGGGAGTAAATTTATTGAATATGTAAAAAAAGTATTGCAAAGATTTGAAAATACTGACAGGTTTGACATAATGCCGGCAATCATCAATATAAAAATCTCTGACCATAATAATCATAGGGAGAGTATAAGGCAAAAGGGACAGAGGTAAATGTAGGAAAGCGAAATAAAGAGGATACAGTACAGGAAAAAACCAATGTAGAGAAGGAAGTGTTATAAGAATTTTGAGGTCATATCTATATATATATAATAATTGTTCATAAAACATGTACATGAATGTACAGGCACATGTCTGAAGCAGCACAGGAAGACAGGCCTTTCTGACACCATTTTGACTCTCTCTCTGACCAGGTGTTCCTCTGCAAGGAAGAAGTGGGGTGGGGGGAACCTTCTCATTGTCTCAGGAATTAAAGTGATAATCCCTGGCATCCTGATACCTGACTGCCAGACAAAAGGGTGTGATTAACTTGGCTGGGAAACAGGGAAATGTAAATATCTCTCAATTTTGTTGATTAGGTTTTGGGGGGCAGGGGGCAGGGTCCAGACTGCTCAGATTACTGCCACCAGACCTCCCCTTTCATGATGTACCTATGATGAATCTAGGGAGGGGGGTCTTGGGCTACACCCCTTCTGTGACATATGGATGATGCTTCTGGGGGGTGGGCTGAAACCAATTTCAAATTTCTTTTTAAGGGCAAGACATCTTTGTTTGGGGTTCCTTCCTTGTTCTCCTGTGTGAGAGGAAGGACCCTGTTGCAACAGCAAAAATAAAAGTGCCTTGCTTCGTAAGTCCTGGTTTGGTCTCTGTTATTTGGTGGGCAGGAGACGCTTAAATTCGTCTGCTTGCCTGGATCCTTGAGCTCTCCCTGGGTCAAGATCCATTCCTCTGGGTTCATAGGAACCAGCTTAAATTTTACAACAATTTGGCGACCACGAAGGGACCCAGTTTTGCCTTGAGCTCCGGGTTCACTGAGGAAGGGGAGCCCAGCGCGCCCTTGCCTCTTTTGCAGGGGGGTAAACCAACCTCAGGACCCCAGGCACTTGGTAGTAATTGAGAGTCCAAGCGGGACCCCCAGGACGAAGCAACGTTTAAAGGGACAAGGCTGTTTTTTTTCAGGAACCAGTTGGAAGCTGGAGACAACGGGATTCGACTGAAAGGATCGGTCGTGAGTATTAAAAGGGGACACCTTGGGTGAGCTAAGAACCACAGCAACTAAAAATCTATTTCTCCACTTGGACTATCCTTTTCTACTCTCCTCTTTGGACCTTAGTTGCAGCAAGGCTGCCAGGCACAGTTACAAGGTAGAACTGAGGTCCAGGGCAACAGTCTTTACGTTAAACGCAGAGCTCAGAAAGACTGTCCCAGCTCCCTTCTGCCAAACTGAGCAGAAGTCTGAGCAAACTGTCGCTTTTCTACCAATCTGGGAATCTGGCTATCCCAGCTCTGTTTCCTATTCCTCTGCTCTTAATCTTCGGGTGAAGCCGCCCCTAGACACCCCCGATCCCCACCGGGAAGTGACGGGGTTGTTCTAGATCGCAAGGTCACCCGTTCTTTTCAAAAAACCTTCCTTCCAAGGCTAACCACCCGGCATTGCGTGGGCAAGCGTCCAGGGCAGGTAGTCTTTCTATTAGATTGTAAGAGGCAGGAAGTTGCTGTGGAACCCTCAGGCAATTGATGACCAGTGGGAGGGTTCCAATAGGGTTTTAGCTGCACCAGGCCGCCTAGTAGTTAGTGCACGCGAACGGCAGGCAGGAACACCACTAGGACGTGGGGGTGAGTCATAGACTCGGGAAGTTAAGAGTGTCCAGGAACAGGGTCGGGGACCCGAACTGCAGTATAAAAAGGCTTAAGTAAAATGGGTGCAACCCACTCTAAGGAATTCCTTTCCCAGACTCCCAACCGAGGCAAAGCACAACTGAGGCTTGGCTCCGGTAAGGACTTTGAGGATGAAAGTCCACTCCAATTCGTTCTCTTAAATTGGCACGAAATCCCCGGGGCGGACAAGCTTGAAGGGAACCAATTGCAAAAACTTTGTAAGAAAAAAACACTGGGTCCGCTTTACTATGGACCACCCAGATGAGGGGAAATGGCTACCAGGAGGTTCCTTTAACATACAGTGAATCTCCGCTTTAAAATTAACCCTGGTGAACTCTGAATGAGAAAAGTTTTGTGAGGAATCCTACAAAGTATGTTATGGTATAAAATTATATATGTTTGCATGTTACATGTTGTCTGTGTTGTCTGTGAAGTGTATGTGCGTCTGATCCTTGTGTCTGCTATAGTTCATTGTTCCCCTTAAAGTAAATGAGAGATATAATCCAGGTTTAGGAAATTAGGGGTTTGTGTAAAATTTGGCCATGACACCCACAGACTGCCTTTTTTAAAGCATGCATAGTTTAAAATAATATAATAATAAGGCAAGCTTGCTTAAATAATCTTATGTAAGGGCTTGATCAACCCAAAAACAATGGCAAATATTTAAAAGAGTGGAGGTAGTGTGTAAAGGTTTGTTTTAAAGAGGCTGTAGAAGGCCATTTTTTCCTCTCCAAAAGTAAAAAGAGGGGGCAGGATGAAGGAAAATAAGAGTAGTAAGTTTGAAAATGCTTGCTCAATGCTTTGAAAATATTTTGAAACTTGAAAATGTTCACTTCATGAGGTGTGCAAATGTTTGTTATTGAGAGAGGCTCTAAAAGGGAGTCTTCCTCCAAGTGACTAGAGGAATATTGACTAAAGGAAAATTGAACAGCTATTCCTATAAAGGTGAATTGTTTGTCAAAAGTAGAGCTTCCTTAGCCAGGAATTGTCTATCTGAGTCTAGTTTTAACTTCAATTGTGTTGGGCTCCTGATATCACCTCTTAAGGAAAAAAACTCATCTGCTAAAGGGTTCTATATAAAGTTGGTATTTTCATTCAAATCTTGTGAATCCTGTATCTTAGAGGGTTAGACTAAATGACCTCAGGGTCCCTTCTAACCCCCATTTTAGAGCTATGTGAAAGGCAATGTGTCTGATGTGGTGATGGGTTGAAATTCAGCCCAGCTCTGCTTTCTGGCAAGGAAAGATTATTGGTTTTCAGAGTTGGAACAAGAGTGTAATTGTTGTTTTTGTGGAGTGATTATATAAGTTTTTATCACTTTCTCTATTAAGGGTTAAAGTTTAAGCACATATGAAAGTCTTGAACATTTCCCAATCTTTCTCTAGAGAGTAAAAGTGGGGTGTATGTGCATACCTACCCCTTTCTGTACAGAAAGGGGGAGCGGGAAGGGAAAAGGGAGATTGTAACCTTGAAAATGTTTGTTTGTGAACTCACAATATTTAAGGTCTGTGTCACAAGGGAGCCATGTGCTCTGTATGTAATGTTTCACCATGTGACTATGGAATATGGTGTTCCTTCTAGGGAAATGTTATTAAAAGTAGAGGATCCATAGCCAGCAAATGTCTATCTGAGTCACTTTAACCTTGATTCAAATGGACAGAATGGTTTTAGTAAGGAAGTAAATTCCCTCTTAAACTGTTTATCCAATCTTAAGGTTTGCTAAAGGCTTCTATATAACGTTGGTACTTTTAATCTTCCCCTTCCTTATTTTTCCCTTAGTACACACATGTGCTTCCGTGATAGGGCATAGCCTGTGTTTCCTTCCCAGTCAGGCGTCTGTACTCAAATGTATGTGTATCCTAAGGGCAGTGATAGTGTTGAGATCCCCATATTTCAGAAGGGGTGGACTAGATTACTCAAGATCCCTTCCAACCCTTTCCAAACTTGCAAAAAGGAGGGAGAGAAAATGTGTTTGTAAGCACTGAAAAGTGAGTTTCTGTGTAAAATCTAACCCTATTTTAAAATCTACTCTTTCCCCTTCCCTTCCTTTATTCAGATGGTAATTTTGTCAAGAGGTGCAGCACTTTAAAAAATGGTACAATAGACTGCCGAATCATGAACTCTGTACATGCACAGAGGCTATGTCAGCTTGAAGAGGAAAATAGAGGAGAAAAATGAGGTTTTAACTAAGGGGCGAAAAGGTTATAATCTGCTCATGAAATATTATTCAAATTTCTTAATGTAAAGCTTTGAACCACTGAGGGAAAACAACCTCATGTGTGTTACTGGTCCATCAAGGTTAAGTGGTTGCCAAGTTCCAAAAATCTTAACATGCCAGATTCTTTCCACAGGTATAAATAGCAGAGTACTACTATAAGTCTGTCTCTTGAGTAGTTTATAAATTAATTAAGAGGTTCAAGGTTATGCTTTGCACATGAAACTTAAATTTAAATTTCCTTATGTAAAAATAAATAGATAAAGAACCATTGAGAACCATCAACTGTTTAGAAGCTGCCAATTCCAGTTCAACATGCAAAACTCTGTACATTTTAGGAACATTTCCTGACTGATTTTCACATGAAATAATTTTCCCTTTCCAGCAGAATACTGAGATTCAGGGTGTGGAGAAATTCTTTCAGAACCTTAATGCAAAATTATCTCCCAATGGGGGGGGGGGGACGCCACCTAAACAAGCCCCTCCACACTTGGAAATTCATAGAAAATTGCTGTCTACCAGTTGACAGACTATGCAAACAAAAGGCTCCATTTCTTTCCTAGCAGGTACTCAGGATGGATACTTATCTCCCATTTGCATTTCACCCCGAAGCATTACCCTATGTTAATATAACCCTCCCTTTTCTAATGTAGCAATGATTGAGTGTTTTGCCAATTCTTTTCTTCCACAGCAAAAAAAAAAAAAAGTGAGGAGTGAGGAGATACAAACAGTAATTTCATTTCTCTTTGGCGCTTCTCTTTAGCTTATAAATAATCTGCTTCCATTTATTATATCAGTTTTTCCATTATGTCTATGAAATTATTCTAACAATAACCAGGTAAAAATTGTTGTGTGAGTGGTAATCTAAATTTTATTTTGTTTTATTTTTGTATCTTTTTTTTTTTGGTATTTCTACTTTTTCTTTCTGTACATACAAATGTAGCATCTAAGTCATTCTTTCCTGTAAATAATAATAATAATAATCCCTTTCAAACAAGATACGTGAACCTCAAAGAGAATTCAGAACCACATAAGGAAAATGTTAATAACTTATCGATTGTGTCCTAATTAACAAAATTTTTGTCCTTTGTTTCCTCCACAGCCAAACTAGGTGAAGTAAATTAAACTGACTGAGCAGACAATAACAGCAGTAATTAAATATGAATGATAATAATAATATTTAGATGAATAAAATGCTTAACTATGATCTTATATTCTTTGCAGCTTCCCAAGAAGAAATTTCTAGAATATTCTCCCCTTTCTTGACTTTATCATTATTATACTATTTATTATTATTATTTTTTAACTAATTATATCTTCAGACCCCAACCCCCTGCAGGCCTATTTTCAAAAGGATGTTTTACAGGAAACCAAATTGACATTTTTTCTCTTTGATCACAACCTAAGAAGGAGGACCTAGAAAGCTATAACGTTTCAGCAAGGTTTAGAAGTGCTGTTATAGAAGTACTGTTAACTTCCTCCCAGTGACTCGAAGGCAGACAAGAAAACCCCCTTGTTGGAGATACATGCAAAAGCAGCAAGAATTATCTCAAGTTCACCTGATTGCCTCAAGATATACAAGTGGCGTATAATTAATAATTTGAAGGTTTTGTGCATTATGTGTTATATAGGAACACTGAAATGTGTCAAATGACTTTGGGACAAAGGGGGAAAGTGAATTGCAAGGACATTCTCTCTCCTTGACCTCAAGACTCTGTGCCCTAGGATTTAAAAGCAGCCGGAATTGTCTCAAGATCATGATGGCCTCAAGACATACAACTGATATATAATTATTAGGTCTTATGTTGCGTGATATTCGACAGAAACATTGAACTATGTCTGACAGTATGTTATTTCCACAAGGAGGGGGAGGTGAACCAATTTTGTGTTTAATTGTTGGGTTTTTTTTTTAAAAAAAAATGTATAGTGTCCCAATGTTTTTTTTTTGTATTATTGCCATGCATTGTATGCCTTTTAAAGGATCAGGATATTGCATAGTTCAGTATTTAGATTAGATCAACTTATGACCACATTTTCTTGTCCCACCTGGCACTCTGCAGTGTGCCAACCTTCTCTACACATTTTTTAAATTTGTTTTTACTCATTTTACCAAGAATAAGCTCCAAGATCCATGAAACACCAGATAAATGAAGGTATTTATGTCTTGATTTAACAGGAATGATCCCTTTTAGAGTTAAATTTGACTAATTTGGACATGTTTTATGGGGCTGTATAAATTTTAATTTGGCTTCAGTTCTAATTGGGCAAGTGTATCCAAGGTGCAAGTAGCTTTCTTCCTTTAAGAGCAACTGGGCAACTCCCTACAGTGCAAGGCCAGAGCCTATAATAAAGGCCCATAGAAAGCCCAAGGCAAAGGCATCTCTCTCATGACATGTCCAAACCTGTGGCAGCTATGGTGAGTGCCAGGCGACATGGTCAATATGAAAGCCCTAAGGGGATTCACCAGGGATTGTTGCTGTTGTGCCACGTTGGAGGTGTGCAACCAGAGGAGAGCTAGCTTTTGACACCTGAGAACACACAAAAGGGTAAACAAGCAAACTGCACTTTCCAGTCAATATTGGTGGACCATCCTGTTAAGTGTAATACATAGACCATTTTTGAGAAATGCTTCTCCCAAAGTACTAAAACAACACATCTGGTTATTCTTTTGTGGGGCAACAATTTTTAAGAAAAATTATAGCCCCAAATGGGGAATTGTTATAAGAATTTTGAGGTCATATCTATATATATATAATAATTGTTCATAAAACATGTACATGAATGTACAGGCACATGTCTGAAGCAGCACAGGAAGACAGGCCTTTCTGACACCATTTTGACTCTCTCTCTGACCAGGTGTTCCTCTGCAAGGAAGAAGTGGGGTGGGGGGAACCTTCTCATTGTCTCAGGAATTAAAGTGATAATCCCTGGCATCCTGATACCTGACTGCCAGACAAAAGGGTGTGATTAACTTGGCTGGGAAACAGGGAAATGTAAATATCTCTCAATTTTGTTGATTAGGTTTTGGGGGGCAGGGGGCAGGGTCCAGACTGCTCAGATTACTGCCACCAGACCTCCCCTTTCATGATGTACCTATGATGAATCTAGGGAGGGGGGTCTTGGGCTACACCCCTTCTGTGACATATGGATGATGCTTCTGGGGGGTGGGCTGAAACCAATTTCAAATTTCTTTTTAAGGGCAAGACATCTTTGTTTGGGGTTCCTTCCTTGTTCTCCTGTGTGAGAGGAAGGACCCTGTTGCAACAGCAAAAATAAAAGTGCCTTGCTTCGTAAGTCCTGGTTTGGTCTCTGTTATTTGGTGGGCAGGAGACGCTTAAATTCGTCTGCTTGCCTGGATCCTTGAGCTCTCCCTGGGTCAAGATCCATTCCTCTGGGTTCATAGGAACCAGCTTAAATTTTACAACAGAAGGAAGTCACAGGCTCGGCAGAGCACCAGTTTAGGTTGACAAATTGTAAAAAATAAGATGTATATATGTATTTCTGTATTTATTGTGGGTTTTTTCTTTATGTATGTATGTTATTTTTCCTTCTTTTTCTTTTTTCTATTGTTTTTGTTTGTTTCTACATTATTGCAAAATAATTTTATTTTTTTAAAAAGAGTAATAAGTCTCGTTGATGGGGTTTACTCCCAGATAAGTAGGGTTAGGCTTGCAGCCTCAGCGCTGTTCTACACCTCAGTTTGGGGAAGGGTGGGTCAAATAGTTTTTTGTGTGTCAAAATTAACAACAACAAAAAAAGTAAAATTCCTTGTGTGTCCTTAGGCTGACCCAGAGGGGGGGAAAGTCCAGTAATTTAGCCGCTAATGGGTCTCCTAATTGCCATTTTGATCATCCAGCGCTTTGGGTCCTAGCAACAAATCAACATCCATTCATCCACATGGTTTAGTTACAGGTTAACCATTCACAGATAAAATTTGGAACAGTTTTCTTCCTCTATTAGGAGATTGAATGCGGGAAAAGAAAAACACCTTGCAATGTTTTCCCAAAGACTCCCCACGAGTCTTTACCCCTCTGAAGGAGTTATCTGAACCCCTGGTTTTCTTGTGTGCTTTCAGGTGGCTTTGGAATGCTTATACAATCGGGAGAAACGGATGGGGATCGACTTGGTCCATGATGACGTGGAAAAGAATCTCATCCAGGTACAGCAAGCCTTGCCGGCTTTGGGGAATGAGTTTGCAGAAGGCAGCCAGAAATAGCACTCGAGACACGTGTTCCGTTTTCTTGATAAAACCCATTTCTTGGTTTCTCCCTTGGCTCTATATCTTGCTCAGGGAAGTCCAAGTTTGACCTGAAACTTCAGAGCAGCATTGTCCAGCCTCTGGGTCAACAACCCGCAAGTGGATTCATGAAGCCTGGGCGAGTGGATCGGGGGATTTAGGAGTAAGCCCAAAACAATTATGGCTTGTGACTTAGGGCTTTTTGTTTTGTCGGCATATGGTCGTGCTGTGTTTACACTTGTCACCAAACAGAAGAAATGCTAGTGTCTTGCATCTTAAGACCTGGGAACCGCGATCTGGTGGCAGAGAAGACCTAAGGTCCAAAATTAATATGGTAAAAAATCATAGGAATAAGCCAAGCACAATTTGAACCTAAAGCCAGACTATAGTACATAGAAGGAGATAGTTGTGTTCCTTAATTATTTTTATTTTTTAAAAGCTCAAGAGATGTACATCACAGGTATACCCTGGGAAAAGCCAAGGCCAGGTTTTAAAGCTTTTTCCCTATCGCCAAAGTGCATTTAAATTCCTTTTTTTTGGGGGGGGGGGTTGTGCATTGTTACTCGGAAGTCTAAAGTTTAGCTGGATTAGATTCTTTTCAGCATTATGCTATTTTCACGCCAGAAACAGGTTTAGGAAAACTGGCCCAAACCAAAACTGACATAAAATTTACAGTGGTACCTCGGGTTACAGACGCTTCAGGTTACAGACTCTGCTAACCCAGAAATAGTACCCCGGGTTAAGAACTTTGCTTCAGGATGAGAACAGAAATCGCACGGTTGCGGTGCAGTGGCAGCGGGAGTCCTCATTAGCTAAAGTGGTACCTCAGGTTAAGAACGGTTTCAGGTTAAGAATGGACCTCCAGAACAAATTAAGTTCTTAACCGGAGTTAGTCCATTAAAGCAAAAATCAAAACATATTTAAAAAACTTAATTTAAGGACAAATGATTTATGGATGGAGAACTTGGACTCGTTTTATCACATTTGAGATGTGCTATCCTCCCTCAATGGGCATTTATTTTTATTGCGTTTCTATCCTACCAAGATGTTCAAGGTGGCACATGTCTTTAAACCTCTTTTGCTGCCTTGATGCACAGCTGTAGTGGGGGAGGAATCCTGTGTGTCTCAATTCAAACTGTAGAATCAAACTGCCTGGTTCAGGAATTTTTTGACTAGCTTTCAACAAATCACTCATTCGTGCTAAGATCCCTACTGAGGAAGACATGTGTGGGAAGCAACTTTTGTAGTACGAGAAGCAGAATGCAATCAGAAATCTGTTCACGTTCCCATTGCTCACCAGTCCCCTGATTTCTGGGGTCTGGGGACAAATTTGGAAATGTACAAAACTGTCATGGGTACCACGAAACACAGGTGCTCAACATACCCCCTTCAAAGCACAGGCAAGACATCTCCAGCCTGGGAAGGAAACAAAACACAAACTTAAAGAACCAGGCAATCCCTCTCCCCAAGAAAGCAACAACATCCCAACCAAACAACAGCAACAATGGGAAGGGCAGGGAGGCTTGGTGGATGTTGAGAATGTCCGATAAAGGATGCTCTTTCAGCCTGCATTTTTGCAGGATCAATGACAGCAGGTGTCTATTTTCCATTACAGGAGGTTGATCTGATCAGAGCATGCCAAGAAAGAATGAGGAAGCTTGCAGAAAGGATTGAACAACAAATTAAGTAAGTTTTTAAACACACACACACACACACACACACACACACACACACAAAATACACATGGCCTTTAAAGGTGGTCGGTGAGTTGGGCATTTGCGATGTCTCAGCCACAGTTAGAGCTCAGCAGCCTTTGCCTCGAGAAATCCTCCTTTAGTGTATAGTTCTCCAATGGACAGCCATCAGTTCTCAACAGCAAAAGCCCTTTAACCTTCCTGGGTTGCCCGACCATCTGGAATGGACCCAGAATTCACAACACTACCCAGGAAGTCACACCCAACCCTCAAAGGGAGGAACGGCAAAAGTTTCCTTGCTGCTAAAAAACGGAAGCATAATTGTTGGTACTACTGGGTTTTTCTTTAACCTCACCCCCCATGGGGTTTCTATAACTTCAGCAGCAGGCAGAAATCCAACTGGTAAGGCATTTACTGGCAATAATATTGATGAATCTTCCTTACCTTTTCAGATTCTGCCTGGTAAAAGGCACATTCCGCCCATATTTTCAGCTGAAATCCACAGCTTGCATAGCTGCCAAGTTATCCCTTTTTTTAAGGGATTTTCCCTGATGCTGAATAGGCTTCCTCGCGAGAAAAGGGAAAACTTGGCAGCTATGACAGCTTGTTTCCACGGTTTTTGAATGTGGAAATGGAATTTCCAAGACTTCTTCTTTCTTGCAAAATGCTTTAAAATTGTAAATATGCTGCTATAACAGAAATCCTCATCCTCCTACATAGTGTTAACAGAGATGCCCAACATGCTCTCGAGAGGGACCTTGGAGACAAGAACTCTGCCCATTTCATCGATGAGAAGTGCTATAACCTGAGGAACACTTCCGACAGCATCAATTTCTACCACGGAGTGGAAAAAATAGATGGAACGTAAGTCTGGGGCACTCTGCTTATAATAGCCATTACTAGAGTGGGTTATTGAGCATGCTGGTTATATGGCAGGCACCAAGCCCGCACCTCTTAAAATCCAAGTGCGAAAGCAATCCTAATAAACAGAAAGTAAACTTCCTGGATTTCCAAATATGAGCAGTTGTACCTATTGTACAAAGCTTCAGAGGGGGGAAGGCCACAACATTTTTGCTTCCAAGTGGATACACTTAGTGTGTTTGTGAATTCGGCCTTTGAACATGCAGAAATTTTTATACAAAATCCTTTTGTATAATTACAAATTGTATGATGTCATGGATATATAAATTTCTTTTTTTAAAAAAAGCACGTAATTTATTTTGAGTAGTGTCCCACAGCACCCTGGAACACTGGACGTCGTGCCAGTTTATTAAGCAGTAACCTGATTCTTATACCTTGCAGAGTGACGGTCCCCGAAACGTGGGCCAAGTTTAGCGATGACAACATCCGGTATTCACAAAACGCACGTGCTAACACAGCCACCCTCTGCAACGAAGCAGACCACACCCTGGAAACCACTTCCGACGATATGTGGAGGCAGTGGACAAACACGAATTTAGCCTTTGACGCCCGCATTTCGGAAATAGCGGACTCCAAGAACCAGCTGCAGGCACAGCTGGCCAAGGTAGGAGGGCATTGGTCTTCAAGAGGCTGGGCGGGTTAAGCAGAGACTTCTCTGCTGTGTGCTGGGGATGGAAGAGACTTCAGGTGGAAATGGAGGCAGGAGTGGAAATTGCGTGGGTCCAGAATGGAAACCAAACCAGTGAATACCACCAATATTTCCCAACACGAAACTGCCCAGCTGCTATGATCCTTTGTTTTGGTGGCCCTAGAGCTCTCCCACCTCTTTTCCCTAGCTGTATAAACACACCTCCTTTCACTAGCTGTAAAAAATGTAGTATAAGCATGGACAACTGGGAAACACTAGCCTGTGAGCGCTCCAATTGGAGAAAAGCCTTTACCAAAGGTGTCATGGGCTTTGAAGACGCTCAAACTCAGGACGCAAGGGAGAAAGGTGCTAAGAGGAAGGCACGCTTGGCAAATCCACACCGTGATCAACTCCTGCCCAGAAAACTATGTCCCCACTGTGGAAGGATGTGTGGATCCAGAATTGGCCTCCACAGTCACTTACGGACTCACTGTTAAAACCGTGTTTATGGAAGACAATCTTACTCAGCTACGAGGGATCACAGAAGAAGAAGAAGAAGAAGAAGAAGAAGAAGAAGAAGAAGAAGAAGAAGAAGAAGAAGAAGAAGAAGAAGAAGAAGAAGAAGAAGAAGAAGAAGAAGAAGAAGAAGAAGAAGAAGAAGAAGAGAGCTCTCCCACATCTTTTCCCTAGCTGGGCAAACTCTAGCTAGGTTTTGGGAAGGAGGAGGGAAACTCTAGGACTCACTTACCGGGCTTTGGGAAGGCAGCATGAAGGCTGGAGAGGGCAGCCAAAAGAGGCCTTGAGGGCCATGACCAAGGATTCTCCTACCATGTTGCAGTGGGGGGCAGCTGTCCTAGATGATAACTTTTGAAGGCTGCTATGTTTGGCAGGGTGGGTGCCGTCCTTTCAGTTGAGTGAGCTGGCCTTGTGGATTCGTCAGCTCAGGGATGTGTAGACCACCCAAGCTGCACTGTGATGTCACCATGCCACAGAACCCGGACAAGACTCAACAATGGGCAGTCATAAAAGGCATGAGCACGGGAAATGTGGCAAGCAACACTAAGGTTGGGTAGCACGGGCTTGACATGAAAAGGAGGTGTGGCTATCATATCCTCTGCTCCATCTTTGCTCCCAGTGTGGGAGAGGAGGCACATAGAATTGGAATGGGACCCTGGGGGTGTCATCTAGTGCAACCCCCTGTAATGGAGGAATATGCAGCTGATCCTTACGGGGATCGAACTTGCATCCTTGACGTTATCGGCACCATGTTTCTAACCAACTGAGCTCTCCAGGCTCAGTGAATTGCGACAGCACGACAGTGAATTGCTGGTTTCAAGTAAAACTTGTTCAGTATTGGCCATGATTTTGACGCTGTTTCTCTAAGGCAAAGACACAGAATTATAGATTCATAGAAGGGACCCCACAAGCCATCTATTTCCACCCCCTGCTGCAATGCAGGAATCACAGCTAAAGCATCCCTAGCAGATGGCCATCCAACCTCTGCTTAAAAACCTCCAAGGAGGAAGAGTCCAGCACCTTTTAAGAGAGTCCGTTCCACTGTCAAATGGCTCTTACTATCAGAAAGTTCTTCCTAATGATTAGTCAGAATCTTCTTTCTTTTGATTCGGGTCCATTGGTTCAGTTCCTACTGCCCTGGCCAACAGAAAATATCCTTGCTCCACCTTCCATGTGATAGCTCTTCATATATTTGAAAATAGTTATCATGCCACCTCTCAGTCTTCTCTTTTCCAGGCTAAACATACCCAGCACTCTCAAGTGTAAAGTCATCAGGCTTGGTTTCCAGATCTTTGATAATCTTGTGTCACCCAATATTGACTCTTATTACCTATATTCAATGAGCATCTCCCCCCATTAAAAAAAAACCCTTCCTGTTTTAAAAAACGTTTTTGTGCGCAGGAGGGAGAAGGTTAAAACAAATCACGACAAATGTCGCAGGAACTGTGGATGCCGTATAACCTTCCTGCAAAGTTGGTGCAAAAAATTAAATACACCTCGATGGAATTAATAGCTAGATCAACTGGAAGTGAGAAAGCATGAATACCGAGTCAAAGCGCCACAGGTGCCATTTCTGGAAGAGGCTCCTTGGTGCAAATTGCCTCTGCAATCTGTATGCCGCGAATACGAAGATTATATTTTATGCATAACAAGCCCATTTAATGAGACAATATATAGAATCACCAAGCAAGATGCATGGACTCTGTAACACTGGTGGATATATTTATGTGTTTTGTTTTCAATTTTTATAGTTGCTACAGTCATTGTTCTCTTAAAAACAATCAACAAAAAATAGCACAGTTGAAACAACGAAGCCATGGATTGTTGGGAGTGGGAGAGCCCAGGCCAGCAGCATTCTTTAACCTCCCTCATCTCGAATACCACTTGACACATTTTAGCCACCCAATTTGAATGCCAAATTTGCTAGGTGGTTCCTTAGTCACACTGAGGACGCACCCCTTTTGTGTATGCATGACGCTACAGCTCTTGCTCCGTGTGGAATTTTGTATAAGGTGAACGCTTGTGTACAGGGGGTGGGGAACAACAGAACGAGAGAGGGAGAGAGAGAGAGAGAAGAAAGCTTCTGGAAACAGCGGTGGGATGGGGGTGATTGGGAGCTCCAGCAGCGGCAGGCAGTAAGGAAGGAGGAGTCTGCCTTATCCGCAGGCAGAAGCTGCAGATCCACTCCAGCCTTTTTCTTATGCCTGCACCTGTCTCTGCCTCGTGGCTCTGTCTGCATCTGAGCTCCCTTGGCCACCTTTTGTAGAGAGAGATATTGGGGGCATACCTGCCATGTTCCTCTCTGAAAAATAAGGGACCGGACCGAAATTAGCATACCGGAAGTAGTGCGGCTGCCATTTTGGAACTGGGCGGAGCATGCTCAGAAGTGACTTTTGACGTTGCTGTGCCCAGTTCCAAAATGGCTGCCGCACCAGAAGTCGCACTGCAGCCATTTTGGAACTGGGCAGAGCAGCATCAAAAGTCGCTTCTGAGCATGCTCCGCCCAGTTCCAAAATGGCCACCGCGCCAGAATAAACCGGGGAAAAAACAAAAAAATCCGTTTTTTCGGCTGGGGACAGCTGGAAAAACGGGGGTTTCCCGGGGAAAACAGGAGACTTGGCAGATATGATTGGGGGGTGAGAAGTTGCTTTTGAGATGCACAAGCAAAGAGGAGGAGGCATTGCACCCTCAGCCCTCTCCAGATCTGCCCTGCCTCTTGAAATCTTGGCACGGGTCTTTTTCTCTGAAGTTAAAATCTCCTGTTTCGGCTTCTTGACCCCTCTTGTTCTGGTCGTTTTGTTTGCTTCCCCCCACCCCACCCCCTTTTTTTACCTCTTTCTTGCTCGCCTTGTCGTTTTTCGACCTCCCTTCTTCCTTCGTTGAAATAATACAAACCAAAAACAAAATATCCTGGGTGTACACCTCAATGAAATGTGCTGCACTCACCCATTGCAGAATATTTTAAAACGAGGGGCATTACCATAAAAATTGACTGCAAGTTGCACTTTGTCCCTGCCTACGATGGAGGTGTGGTGGTGGGGATTTGCAGAAATGGTGAAGAATGCCAGAGGGCAGACTCGTACTTATTCTCGGCAAAAGATGGGTGTACGGTTGGCAGCTATATATATATGAACTGATCTCCACCCAGCCTCTGGAGTGTGTGCTTGTGTGTGTGTGTGTGTGTGTGTGTGAGAGAGAGAGAGAGAGAGAGAGAGAGAGATTTGCTTCCTAATTCTCGGAATATAGCCACAAAACAATGTAGTTTGGTGCAATAGAATCTGGTGACTTCCCCCACCAATCCGTTCAAGTCCTTTCAAGTGATGCAAGTTTAATCTGGACCAATGTGTAAATCACAGTGTGCAATCCAAGGCCACTTGTAGCAAGTTTCTGCCAGGTGTTAAGGGTAGTTCCTCTACAGAGCAAGTCCCTGTCCCTCTCCCAGCTTCTCCCCGATTCTTATTTATACTTTCAAAGCGGGGGGAAAAGGAAGAAGACAGGAGACAGCAGCCAGGAAGGCAGGATGGCCTTAAAACCAAACATACTATTAAACTCCGAGTTGTGGGTTAAAAGACGAGGCGGTGTTTGCTTTGGGAGTTCACATAAAGGTTCGAACAATATTTTGTTTCGGAGGCTGCCAAGGGAGGAGATTCCTGGCTCCGTTATCAGTTATCCTCTTCCTCTGGGGGCACCATCTGGCAGGAAGGTCTCCTGCAGAAGCCCCATGGGAACAAACCGGTCCTTTGCAAGAGGGCCAAAAAGGCGGACATATCTGCGATTCTGAATTAGGGACGGGGGAGAGATTTGACGCGGTTCACATCTAATCTCAAATCTGCCGAACTCGTCTGAGTTTGAACCAAAACGCAGCCCCCTTTTGAAACTTGTATTTCCCCGAATTTTGCAATGTAAAGTAAAATAAGGTGGGCCGTGGAACATTTAAAAGCATCTTAAACAATGGAGCTAAAACCATAAAACTTAACTAAAAGCTGGAGGGCTTGATTCATGCTGCCGTGGTGGTTGCCATCCACGCAGATTTCCCATTCCGATGTTCAGTAGTACCTTGGTTCTCGAACTTAATCCATGCCGGGAGTCTGCTTGACTCCCAAAACCATTCAAAAACCAAGGCGTGGCTTCCGATCGGCTTCCGAAAAATGCTCACAAACCGGAACACTTACTTTCAGGTTTGCGGTGTTCGAGCGCCAATTTGTTCGACAATTAAGCTGTCTGAAAACCAAGGTACCACTGTATTCTCCTGCCCCCATCCCCCCCAGGCACATTTCTTTCCAAAGAAGCCCTAAGAAAGAAATACTTCCCATTCGAATGGCCCCAGGTGTCAGGGACTGGACTGGACTGAGGAATGGTGGTGACATAGATTTACAACAGTGGTTTGCAGAAGGTCAAAGCTCAGAGACTGCAGAAGGGAGAAGTTGGGAAATATTGGGAGAGGGGCAGGAGGAGGAATAAGCACCAGGGGAGAGGCAGCTGACAGACTCAGTGTCTTTAGACAGCATTCCTGATGCCCCCCCCCGGACCCAGTGGGCATTGAGAGTAGGAGAACAGAAAGCTCAAAGGCAGAAAGCACAGATCAGCTGGCGCAGGGGTGATGTAGAATAGGAGAAGACGGAGGGGGCGGGACTTTACTTGGAGCAACACCATTGTCTAAGTTGACATTTCTACGTCTCTCTCTGTGACTATTGAATAAAAAACTTGGTAAGAACTCTTCTCGTTTATCTGCTTCTTGGCTGGATTCCCTGAAGCCTGACACCAGAGGACGGTGGCGAATGTCGCATCAGTCAAGGAGGTAGAAAGCACTGTGGGGGAGGGGGGAGCGAAACAACCCTATCATTTTCTTCTCCTCCTTCTCCTTTCAGACACTGCAAGAAATCTTTCAGACAGAAAATACAATAATGTTGCTGGAAAGAGCCATAATGGCTAAGGAGAGCCCACTCAAGGTGGCCCAGACACGCCTTGAAGCCCGAACATGGCGACCAAATATGGAGTTGTGCCGGGACGTACCCCAGTACAAGTGAGTGAGCCCCCCCCCCATCTCCCGCCCTCCAGATATTGCCGGCTGAAGGGCTACCACATTCCAGATCTATTTGCTGGTGATGCAAATCGCATCGAGGATTATTAGTGTTACAGGATTCGGGGAGTTGGTTTGGATGCCGTCTTTGAACTCCCTTTTGCTTCTATTTCTACAAGATGGAATTCTGTAATCAGCGTTTCTCTAACTTGGGTCCCCTCCACCTTTTGTGGAACGACAACTTCTATCATCCCTAGCTAGCAGCAGCGGAGCAAGCCAATTGGGCGCCTGGGGTGGCCAGCTGCCTGCAGGGTGGGGTGACCTGGGGCAGGACCATACCTGCCAAGTTGCTGTCAGAGAAATAAGGGACCGGGCGGAAATAGCAGACCGGAAGTAGCGCTGCCGCCATTTTGGAACTGGGCAGAGCATGCTCAGAAGTGACTTTTGATGCTGTTTGCCCAGTTCCAAAATGGCGGTCGCACTACAGCCATTTTGGAACTGGGCAAAGCAGCATCAAAAGTCGCTTCTGAGCATGCTCCGCCCGGTTCCAAAATGGCTGCCACGCCAGAATAAACCGGGAAAAAACAAAAAAAATTCAGCTAGGAACAGCTGGAAAAACGGGGATTTCCCGGGGAAAACGGGAGACTTGGCAGCTATGGGCAGGACGCTCTGCGGGGCCTCTGAGGAGTCTGCCTGCCTCCTCCCACTCAGCTGCCCTACAGCTGAGGGGGAGGCAGTAGGCGGACCATTTGGGGCAGCGCAGATCCTGTGGGTGCCCAAGCCACTGCGTCACTCCCAGGAGAGATGGGTGGCTCAGGTGCACTGCAGGCCCCGTGGTGAGTGCCGCCTGGCATTTTGTCAGCCGCCTCAGTGGTGACATTCGGGGCACGCCGCCCCCCGCCCCCCATTCCTCCTCCCCTAGCTAGCAGGAGCTGTGGTATGAACTGTAGTCCAGCAGCAGCTAGGGACCTGTGTTTGAGAAACACAGTGCCGGTAGAAGTGGTCAAACCAGTTGGTGGTCCCTAGTGAAGTCTCCTAGACCTCTGTTTACATGACTTAAGGACACCATCACCCACCAGCTTTATTGCAGGAATATTATGCAAGATGTCCTTGATGCAAGGGCCCTGTCCATACTGCTGTTTGTCCTGTGATTTCTCATCATTTCTCATCCCACTGCTTTCCCATGGTTTATGGCTGAATTGGAACACATGCCAATATACAGAAAACCCCTATTTGTTCCAATTCAGCAGCAAACCGTGGGTTTTCCCAGGGAAAGGGGCAGGACCAAAAGAAAGAAGAGTTTGGACCCCTGGCTAAGAAATCATGGGATAAACGGGAGTGTGGATGGGCCCAATAATAATGGTGGATTTATTCTGCTTTATGTTTGTTATGCAACGCTTCCAAATATGCTAGTAGATTATTACTGTCTGGACGAGCTATAGCGTAACAAAAGTGGAACATGAATAAACCAGAATATTTGCGCAATAAAAAGTTATGGGACTTCGGCAAGAAGTTGCAGGAGTTGGAGTGGTTGGAAATGAAGCAGTGTGATTGCTCCAAAACTTTTGCAGGTGCAGAAGTCGCCCTTCCCTGCCAACTTTTAAACGCCTGCTGAGAGCTTTTTTATTCTGCCAGGCCAGTGCAGGCAATTAAGAACACATCCTTTCACAATGGCTAGTTAATGCCTGCTTTAAACCTTCTTTATGATGTTTATTGTACAATTTTATGATTACTGTAAACTGCTGTGATATATAGAAGCATATAAAGATCTTTATCAATAAATATAAATAAATAGTATTGAAGGGGTGATCGTGTACGACTGCCCCGATAGCTCCATGAGTGTTTCTCTGTGCATTTCATAGAATAGTGTTGTGGACTATACTTTGCTCCTCACAGAACTACGGTTCCCAGGGGCACCCTCAGCAAACTACAGTTCCCAGGATTCTTTGTTGTGGGAGAAATCCTCCGCTTTGGCGTGGGTGTGACTGTTGTAGGCTACATCTCCCATCATCCCTGATGATGATGATGATGATGATAATTTATTATTTATTCTTCATCCCCAGCCACTCTGGGCGGCTTCCAACAGAATATTAAAATATAATAATCTATTAAACTTTAAAAGCTTCCCTAAACAGGGCTGCCTTCAGATACCTTTTAAAAGTCTGGTAGTTGTTTTTCTCTTTCACATCTGGTGGGAGGGTGTTCCACAGGGCGGGTGCCACTACCGAGAAGGCCCTCTGCCTGGTTCCCTGTAACTTGGCTTCTCGCAGTGAGGGAACCGCCAGAAGGCCCTCGGTGCTGGACTTCAGTGTCCGGGCAGAACGATGGGGGTGGAGACGCTTCCTGACCATTGGCCATGCTGGTTGGAGCTGATGGGAGTTGAAATCCAATGATATACAGATGGCACCACAATGTTGGCTAACCGTGTCCTATGTTTCTTCAATGCTTCTGTTCCATTTCTCTTTGGGTTTTTTTTTCTAGTTACAAAGGGGCCCAGTGTACATCCCCACCCTGTTTTCCCTTCTCATAAAGTTGGGAGATACAGGATGTTTTGACACCAGGCGCTGGCAGCCTATCGTGTTAAGGGTCGGAGAAGCTCTTTGCCGAAATCGTTTTTTCGAAGCCACCCTCCCCCTCCAAAAAAGAGAGAGAGAGTTGACTCATCTTTTCCTAGTGCACCTGTATGAGCCTCAGTGAGTGGGAGTGATAAAATCTCCAGCAGCACAAAGCATTTTACAGGATCTGGCTAAGCATCAAAGGGGTTTTATAGCAGAGTTGCAAACACAGCATCTGCTCCGTCCTCTGCAAGAGCAGGGACAAAAAAGAGAGAGAAGAAAAGAAGTGTCACACCGGCACACAATAGGAACTCGGCAAGCAGGCTTGTTATATTGAGCTTTGGTCCAGCTAGCTCAGTATTCTCTACACTGACTGGCAGAAGCTCTCCAAGGTTTCAGAAAAATAATAATACTGTAATAATTGTAGGGCACCCATCTGTGGCTTCTAACAGATATAAAAAGATATTAAAAAGGTAAAGGGACCCTGACCATTAGGTCCAGTCGTGACCGACTCTGGGGTTGCGCGCTCATCTCGCATTATTGGCCGAGGGAGCTGGTGTATAGCTTCCGGGTCATGTGGCCAGCATGACAAAGCCGCTTTTGGCAAACCAGAGCAGCACACTGAAACGCCGTTTACCTTCCCGCTGTAGCGGTTCCTATTTATCTACTTGCATTTTGACGTGCTTTTGAACTGCTAGGTTGGCAGGAGGTGGGACCGAGCAACGGGAGCTCACCCCGTCACAGGGATTCGAACCGCTGACCTTCTGATCAGCAAGCCCTAGGCTCAGTGGATTAACCCACAGTGCCACCTGGGTCCCCATAAAAAGATATTACAGTGCTTTTATATCTGTTGGAAGCCGGGCCCAGCATGACTGGGGCAACCCAGTCAGATTGGTGGCTTATTATCATAATTACAGTCGTACCTTGGAAGTCGAACGGAATCCGTTCCGGAAGTCCGTCCGACTTCCAAAATGCCCAGAAACCAAAGCCTGGCTTCTGATTGGCTGCAGGAAGCTCCATACCCTCCAACGTTTCTCTGATGAAAATAGGGACGTCCTAAGGAAAAGCGGGACATTCCGGGATCAAATCAGAAATGGGGACGGTTTCTGTAAATCTGAGACTGTCCCTGGAAAATAGGGACACTTGGAGGTTCTGTTATTATTTATAGGGAAGGGCTGCAGGGCTCTGATCTGGCAGCACAGCCTGTGTTTGATGTTTTATCGTGTTTTTAATATTCTGTTGGGAGCTGCCCGGAGTGGCTGGGGAAGCCCAGCCAGATGGGCGGGGTATAAATAAATAAATAAGGGCTGGATTTAGGTTTGATGAGGCCCTAAGCTACTGAAGGTAATGTCCAGCTGTCCTTTGTCAACAACAAATTGTCGCTGTTTTGTTGTTGTTGAATATAGGCTATATGGTAATTGATGGACCTAATAGGTATCTCAAGCCATTTGCACATGTTGCCATGCTACCATTCCATGCAGAATGTAGGCACCCTATATATAGAAAGGAGCAAACCAGTGATATTTTAGGGAGCAGGCTAGCAGGCAGGGCCCATGACTTACACCATAGGAGCCTACACAACACAAAACACTGTTGCTGTATGTCGGTTTTTCTGATTTGTTTTTTTTATCTTATATTTTGGAAATGTACAACCAGTTCTTTTTTTCCTTTAATTTTTTTTGGGGGGCCCCCAAGAGAGTGGGGCCCTAAGCTACAGCTTGTTTAGCTCATACGTAAATCCGGCAGGGGTTATTATTCTGGGTTGCTGATGTCACGTTTAGGCGGAAGCCGGTGTTTGGTTCATTCGCCCCGTCCTTCAAGGATTTGCAAACCGCTCCCCCCACAAATGTTTCTGAGGCTCTGAGTATCTGTGTCTCTCTCTCCCCCCCCCCCCCAATTTCAGACTGGTGAACGAGGTTTACACCATCGACGACACGCTTCAGACCCTGAAACTGCGCCTGCGCGAGGCTCACGACACCCTCCAGCTGCTGATCCTCAACAAGTCCAAGCTGGAGCACGACTTGCTGGTGAAAGCCAACTCCCTTTTCATCGACAAAGAGAAGTGCATGGGGATGAGGAAGACCTTCCCCAGCACCCCCCGCCTGGTCGGCTACACCTGAGCTTGCCCGCCGACCTCTGCTCTGACATAAAAGGTTTGCAAATGATGGGAGACCGTTCTGCTCGTTTCATTGCTATTTTTCCCCCCCTTTTTGTTTCCTCCATTAGCCAGCTTGACAAAGGAAACAAAAGAGAGGAAAGAAATTGGATGGCAATAAAGCATAAGAGAAACCAAACCGGAGAAAAAAGGGTTGCGGGTTTTTGTTGCTGGGGGGGAAATGCGAGGTGGGGGGGAGGGGTCTCTTGCTGTGGGAGGAGCTACAGTGCACGCAATGCATCCTGGGAAAGAATTGGGCACTGGGGCTCACCTTTCTGTCCTAGAATCATAGAGTTGGAAGAGACCACAAGGGCCATCCAGTCCAACCCCCTGCCAAGCAGGAAACACCATCAAAGCATTCTTGGTGTTTCCTGCTTGGCAGGGGGCTGGCAAGCCCAACTGCCTCCTCAGCTTCCGGGCTCTTTGATCAAAGAAAGGGCATTTGGGACGCGACAAGAGGCAACGCCACCTGTGCGGTGCAGATTTTTGAAGTCCCAGCTTCATTTTTTTATTTGGTTATTTTGGCAGAATCTAGACACATATTTTAAAAACCGCTGTGAAAATGCTTTTTTAAGCGGAGTTTTAAAAATATACAGTGGTCCCTTGGTTTTTGAACATCTCCATTGATGAATGTTTCGGAACTCAAACGTCATAAACCCGGAAGTAAATGCTTCCATTTTCGAATGTGCCTCGGAAGTTGAATGGCTTCCGCTGAGGTACCGCTGTGTTTTTCTCAATTTTCTCAATTAAATTTGCAGGCCACCTTTTGCGCCTCGGTTTTCGAACGTTTCAGAACTCTTCTGGAAGGGATTACGTTCGAAAACCGAGGTACCGCTGTATATTGAATTTGCCATTAACTCACCATCACCATCTAGTGACACATTTGTATAATGCTTGGCAAACCCTCACTGTGATCAGCTCCTGCCCTATGGGAACCTATGTCCCCGCTATGGAAGGATGTGTGGATCCAGAATTGGCCCCCAGTCACTTACAGATTCACTGTTAACACCGTTTTCATGGAAGACAATCTTACTTGGCTACGAGGGATCATGAAAGAAATAAGAAATTTGTATAATGCACTCAAAACATACTTAAAATGTTATACTTGCAGCTGTATAGTCAAGTCCTTTGTTGTATTATTACATTTCTACCTCTCCTTTCCTCCAAGGAGATCAAGGCAGTGTTCGTGGTTTTTCCGCTCCCATTTTCATCCTCGCAACAATCCTGCGAGGTAGGCTAGGTTGAGAGACGGTGGTTATATCCACAACATACATTTAAAGTGCATTGCTTTCCCCCAAAGAGTTCTGGGGGCTGTAGTTTGCCCTGCACAGAGCTAGAATTCCATCACCCTTGACAAACTACTGTTCCCAGCATTCTTTGGGGAGTACGCCATGTGCTTTAAATGGATGGTTTGGATGTGAGCAGCGAATGGCCTAAGGCTATCCAATGAGCTTCATCTCTGAGATTTGGATGCTGGTCTTCCAGATCACAGTCCACTGGGTGCGAATTAAAGGATTTTTAGCAAGAAAAGAATTGTGGAACATTTGGAAATTGAATATTTTAATGTGATCACATATGGACATGGATGGAAGAACTTACTATTAGCATGGAGGCGGGAATTATTGGGGGTAAAGTTGACATTAAAGGGGGGAAAACATGGATGACATTTATTAATAATAAAATCAACTATGGTGTTTTCCAAGATGGATGGTTTATTGAGCATCCATCAGGATTTGTTTGCATGAAGTTTACGGAGAGATTGTATAACATTGGCTCTCTGCTGAGCTTTGATTCTGGTTTGTGTGTGTGGCAATTCCCCATCCCTTTAGTTACTGCCAAAAGACCAGTTTTGTGGGGAAGTTTATTAGATGCACAAAAGCACCGAAACCCGCTGGTTCTGCCAATGTGCGGTTGATTCCCACCCATAAATAGCAAGAATCAGGAGGCGCCCCCTTTGAGTCTGCCCAGACAAAGTGCAGAAAGCAATGTCGTCTTCCAAGACTTGTTTTCATGCCTGCGACGGGGCGTGCAGAAACACAGAGCAATTCAGCGCTTACCTCCCTCCCCTCCCCTCCCCCCGCCCCCGTTCTGATCTAAAGGCAGCGCAGAGCAAAAAGTCAAATCCTTATATGTCACGCAGGAACATACTCACAGGGAACCTGTCATTAGATCATTGTTTCCTCCAGTGCCCTGTTGAAAGAGACTCTCTTGCCCCAGGCCTCCACCTCCGAGTCTCTATATATAGCCTTACTTTCATTTCTAAAACCGTCTGTTTTAAATTTCTGAAAAGAGATGCTGTGCTGGGCCTCCGCCAAGTTCAGATACTGCGCATTCCAAACTTACAGTGCAAATGGATTCCATAATGTTACAAAAGTGTGGGTGGCAGCAAAATTCCAAGGGGTTCCCGGCACTCGCCCAGGGTTTGTGTTCCTTTGGAGAATTTAGACACGGCGGGGACTGTCGTAGTTTTAAGAAATATGGTTTATTCGCCTGTTTACACCTTCAGGCTGCATGGAGGGAGTCCAGATCTTACATAATGGTCATTTCGAGAGGAGCTGGTCCTCCCACAGCTGGGCAGCCCTGGAGTCCATCTCTGCCAGTCAGCTCTGCAGCCAGCCTGCCCAAAGTGGACCCCAGGGTGGATCTACGCACAGGAAAAAAAGTCAGAAATGAAATCATTATAACAAAATGCTATGTAAAGTCACCAAGAAATTTTCTTTGCTCTCCAGCGCCCTCTGGTGTTGCATGTTTATTACGCATTCAAAGCACTTCTTCTTCTTTTTTTACTAATGTGTTGAGTCCCCAGTCTTTCTTCCTCCTTTCCAGAACACCTAGCTCCAGATACTCTCTTTTCCTGTGAACCCCCAGTCTTTGTTCACACTTCAAGGCAAGCAGGGGAGGACAGTTCCCCCGCCTTGCCAATGGCCCTCAATTGTTTCTTGATGGCCCTAGCTTGGCCAGGTCATTTTGCATAGGCTAGCCCAGGAATTCCTCTGCAGCTTGTATTTCTCCCTTCATATCCCGAATAATCAAAATCGTGCCATTTATTAATCTCTAGCAGGCCCGGCTCTAGGTAGACCCCCGGTGGCGCAGGGCACCATGGCGCCGGCCCGCCAGAAAGGCGCCACGAGCTGCGCCCGCCCGCTGGCCGGCCGATCCGCCGCGCAGCTGCACCTGTGGGAGCCGCGCTGCGCCCACCCGCCCACCGCGCTGGGAAACCGGGCGAGAGGGCGCCAGAGAGATCGCGCTGTGCCTGCCCGCCCGCCCACTGCTGCGCCCACCCGCCCACCGCGCTGGGAAACAGGGCGGGAGGGCGCCGGAGAGATCCGGCGCACCACAGCAGCAGGGGCGTTTAAGACGGCCCTGATCTCTAGGGTTTAAGGGGGTCCTACCTCCCACCCCCCAAATCGACAACAATATGCTTGGGGAGCAGTGACGACTTATTTTGCTGGGAACCACTGCAAAGTCAAACTCTCTCCCTCTCTACCCCCATATTTGTAGGGTCATCTTAAGGCATGAGTAGGGATGGAAAGATGGAAAGATCTGCCATTTTTGGTTCTCTCAGTTTCTCCTTGTAGACCCTTTAACCACCCTCAAATAAATTCAGACAAGACTCAAATTTTAGGTTTGGTTTTTGGCAGAATTTAGGCCACAACTTTATTGATTACAATAAAGTGAGTGGTTGCATAGGCTCTGGTTCGACTAGCTCCCTGCACTCTTGCAGGCAGCGCTGACCCTGGGCACCAACCATAGGTCAGCCTTGGGTGAACACCCGGCAAAGTGGAAAGCGGGGTCAAGCCAGTCCACCAGCCAGGACCCTGGCTCTGGGCACAACCCCTCTCAGGGTTGACCAACCAAGAGTCCCAGGATTCCTATAACGGAATAGCCATCGCACAGGGATGTCCAGACCGCTCTGCCACCCTTATAACCTGAACCAGAGCCTATCCGCAACCTTACAAGTTTTGACGATTTGCTAACACAAATCTTGACCTTTAAAGCCCTTCACGGCGTAGGACCCTCGTACCTACGGGAGCGCCTCTCCCGGTATGCCCCACGGAGGACCTTAAGGTCCGTAAATAGCAACACCTTAGAGATTCCAGGCCCTAAGGAAGTCAGATTAGCCTCAACCAGAGACAGGGCCTTTTCAACATTGGCTCCGGCCTGGTGGAACGCTTTGTCTCGTGAGACCAGGACCCTGCGGGATTTGATTTCTTTCCGCAGGGCCTGTAAGACAGAGTTGTTCCGCCTGGCCTTTGGCCTGGAATCAACTTGAACCCCTCCACCTTTTTCCTTTTCTGATGAGGCTGCATTTTAAATGTTGTATTTAATCTTGTTTTTAAGCTGTATTTTAATTAACTGTTTTATATTTGATGTTAGCTGCCCTGAGCCCGGCCCTGGCTGGGGAGGGCAGGGTATAAATATTTATTATTATTATTATTAACATGTGCCCTCTGGTTAGGGAGGACCCGATTTGCCAGTCTTAAATTAATTTCCCCATATTTCTGCAGCAGTTTGTTTTTAAAATCCTCCTGAAATCATTCGGCGTTTCTCCTATGCGGTTTTGACTCACTTGTACGTATGGATTTTTTGCAAGAAATTTCTCCCAATGTAATTTCTGACGTGTTCGTTTCTGTATACATTTCCCCACAAATGCACACCTTTGATTTGGGTGGCAAACTGCATCGCAAAGTTTGGATAAGCGCAAGTTGTGGAGGATGACTGTGTTTCGCTTCTTATCTGGTTTCAAGAAAGGCAAATCGGATAAATCCATCACAAAATGCGAACAGAATCAAGTCCCCACCTCCTTCTTTACAACTTACCCTATTGGCATGAATATAAGCCTCTCTTTTTTTTTTTCCAAATTCCGACCGTGAAAAGTTAAAAGTGTGGCTTAAATTCGCGACCTTACAAAAATTGGCTTTTATGCTATCGCTGCTGAAACAGACACACAGTAAAACGGAACGGGTGTGAGTTCCTGCGGAATTTTAAGGGAGCAGCTTATATTTGGGTATTGTATTTTTCCCTCCCCCCCCCTGAATTTTACAGGTGTGGCTTATATTCAGGTGTGGCTTATTTTTATATGCGACAACTGTGGCAGGAACTTTAAAACCTCAAAACTGGAAGTATGGAGAAATACCAGCGAAAGAACAATGGCAAGAAAAATGGATGAACCACACAGAGTTAGCAAAGTTAACAGACAAATTGCATGAAAAAAGATAACAGTGACTTCAAAAAGGAATGGGAGCTGTTTGCAACCTATTTGCAGAAACAACAAAAAGAAATGGGCTCCTTGGCAGGATTTGAATAAACTTTTACAATTTTACTGAGTTTAAACATGGAAGACGACATTGTAACAACACCTAATAGTATATATATATATATATATATACATGCAGAATATAACAAACAATGTGACAAACCAGAAGAGGAAGTTGAGGGAAGTCGGGTGGGGAGGGAGAAGATTGTAAATGTAACGGTAAGGTAGGATTGGATAACTGGTATGTGATATATGGAGTTTGCAATTATAAAACCACAATAAAAATTTATTATATATATTAAAAAATCGGGTCTGACTTATATTCGGGCCAAAATGGTACACCGGCGACCAGCTCAACACCTGAAATTGCCATCTCAGCTGCAGGCAAAGGAGTATCACCTGGCTTGGGGTACTGTATGATCCTGTGGCATTTGTAAGCACACAATCCTGAACTATTGTGTTGTTGTTGTCGTCGTCCCTGGACTCAAAGGGCCGTTTCATCACCTCCCCCCCTTCCAAAAACAAGGCAATCTTTACAGGATTAGTTTCCTTCTGAGGGCGAAATCCCGGAGACTCTTATGGTGCCTGCTCATTAATCTATTTGCAAATATTCAGGCTGAGCCCTGTGAGGCCCTTTCGGTTCATTTTAAAGCGCTATGATGCCACTTCAAACAGTTGTGGCTTCCCTCAAAGGATCCTGGGAGCTGTAGTTTGGCACTGAGAGTTGTTCGGAGACACCCACACCCGGAGTTCCCTTCACAGAGCTGCAATTCCCCAAGTTCCCTGGAAAGAGGGTTTGATCGATAAACCACACTGAGTATCGTACCTCCGTGAGAAGCAAAGGGGGTCTATGAACAACTCTCGGCGCTGTTGGCAAACTACAGCTCCCAGAATTCTTTGAGGGAAGCCACAGCTGTTTCAAGTGGTTCGATACTGTTTTTTAATGTGCAGGGCAGACAGGAGCTTGAGTAGATGGAATAGGAAGAAGGGAGGACCAGACCGACAAGACAAATGGTGTCCAGGCCTGGTGAATAATAGGCTGAGAGGGTCTGTGACCCACACTGGAGGCCTCAGGCTCAAGAGGCTTCCCCAAGCAGCATGCTATAACGTGTGGGAAGGGGAGTGGGAGAGGACACTGCAGCCATGAGGACTAGAAACTTCTTTTGCAGGGTTTTCATTTTTTAAATAAACACTTTGGCAAGTTTGTTCCCCACCAACATGAACACAAAAAATGTCCAGAGTATTTCATGAGGAGTTTCATATCTACACCTACAGCAAAATAGCCTCTGATTCCTTCTAATCCTTCTGATTTTTTATTCAACACAGATGGCACAGCGATGTGTGTGCATGCGCACTCACACATATACATTCGAGTTTGATTAGGTTACAACCGGGGATGGGCAAACATGTCCATTTCAGTTTTTCTCCATTTGCCATTTTCCCATTTTCAGGTTCAGTTCTCCACATCCCCGAATCGGTTTGCCTCCCCCCCCCCGAAGAAAAGACTTCGTGAAAATTCACCAGCATGCTGGCGAATATTTCCCCTAGAATATACACCTTTTTGCAAAGGAATTCTGCCCGATCTACTGCATCTTGGCATGTTACTTCCGTTATAACAGAGTCATTTTTGCACACGGTGCTTGGCTGGAGAACTGCGTTGCAAAATTAGGTAAAAGGATGGCTGTGTTTCAGAAAGCATGAGATAGATAGGTTGGCTTTTAAGCATGAACTAAATCCAGTTTCTCCCCCAGTCCCCAGTCAAGTCTGGATCATGCGGGCAAAGCCTTCCAGTGCTTCTTGCAGCTAGCAACCCGTCCAGGTTTAGCCAAGCAGTGCCATCGCGAGATGGCCTTCAGATATAGTCTTTGCGGACTGCTGTTTCTTCCATAATCTGGCTGCATTCTTTCCCTTCCTCAGCAATGTCAGGGTCTGAGCGGAGGACAAAGTGGCATTTTGTTCCCCTTTCTGGAACAAGTAGTCACTTCGCGGCCACGTGGGGCAAGGAGGGAGGGAAAGGGACAAAATAAGCAATTAAGATTCCTCTTAATGTTGTCAGACTTCCTGCATACAGAACATTCTTCTAAGGTTTGCAGAGCTAACACCCATTCGATGCAAGCGAAGTCTCCTGGAACGTGGAGAGCTCGTAGCCGGGCTCCCCCCGCCCCCAGTCGCTTGCCAAATACTTCACACCTCCATGCAAAAAAAAAAAGATAAATCCAACCTACCATCTGCGGCGTGCTCACGGGGAGTCAGACCATTGATCCTCACAGCCCCGTTCGGCTGCTGCATTCTAGTTTTAGAAGCAGCCTTCTAAGATTTCAGGAAGGCGTCCACCATTTTTAAGATTTATCCATGGTACTTATGCTAATACAGGTGAAACTTGGAAAATTAGAATATCGTCGAAAAGTGCATTTATTTCAGTAATGCAACTTAAAAGGTGAAACCAATATATGAGATAGATGCATGACATGCAAAGCAAGATATCTCAAGCCTTTATTTGTTGTAATTGTAATTATTTGTCATTAGGTGGGTCAATTGTAAATGGAACGTAATTAATGAAATGTAATAGCGATGTTTATTTTTGTATTATTGTAACTATTTGTTTTATTACTGTGGAATTTCCAAAAGAAAGCATTTGTCAAAATTAAAAGAGAAAATAATAATAAGTTGCATTACTGAAATAAATGTTTCACCTGTAGACTTGTGGAGCAGCTTTTGCTTAGACTTGGGATCGGAAAAGGCACAGCACACGAGGAAAATGGGAGGAGAGGAAGGAGGAAAAAAGCAAGCTCAAGCGCAAGTTCTTAAACTGCCTTTTGTGTGCTGTTTTCACTAGCTCATGCTTTTTGATGCAAGCTTCTCACCTAGCGTATATCGGCACAGTGTAATAGTGAGACTGTTGGCCTATGACCTGGGAGACCTTTCACCAATCACTCACACTCAGCCTAACCTACCTCACAGGGTTGTTGTGAAGATGGAAATAGGAGGGAGAACCATGTCTACCACCTCGAGCTCCTTGGAAGATAAAGGTGGTCTATAAATGTAAGAAACAAATAAATGTTTGTACGTGTTACTTGACTGGAGATGTGGACTGAAAAATTCAGAGATGTGCACATTTTGAATGATGGCTGTGTTTCGAGGGTAGTAAGAGTCCCACTCTTTTCTGCCTTGCTGAGTCCCCACCTGGAGTCCTGTGTCCAGTTCTGGGCACCACAGTTTAAGAAGGATATTGACAAGCTGGAACGTGTGCAGAGGAGGGCAACCAAGAGGATCAAGGGCCTGGAAAACCAGCCACATGAGGAATGGTTGAAGGAGCTTGTATGTTCAGCCTGGGAAAGAGGAGACTGAGAGGAGACAGGATAGCCATCTTCAAATATCTCAAGGGCTGTCACATGGAAGAGGGAGCAAGCGTGTTTTCTCCTGCTTTGGACACTAAGAGCTGTTTGACAGTCGAATGGACTCCCTCAGGAGGTTGTGGACTCTCCTTCCTTGGAGGTTTTTAAGTAGAGTTTGGGTGGCTATCTATCATGGATGTTTTAGTTGAGATTCCTGCAATGCAGGGGGTTGGACTAGATGACCGTCAGGGTCCCTTCCAACTCTACAATTCTGTGATTCAGTCTGCATTATGGTTTCAGGAAATGAACATCAGATACGGTTACGTACAGATACGAACGGACCTGAACTTCTCCACCCGCAGTGTAGGCATTTTCAATAGCTGATCTTGTTCCCACCATTCACTATAACCCGCATCTACTAGGAATACGCAAATCTGTCAATTTCAGTTTCTCCTTTCCTCTCCAGCCATCTTAAGCTCAGTTCACCACATTTTTGCCCATTTGCTTTTTTAAAATAGTTTTAAGAGTTCTCACCATAAGCATTTCTCCTAATGCACACATCTTGAATGAAACTTCTCTGAATACAATATACCTTTTGCACTATTCTAATCCTATTTATGCACATTTCACCATTTATATATGCACGTTTGTATCCATTTTCTTTTTTTTATTTGACCAGAAGGAAGCATTGCAAAGTTCGGAGAAGGGTAAGTTTCAGTTTGCTTTTCCTTCCAGGAATGGAGACTTACCTTCCAAGTCCCGGACTGCAGAATCCGGGACCGGCGGCCGTGTGACACCGGAAGTTGCGTCAACGTAACTTCCGGTGTCGCTTTGCCGTTCTATGGGCACAAGAAATGGCCGCCGCCGGCTTCAAAAGTAGCTTCTACGCATGACCGAAAGTGCGTCGATGCAACTTCCGGTGTCGCCCCGCCCATCTATGGGCACCAAAAATGGCCGCTGGCAGGAGAAAATAACAGAGAAAAACGGGAGACGAAGTGATACAGGGGACCACTGGGAAAAGGTAAGTAAAAACGGGGATTCCCGGGGAAAACGGGGTACTTGGCAGCTATGAATGGAGAGTTGGTTCATGCGGAAACACAAACCAAATCTGATTTCTTGCCCACCCTTAGCAACTGCTGTGGATGCAAAACTGTGCTCCTGTCTCTTCTCCAACTCTCCTTATGTCAAGGCACAGGTCGAGAAAGAACACAGTGTCCGTGGAAGACAGAGAGCTGGGCCGGAGCTCAAGGTAGCCTCCTCGATTCAGGCCATAAATTAACGATGGAGGGATTGTTTCTATGCCACAGATGAAGAAAGCTCTCTCTCTCTCCCAGAGCTGTTTAGGCCTTCAAGCGGAGCCAAATATTTGAACTCATCTCTAGCTGGTGCTCAGAAAAAAGGTGGACTGGTGTTCGAAACTCCAGAGGGAAGGGCCCAGAACGCTCCGTACAGAAGGAATGAATCAGCCGAGCCTGGCAAGGACCTGGTACCATGGAGAAAGCAAGGAAACCACATTTGGAGTTTCAACTTGTAACATTAACCCGTTTCTAGTCCAAGGAACCATTGCTGCCAGGAATACCTAGAGAATTTATTTACTGAACTGCAACTTGTTTCTGATCTTTTGAGACTCCCCCCCCCCTTTCTTTTTCCCTTCGGTCCGAGACAGAATAGAAAATTCATCGTCCGTGGAGAGATGAGTGAGGCAGACAGGAGATTCTTTCCCCACCCTCCAGAAGACGGGAGGTGTTGTTTGATGTTTTGATGTAGCAGGAACGGCTGGGCCAAAGACCTTTGGGTAACTGAGTTGGAAAATACAGGTGCCGCCATTCAACATACAGCACAGTCCGCAGGGAAATTCTCCTGCCTGCGCTGAAATTAATAGTGACATTATGTGCCATGGGGTTGTACCTTTGGTGAGAGACACTTTGTGTTCCTTCTGGGGTAGGTTGGTCCCTACCCTGCACTCAGCTCTCACCTGTGGATCCTAGAAGCTGCCAGCATGCAACAGTGGCCATGCCCCAGGAAAGGCTTTGACTGGTCAGCTAAACCAGGTGAGGGTAGCTGATTCGGTCTCAAACCCTCAGTGGGTTATGGACTTCCCCTGCATGTGAAGACAGGCTCTGGCGAACAAGACCAAGAGTAGGTGGGAGTGACGGGCCGATGGGGCTCGTCCACCTGGGAAGGTTGCTCATCTAGGAGAACAGGGGCGTACCCAGAATCAAAACTAGGGGGGCAAGGGGCGGGGCCAAGGCATGGGAGGGGCCACAAAGTGGGAACGTGGGCGGGGCTATGGAACCCAGGTGAAACTGACTCCGGTCTCACCTAGGCGCCGCGAAGCTTTTTGCAGTCGGAGGCGCCGGGGCTCCGCTGACAGCACACAGCCAGGGCGCTCGCTCTGGCCCGCTGGGTTGCCCCCGGTGCACTATGGCCAGGACCCCGGTGGAGCGTGCAGCCATGGGCGAGAGCGGCGCTGCTGGTGGGGCTGGTGGGCAGAGGCGGGGGTGGGGGCGGAGCACAGCCCAGCGGAGCGCGAGTTCGCTGTTCCTGCCCGCCGTGCCGCACCCTCCAGCTTCCCGTCGCACTCTGGTTCCCTGCCGCGCTTGGCCTTGCCGGAGGGTGCGACGGGGAGCTGGAGGAAGGGCGCGGCGCGGTGGGCGGGAACGCCAAACTCTCGTTCCGCCGGGCTTTGCTCCACCTCCGCCCACCAGCCCCGCGGGCAGCGCCACTCTCGCCCACGGCTGCGCCAGCCCTGCTACTAGGGGGCGCAGCTGCCCCCCCTGCCCCACGCTGGGTACGCCCATGTAGGAGAAGAAAAACTCTGGTCCTAAACTTCTGCTACTTTGCAGGGTATCCTTGAGAGAAGAAAAGGCTCAGGAGTAAATCCTACACAAATCCGGAGTGGAGTCCCTAAGATGGTTGGATGGCAACTTGTATGCCTCCTTCCAACAACTCCTGCTGCTGAGCTGGTGACAAATGTCTTGCTCTGCTTTCCTTAGGACCCCATCAGCCAGGCAGAGAGGGAGGTCTTGTTGTCTGGGCAGCCCAGGACCTCCAGTCACACTGCCCAGGCTTGCACCCCAGGGTGGTCACTCTGGCGCTGCTAACACAGCGGTTTGACTTCACCCCCGGAGGCGCACTCCATTGTCTCTCAAGGCAGACAGGTGCCAGCGACAATAACTGCCACGCCTTGGTTTCAATGGGGTGACTGGACTGGGTGCTGCAGGTCAGAACTGCCTGTCCTTTGAAAGCAGAAAGGTGCAATATGCTGAGTCAGGCTCCATCGAGTCCAGTATTCTTGATGCAAGAACCGGAAGTGGCTCTCTAGGTTTTCAGGAATGGAGCTTTCCCAGCTGTAACCTGGAGATGCATGGCCGAACCTGGGGACGTCAGCATGCAAAATAGATCATCTACAAAAATGCAGAAAGGTCTCCCCATCCAGCTGTTTGTGTTGGATCTAGTGAGCTTTCTCTCTCTCTCTCTCTCTCTCTCTCTCTCTCTCTCTCTCTCTCTCTCTCTCTCTCTCTCTGTGTGTGTGTGTGTGTGTGCAAAAGTTTCCTACCCGTAGTGGGTGCTGGAGACAGAAGAAGGGAAGGAGGAATGGCCAGGGTGGGTGGAGAGACTTTGCTAGGTTTGTCCTTCTGCAAAATGTCATCTGGCGTCATTGGCTTTGGCGTTTGGACAAAGCGGACCTCTTGCCACCCTGTCTTCCTGCCACCAAATATGCAGAGCACTAGCTGTGGTGGGTGGGCTGGGCATAACAAAGGCTTGCAGTGAAGGAGGACGGCCGGTCCTTCAAGTAGGCTCTAAAACCAGGCCGCGTTCCAGCTTCTGAAGAGTCCCAAGGTGGCAGGACCTGGGAGAGAAGTTAGTGCCCATTTGCAAGGAGGTGGAGATGACGGTGCAGAAGGCGCAGGGAAGGATGCCCTCCATTTTCAGAGCCCACCTCCCACACCGCCCATTTTCCAAATGGAGATGGGGCCATGTGATTATATTCTCATTTTCTCCCTCCCTCCTAACACCAGGACTCATGGGCATCCAAGGAAGCTGAATGTTGGAAGATCCAGGGTGGAGAAAAGGGCTTCTTCGTGCAAATAAACTGCGGAACTCACTGCCACAGGAAGCAGGGGTAGCCACCAACTTGGATGGCTTGGCAAGAGAATAATCAAATCTGTGGAGAAGAGGATCAGTGGCTCCTCGCCACAATGGCTACGTTCTCCCTCCTCTCCCGGAGGCAGTGTGCCTCTGAATACCAATAATAGAATCATAGAATCATAGAGTTGGAAGAGACCACAAGGGCCATCCAGTCTAACCCCCTGCCAAGCAGGAAATACCATCAAAGCATTCCTGACATATGGCTGTCAAGCCTCTGCTTAAAGACCTCCAAAGAAGGAGACTCCACCACACTCCTTGGTAGCAAATTCCACTGCCGAACAGCTCTTACCGTCAGGAAGTTCTTCCTAATGTTTAGGTGGAATCTTCTTTCTTGAAGTTTGAATCCATTGCTCCGTGTCCGCTTCTCTGGAGCGGCAGAAAACAATCTTTCTCCCTCCTCCATATGACATCCTTTCCTATATTTGAACATGGCTATCATATCACCCCTTAACCTTCTCTTCTCCAGGCTAAACATACCCAGCTCCCTAAGCCGTTCCTCATGAGGCATCGTTTCCAGGCCTTTGACCATTTTGGTTGCCCTCTTCTGGACACGTTCCAGCTTGTCGGTATCCTTCTTGAACTGTGGTGCCCAGAACTGGACACAGTACTCCAGGTGAGGTCTGACCAGAGCAGAATAGAGTGGTACTATTACTTCTCTTGATCTAGATGCTATACTCCTATTGATGCTGCCCAGAATTGCATTGGCTTTTTTAGCTGCTGCATCACACTGCTGACTCATGTCAGGTTTGTGGTCTAGCAAGACTCCTAGATCCTTTTCACATGTACTGCTCTCAAGCCAGATGTCTCCCGTCCTGTATTTGTGCCTTTCATTTTTTTTGCCCAAGTGTAGTACTTTACATTTCTCCTTGTTAAAATTCATCTTGTTTGCTTTGGCCCAGTTGTCTAATCTGTTAAGGTCATTTTGAAGTGTGATCCTGTCCTCTGGGGTATTAGCCACCCCTCCCAATTTGGTGTCGTCTGCAAACTTGCTCAGGATGCCCTCAAGCCCATCATCCAAGTCATTGATAAAGATGTTGAATAAGACTGGGCCCAAGACAGAACCCTGTGGCACCCCACTAGTCACTACTCTCCAGGATGAGGAGGAGCCATTGATGAGCACCCTTTGGGTTCGGTCAGTAAGCCAGTTACAAATCCACTGAATGGTAGTATTGTCTAGCCCGCATTTTACCAGCTTCTTTACAAGAATATCATGAGGCACCCATGATCATAATAATAATAATAATATTTATACCTGGCCCGTCTGGCTGGATTTTCCAAGCCACTCTGTGCAACTTACAACAAAATATTAAAAATACGATAAAACATAAAACATTAAAAACTTCCCTAAACAGGGCTGCCTTTGGGTGTCTTCTAAAAGTCTGGTAGTTATTTCCTTGAAATCTGATGGGAGGGTGCCACCACCGAGAAGGCCCTCTGCCTGGTTCCTGGTAACCTCACTTCTCGCAGGGAGGGAACTGCCAGAAGGCCCTCGGAGCTGGACCCCAGTGTCCGGGCAGAATGATGGGGGTGGAGACGCTCCTTCAGGTATACTGGGCTGAGGCCGTTTAGGGCTTTAAAAGTCAGCACCAACACTTTGAATTGTGCTCAGAAATGTACTGGGAGCCAATGTAGGTTGCTATGAATCAGTGGCGGGGAGAGCTCTACTCCTGGGCAAAGGTTCTGCTTATGGGATTCCCATGAGCATCTGGTTTAATTCTATCAATGTTTATTCTTTTTTAATTACGGCTTTTCCTATAATTTTAGCAGTTCTTGTTTTTATCGGTATGCCGCCTTGAGTCACAGCAGTGGGAAAGGTGGGATATTGTTGGCATCTGTCTGTCTCGAGAGAAAATGGAGCGTGCCTCCAGGGGTGAAGTCCAGCCGCTGCAGTAGCAGCACCAAAGGGACCTCCCTGGGGATCAAATCTGGGCAGTGTGTATGGAGGTCCTGGGCTGCCCAGATGTCAAGATTCCCCTCTCGTACTCTCTGATGGAAGGCGGTGCCAAAGGAAAGCAGAGCAAATAGTTTGGCACCAGCTTGTCTGCAGGAGTTGCCGGAAGGAGGAGCACATATAAAGGAGGCAAGATGTAAGTTAGTAAATAGAGATTCTGGTTGTCCACCGGGAGGACAGGATGCTGGACTAGATGAACCACTGGCCTGATCCAGCAGGCTCTGAATACTCCTGAATGTACACCTCCCTGTCATTATATAGTCAGCAAAGATTCACTACAGCTTGGAGCGGTAGATTCATAGAATCATAGAGTTGGAAGAGACCACAAGGGCCATCCAGTCCAACCCCCTGCCAAGCAGGAAACCCCATCAAAGCATTTCCGACATATGCCTATCAAGCCTCTGCTTAAAGACCTCCAAAGAAGGAGACTCCACCACATTCCTTGGTAGCAAATTCCACTGCCGAACAGCTCTTACTGTCAGGAAGTTCTTCCTAATGTTTAGGTGGAATCTTCTTTCTTGTAGTTTGAGTCCATTGGTCCGTGTCCGCTTCTCTGGAGCAGCAGAAAACAACCTTTCTCCCTCCTCTGTATGACATCCTTTTATATATTTGAACATGGCTATCATATCACCCCTTAATCTTCTCTTCTCCAGGCTAAACATGCCCAGCTCCCTAAGCCGTTTCTCATAAGGCATTGTTTCCAGGCCTTTGATCATTTTGGTTGCCCTCCTCTGGACACGTTCCAGCTTGTCAGTATCCTTCTTGAACTGTGGTGCCCAGAACTGGACACAGTATTCCAGGTGAGGTCTGGCCAGAGCAGAATACAGTGGTACTATTACTTCTCTTGATCTAGATACTATACTCCTATTGATGCAGCCCAGAATTGCATTGGCTTTTTTAGCTGCTACATCGGTAGTAGCTCCTTCCTCTCTAGGCCCAATTGGATTTCTTTGCACCAAACCTCCACTTCACAATGGATAAGATAAGATAAATACTTTATTGTCATTGTGCATACTGCAGTAGTACAACAAAATTGAATGTCATCCCATAAAAAACAAAACAAAAACACTATTACAGCCACACACACACACACACCCATCACAACTCCCCAAGATCATATTCATAGCTGCCAAGTACCCCGTTTTCCCCGGGAAACCCCCGTTTTTATTTACCTTTTCCCGGTGGTCCCCCGTATCACTTCGACTCCCGTTTATCTCCGTTATTTTCTCCTGCCGGTGGCCTTTTTTTTCCTTTCCGATTTGCCCTTCTATGGGCACCCAAAATGGCCGCCGCCGGCTTCAAAAGTCGCATCTACGCATGTCCGGAAGTGCATAGACGCGACTTCCAGTGTCGGCGGTGGCCATTTTTTGTGCCCATAGATGGGCGGAGCGACACCGGACATTGCGTCGACGCACTTCCTGACATGCATAGAAGCGACTTTCAAAGCCGGCGGCGGCCATTTTTGGTGCCCATAGAAGGGCAAAGCGACACCGGAAGTTACGTCGACGCAACTTCCGGTGTCACACGGCTGCCGGTCCCGGATTCTGCAGTCCGGGACTTGGAAGGTAAGCATATTATTTAGTTGCAGCGTTTAAGATGGTTATAGCTCTTGGATAGAAACTGTTTTTTAATCTATTCGTTCTTGATTTAATTGTTCTGTATCTCTTGCCCGAAGGCAACGGTGCAAAAAGACTATATCCAGGATGAGATGAATCCTGCAAAATATTATTTGCTTTTTAAAAGACAACGGGAACTGTATAGTTCTTCCAGAGATTGGAGAGGATGACCGATAAACTTTCAGGCTGTGTTTATGACCTTCTGGAGCACTTTCTTTTCCATGACTGTGCAGCTGGAAAACCAAGCACAGATACAGTACGTAAGAATGCTCTCTATAGCGCCTCGGTAGAAGGACGCCAGCAGTCTCTCACTCAGCTTGTTCTTTTTTTAAAAGTCTGAGGAAATATATTCTCTGCTGGGCCTTCTTTACCAGAGCAGTGGTATTTGCTCTCCAGCTCATAGCCTGCTTGATGATAACACCCAAGAACTTAAATACAGCCACCCTCTCCAATATACAGCATAGCTGCCAAGTTCCGGCCTGAGAAATAAGGGACTGGACCGGAAGTCTGCAGACCGGAAGTAGCGCTGCCGCCATTTTGGAACTGGACAAAGCAGCATCAAAAGTCGCTTCTGAGCATGCTCCACCCAGTTCCAAAATGGCCGCCGAGCCAGAAAAAACTGGGGGGGGGAAACAAAAAAATCTGTTTTTTCGGCTGGGAACAGCCGGAAAAACGGGGGTTTCCTGGGGAATACGGGAGACTTGGCAGCTATGATATACAGGGGCTGAATGTCCGCATGTTCAGAGGCAGTCTACCTTATGCATGCCAGATTCAATGGGGCAAGCTGCCCTCCAGCCCCGCTTTGTGGGCACCTGGCCGGCTCCTGTTGGAAGCAAGACAGCCGTTCCAGCGGGACTCCCCTCGCATCCTTAAGTGGAACAGCAAAGCTGACTCACAGCTGTAGCCTATTATGCATCCTGTTCCGGGCTCCCCGTTTTATCTTTCTGATCGCAAACAAACTCTGCCCACTCAAGGGGAAGCCAGTCCAGTGCAAGGCTGTCTTGAGGCAAGCAGGGGGGGAATCAGGAAACACAGCTGAGGCCAGATTCCTCCTACCCACCTCCCTGCCGTGCTTCCCTTCCGGTGCCCTGCCATTTGGAATATTCGAAACCCACCACAGCCGTGGTTTCGTTCTCTTTAGGGAGGGCGTAGAGCTAGCAGCTGGCCACATGCTCCTGTACTTCTGACAACATTCAGAAGAGCTGCCAGCTGAGCAGGAAAAAGCGCCTTTAACAGTGGCGTGAGAATTGCACATAAAAATAATTACTATTATTTATTCAACTTATACACCGCCTTATACCCAGAGGTCTCAGGGCGGTTGACAACAAGACCCCAACATATAAAATCAAACCAAAAGCAATAACCCAATATACCCCCCCCCCAAAAAAGCTACATTCTAAAACGGTGTTGGATGTCAATAAGATCAACCAAAGGCATGGTTAAAAAGGATCATTTTTGCTGGGCGCCTAAAGGTGTGTGATGAAGGCGCCAGGCGAATTTCCTTGGGGAAAGCATTCCACAGACGGGGAGCCACTGCAGAGAAGGCCCGTTCTTGTGTTGCCACCCTCCGGACCTCTTGAGGAGGAGGCACACGAAGGAGGGCCTCAGAAGATGATCTCAGGGACCGGGTAGGTTCATATGGGAAGAGGCGGTCCTTGAGGTATTGCGGTCCTCAGCTGTTTAAGGCTTTATAGGTCAAAACCAGCACTTTGAATTCGGCTGGAAACTAATTGGTAGCCAAGTGCAGTCGGACCAGGATCGGTGTAAAATGCTCAAACCGTCTTGCTCCATTGAGCAACCTGGTTGGTCAATGAATTCTGCGCTGGATTAAGTTTCTGAACCGTCTTCCACCCTTCCTCCCGGAGGAGCCCAAGGCGGAGAACGCACAAGGTGATAAAGCCATCAGAATACCGTATTTTTCGCCCCATAAGATGCACCTGACCATAAGATGCACTTAGTTTTCAGAGGAGGAAAGGGGGAAAGCCCCATTTTTGGGGGGAGGGATCAGCTCACAGTTGTGCAGCTTCTTTTGCAAAGAGGAAAAACCCCATTTTTAAAGGATCAGCTCAAAGTTGTTGCGTTTACTTTGCAAAGGGAAAAAGTCCTGTTCAACTCACAGTTCTGCAGCTTCTGATAATCTAATCAGCCAGATAATCCAATCAGCCAGTCACATATTGCTGGGGAAACAAACAGCCTCCCTCTGCAGAACATTCAACAATGGAGGCCTGGGCAAGGGGGCGGGGCGGAAGGGAGATAGTGTCCGTTATCTCCCTCCCCGATCTCTTGCAATCAGCTGCTAGCTGAGTGGCTTCCACTTTCCCTCTTGTTAGCCTTTGTTTTTGTTGTTTGGTTGTTTAGTCGTGTCAGACTCTTTGTGACCCCATGGACCAGAGCACGCCAGGCACTCCTGTCTTCCACTGCCTCCCGCAGTTTGGTCAAACTCATGTTGTTAGCCTTTACCTCTTTCTAAAAAAAAAAAAAGCACGATCTACTTTTCGCCCCTGGGCAATTCGGCTCCAGGGAACACACACTCGCTCTATAAGACGCACAGACATTTCCCCATACTTTTTAGGAGGAAAAAAGTGCATCTTATCAGGGGCGTACCCAGGATGAAAACTGGGGGGGGGCAAGCCGGGGGCACGCCTTGTCACCGCGGCAAGAACAAGCCTGGGTCAAAGGCAAGGCAAGTGGAGGCAAGGCAAGGGGCGGTTTAGCCATTAACGCTTTAATAGCCCTAGGTAAACTCTGAGCTCTCAGCTTCCGTTCTCCATATGCATTAGCGGGATAATAAAACCAATCAGCCTCATCAAAGCGACATCTAAGGAACTATGGTAACAGTATTTGTGCTCACAGACACTGGAAAACGGCAAGAGCTTTCTGTATTGACTTCCTAATACCACATTTTTTTTGCTTCTGGGGGCAGCTGCCCCCCTGCCCCATGCTGGGTACGCCCATGCATCTTATGGAGCGAAAAATATGGTATCTTAAACCTCCGTCAGTTTCTTCATGGCAGGCCAGCTCCATCTGGCCTCTTTTCCTCTCTCCTTTCACCTGGGGGCAGTCATTCCATCGGACCATCTTGGTGGAAGAGATGGGAAGCAGAAGCAAAAGGTTCACTCCATCACTTTCCCCCCCAAAAAACCAGGTCCATTTGGCACATCCTGCCTCTGAACTGTGCCAGCTGTTCATTATAACAACTACTGTTTAAAGAAATGGTGTCTGGGTTTGATTTCTTTCCCCGCCTTCCCTCCTTGACCTTTTCCCCTGGCGTGTTGTGTTTATTTCGACTGTAAGCCTGCAGACAGGGACTATATTAACAGATTCTCTGCAAGTCTTTTTGGCTGAAGAGCAGGAGGCTAATATCAACTCAGTGGCTGCTATGGGCCTTGGAGGGCATGGAGGGAGAAAATTCCACGTTGGAGATCAGTTAGGAAAGAGATGGAAAATAAATCTGCAACTACACTTGGAATACTGTACGCATTCCTGATTGCTTTATCTCAAAAAAAGGATATTCTGGAGCTGAAACAGGTGCAAAGCATGGCAGCCAAAAGGATCAGGGATCTTGGAGCAATTCCTCTCTTCCCCCCGCTCCCCCCCCCCCGATTAAACACTCTGAGAATAAAAGGACACAGGGGGCAGGGCATGCTAGAGGTTTATAAAATGATTCACGGTGTAGAGAAAGAAGACAGACAGAAGCTTTTCTCCATTTCTCATTATACTCAAAACTGGGGTTGGCCCAATGAAACTGACCCTGGTTTATTCAGAATGAACAAAAGAAAAGCCCAGCAAGCGATGCAAAGTTAACTCACTGCCATTGGACTGTTGGAGAAATGCAATAGCATTTCCTTCTGTTGTGTTTGTAGTTAATGCATGTGTTACTTTAAACCACTCTGTGTACAGCAATCTATCTAGCATTTGTTTGTGGCTCTGTAAGTTAACTCCAATCTTAAAAGCTGAGCCATTTTGCTTATTGTTCTCTCCCAACTTGTTGAGACAATATGTGTGTTGTTGTTGTTGTTTCTCTCTCTCTCAGCTCTACCTATCATGCAAATAGTTCCTGCATGAATAAAGCCTTTAAACCCCAGAAACTGAAAGCAATTATTCCAATCTAATTCACCCAAGCTGCAAGGTCTGCTAACATGGACATGGTGGTAATTCAAAGGGTATTTTAAAAACATTTTAAAATATATTTTTTGTCATTGCTTAGCAAGCAAAAGGCCAAAATCTACTTCAGGGGCTCCTTCAGATGCCCTCAGCATTCTTCCTGTTACACTTACACAGTCTTAATTGAGATGTCACCTGATGGGTCCCTCACGATCCCGTGATTCTTGGCTGTAAGGCTGAGGTTTGGTCAGGACAAAGGGAATACGTCAGTCAGAGAGCAAATGGCAAATTTTTTGAATGTGATTTATGATTGCTTGATCCATGAACACACACACATGTTGTTTAGCATTATAATTGTGTGTTTTCCAGTTGCACTAATGCACATCTTTATTGACGTTGTTGTTGTTGTTGTTTAGTCGTTTAGTCGTGTCCGACTCTTCGTGACCCCATTGATGTTACCAATTGTCAATTGTCATAAAATTGCTTAAATGGTCTGTTGGTTGCAAATAAAGAGATGGTGGCCGTAACAGAAGCTTATCCCTGAGGACTGTGGATTGCTTTAAAAAACAAAACAAAAAACCCCAAAATAAATTACAATTGACATCCCTATGCTTACTCACAGCAAAAGCTACAGAGCAAATCCAGTGTCTGAAATTGCTCTGGCAGTTGTTAATCTGAAAGCATTAATATTTACCATTTATACAGTATTTATAAAACAGGGTTGCCAGCATGAGCCTTCCCCCCCCCCCCCCCCAATTCCTGCTTCCTGGCTAGCTTCCCAGGCCTCTAACAGCTGTGTGGGAAGTAATATATTCAGCAGGCAAATATTTTCCTTGAGCAAGTAAGGGGAGGAGGGACTTCTCCTGTTGAATTTCTGTTTGTCACAGAACTGTTAAAAACCCCACACATATCGCCTGTAATTGCCAGTCTCCTCAGAGAACCTTTTCGGAATTAATTATTATTATTGCCTGCCCTTTCCGCTAAGACCCCTAGGAAAGTTACGACCATTAAAATGTAACACTGATAGTAAGATACTATATCACGTAATATTGAAAACGGCTTTAAGCAGCTTGCAACTACAAAAAAAAAGGTGGATCCTAAAAACCTGCACCACAAGGGTCAAAAGCCAGGGCGAAGAAGCACGTTGCGAGATTCACTTCCACAAGACCCATCACGTAGTACTCGAAACTTCATGTGTCGTTTTCCTTTCCCATCGGAAATCGGCGTTTTTGCATGAAAGTTGGTTTAAACGAGGCGGACGACTTCTTCTTTGGTGATCCCTCCTAGCTGAGTAAGATTGTCTTGCATAAACACAGTTTTAAAAGTGAGTCCGTGGAATGTGACTGTGGAGGCCAATTCTGGATCCACACGTCCTTCCACAGTGGGGACATAGGTTTCCGGGCTGGAATTGATCACGGTGAGGGTTTGCCAAGCGTGCCTTCCTCTTAGCACATTTCACCTTTTCATCGAGTATCTTCAAAGCCCATGACACCTTTGGTAAAGGCTGTTCTCCAACTGGAGCACTCACAGGCCAGTGTTTCCCAGCTGTCGGTGTTTATACTATTTATTTATTTATTTTACAGATTTGCCTTGAAAGAGTCTTTGAACCTTTTTTGTTGACCACCAGCATTACGCTTTCCATTTTTTAAGTTCGGAATAGAGTCGTAGCTTTGGAAGACGACAATCAGGCATCTGCACAACATGACCAGTCCAATGAAGTTGATGTTGAAGAATCATTGCTTTGACACTGGTGATCTTTGCTTTTTCCAGTGCACTGGTATTAGTTCGCCTGTCTTTCGAAGTGATGTGTAAATGTTTTCGGAGACACCGTTGATGGAATCTTTCGAGGAGTTGGAGATGGTGTTGGTAAGTGGCTCACGTTTCACAAGCATACAGTAAGGTTGGTAGCACAACCTTATACAGTGGTACCTTGGTTTGCAAATAGTCTGGTTTGCATATGTTTTGGATTACAAACATGTTGAACCCGGAAGTGTGTGTCCTGGTTTGCAAACTTTTTTTGGATTTCAACTCAATTTTTTTTGGATTACGAACAAACATTTTTTGGAGGCCCCATTGGCGAAAACGCGCCTTGGGTTACAACCTGTTTTGGTTTACAAATGGACCTCCAGAATGGATTATGGTTGTAAACCAAGGTACCACTGTAGTAAGGTAAAGGTAAAGGGACCCCTGACCATTAGGTCCAGTCGTGACCGACTCTGGGGTTGCGGCACTCATCTCGCGTTGTTGGCCGAGGGAGCCTCGTGTTATTGGCCGAGGGAGCTGGTGTACAGCTTCCAGGTCATGTGGCCAGCATGACAAAGCCGCTTCTGGCGAACCAGAGCAGCACATGGAAACGCCGTTTACCTTCCCGCTGTAGCGGTTCCTATTTATGTACTTGCACTTTGACGTGCTTTCGAACTGCTAGGTTGGCAGGAGCTAGGACCGAGCAACGGGAGCTCACCCTGTCACGGGGATTCGAACAGCCGACCTTCTGATCGGCAAGCCCTAGGCTCTGTGGTTTAACCCACAGCACCACCCGCGTCCCTACCACTGTAGTAAAGGTAAAGGTAAAGGGACCCCTGACCATTAGGTCCAGTCGTGACCGACTCTGGGGTTGCGCGCTCATCTCGCATTATTGGCCGAGGGAGCCGGCGTATAGCTTCTGGGTCATGTGGCCAGCATGACAAAGCCGCTTCTGACAAACCAGAGCAGCACATGGAAACGCCGTTTACCTTCCCGCTGTAGCGGTTCCTATTTATCTACTTGCATTTTGATGTGCTTTCGAACTGCTAGGTTGGCAGGAGACCACTGTAGTAGTATAGCCTTTATTTGTTGGAGGATTGGTTGTGGAATCTCCACTAGGTGGCGAAGTAGAATACAAATGTGTTCTTCACAGAAGGAGAGAGGCTCTCAATCAGCTCTGTGGTGCTTGAGGGTTGGTGCCTGTCCCTGCATGCACCGAGCGAGGTGTTGCATCAGCCCTTGTTGAAAGACTTGAAAACACCCATGAACAAAGGAAGGGCAATACGGTAGCTTAGTGGTAGAGCATATCTGCTTTACATGCAGAAGCTCCCAGGTTCGATGCAGGTAGGGCTGGCAGACACTCTTAGTCTGAAACCCAGGAGAGCCTCTGCCAGTCAGTGTGGAGGAGGCAAAGGCAGACATGGAAGCCCCGTTCCCCTGGGGTCCTTGTGCACATCGTTCTCCCTCCTTGGTCCCCGAGAAAGTAGGGAAAGTCAACCAGGGTTCTTCTACTCATGTTCATCTCAAACAATCAGGGGACCTGTTTTATCGGGAACCCCGATTGCATGGACATTTCTACTCACATTCAAGCAAACCCAGGTAGACGTCCCCTGTGGGTCTTCCCCACTTGGTATGGGGACTGATTGCAAGGGGTGATGCGCACAGTGATGTTGGGGGACAAGATTTGCTCCCTGACCCTGATCCACCTCCTTGGTCCGTAGATGCAGGTCAACATCTACCTGGACATCCCTACAAGGTCTTGCAGAATTGCACTGGGTTGGCTGAAACGTCTTCCTTGGCTGAAAATCTGCCCCCCCCCCCTTGTGAATCTAAGTAAAAGCAGTAGCAGAAACAGAAAGTTTCCTTTTGGCTGGAATCCTCAACACATTTAGAAGAGCATAGGCCTCATTGACAGCAGTCACGAAATTAATGGTGACAGCAGTCACGAAATTAAAAGACGCCTGCTTCTTGGGAGAAAAGCAATGACAAACCTAGACAGCATCTTAAAAAGCAGAGACATCACCTTGCCTACAAAGGTCCGTATAGTTAAAGCTATGGTTTTCCCAGTAGTGATGTATGGACGTGAGAGATGGACCATAAAGAAGGCTGATCGCCGAAGAATTGATGCTTTTGAATTATGGTGCTGGAGGAGATTCTTGAGAGTCCCATGGACTGCAAGAAGATCAAACCTATCCATTCTGAAGGAAATCAGCCCTGAGTGCTCACTGGGAGGACAGATCGTGAAGCTGAGGCTCCAATACTTTGGCCAAATCATGAGAAGAGAAGAATCCTTGGAAACACCCTGATGTTGGGAAATATTGAGGGCACTAGGAGAAGGGGACGACAGAGGAAGAGATGGTTGGACAGTGTTCTCGAAGCTACGAACATGAGTCTGACCAAACTGCGGGAGGCAGTGGAAGACAGGAGTGCCTGGCGTGCTATGGTCCATGGGGTCACGAAGAATCGGACACGACTAAACGACTAAACAACAACAGGCCTCATTGAACAGATTGGGATTTATTTCTTCTAAATCAGCGTGCCTAGTATTTAATCTCCTGTCTACACCATGGATTTCACTAAGGCTCTGACAACCAGGAATGGTCAAATGTATCCATTCTGGTTCCCCTCCGTTTCTTAATCTTCAGCATGCCACAGTTCTGCATCAGCTTGTAATTTCTTTTTTAAATTCTCATGAAATTTTGTCAGCGTTTTAGTTCGGATTTATCTGCATGGACCCATCTTTTTGCAAGCAAATCTCCAACATATGGCATAGCTTTCATTAAAATAGATGCATTTTATGCATAATACCCTGTAACTAGGTTTTGGGGGTACATTGCTTGTTTGGAGAACAATCACTACTTTGCAAAATTTGGAAAAGTGGAGAAAGCAGGTTGCCTTGCATATTCTTTCTATCCAATAGCAAACAGACAATCATGGAAATAATAACCAAATCCAAAATAAACAAAAAACGCAAAAAACTATGAAAAATATGAAATGTATTATTACAAAAATGTAACAGAAAATAACATGAGCTAACAATAATCACTTAAATGGCTATAGCCTATGGCAAGGGTGGCCACCTCCCAAGAGACTCTGATCTACTCACAGAGTTAAAAACTGGGAGTGATCTATCCCTTTTTGGGGGTTCAGGTCAAAGCTGTTGAGTTTTTTTAAGGAAGGGAAGCCCCGTTTTTGGGGGTTTAGATCAAACTTGTTGAGCTTCTTTTAGGAGGGAGGGAGGCCCATTTTTGTTTAGGGCTTCAAGTCATAGTTCAGCTTTTTTTAGGGAGGAGGAAAATTTTGGGTGAGCTTTTTTTAGGGGTGCCAGTGATCTAGCAGTGATCTACCACAGACATCCAGTGATCTACTGGTAGATCACAATCTACCTGTTGGACTTGCCTGGCCTATGGCATACATTCCAAGGATAGTCAACTCTAAAGTGCAGAAGTTCACTTTGAAATCCTATATCGTGTTTTGGTGATTGTACAAAATGAACACTCATGGATATGTTGTTTAAATCAAAGTTCCTCAGTTGTCCTCGTGTGGTGTTGTGGTTAAGAGCGGTAGACTCGTAATCTGGTGAACCAGGTTTGAGCCTCCGCTCCTCCACATGCAGCTGCTGGGTGACCTTGGGCTAGTCACACTTCTTTGAAGTCTCTCAGCCCCACTCACCTCACAGAGTGTTTGTTGTGGGGGAGGAAGGGAAAGGAGAATGTTAGCAGCTTTGAGACTCCTTCGGGTAATGATAAAGTGGGATATCAGATCCAAACTCTTCTTCTTCTTCTCGTCTGTCTGACAGGTTGCTAGCTGGAAGTCTTCCCGTTTCACTGGTTGGACTCCAGTTTCTTCAAAGGAACGAACTCTAACTTCAAAAACAATAGCAATAATACACTCTGTCATCATTTCATATAACGTACTGGAATATTTATACTAAATACTTTTAATTACTCACCAATGGAAATAAAGAACAAGAAACTTAAACCATAGCTTAAAAAAGCTCCAGCAACTCTAACATTCTTCACTTCGAAGTGAGTACTCATTGGTGAGTACTTAAAAGTATTTTGTATAAATATTCCAGTATGTTATATGAAATGAGGACAGAGTGTATCATTGCTATTGCATATTCTTTCAGCAGGTCTGAATTTCCTCTGAGAATGAGAACTCAAAGCAAATTCCTTCCGCATCCCGATCAACAACCCACCCAAAGGACTGATTCCTACACAGTGTTAGCTGGATTTCCTTGGCAAACTTGGGTACCATCCATCTCCCAGCTTGACGTCCCTGTGAATTCTCTCGTGCTGACAATAACCACAGACTGCCACAGAAGACAAACAGATTCAGCCGTGGTGTGTTCCGGGAAAACCATTTCTGCCAAGCCATTAGTTGACAGGATTAAAAAGGTAAAGGGACCCCTGACCATTAGGTCCAGTCGTGCCGACTCTGGGGTTGCGCGCTCATCTCGCATTATTGGCCGAGGGAGCCGGTGTATAGCTTCCAGGTCATGTGGCCAGCATGACAAAGCCACTTCTGGCAAACCAGAGCAGCACATGGAAACGCCGTTTACCTTCCCGCTGTGGCGGTTCCTATTTATCTACTTGCACTTTGACGTGCTTTCGAACTGCTAGGTTGGCAGGAGCTAGGACCGAGCAACGGGAGCTCACCCTGTCACGGGGATTCGAACAGCCGACCTTCTGATCGGCAAGCCCTAGGCTCTGTGGTTTAACCCACAGCACCACCCGCGTCCCTACCACTGTAGTAGTATAGCCTTTATTTGTTGGAGGATTGGTTGCGGAATCTCCACAAGGTGAGCAACGGGAGCTCATCCCGTCACAGGGATTCGAACCGCCGACCTTCTGATCAGCAAGCCCTAGGCTCAGTGGTTTAACCACAGATTACTTGGGTGTAAACGGCCTCACTTGATTTGTGGCTAAGGAAAATTATAGCTCGTGGTGGCCTGGCGACAGGATCGCGGCCCTCAAATGGGGCCTTGATTTATCTCCAGGAGTCAAGGAGTTGCTCCTGTAACATTGTAAATTTGTTGCTGTGGAGACCTGTGTGTGGTGTCGCCATAAAGCAGCTGAAGGATAATGCGGCAGAAATAACTCATCCCCTGAGGGAACACAAGCAAGGGAGACACGTTGGATTAATGGAGGCAGAGGGGTGGCTGGGTGGGATTGGGGAGAACAGGAATATATATGGAGGAATACTATTCTTAGGCCTTACACCACATCAGACCATTGTCCCACCTCCATTCTCCCATGCCCTCCTCCTTACATTGCATGGGACAGCTAAGAGTTGTCATATATATGTACAACCGGAGGGGATGGAATACATAACACATATGCAAATGTCTCTGAAGAGGTGGATAAGGCTCAAAAAGTGCAACATTCAGTGTGCAAAAAGTCCAGTTTAATAAGGTGCTCAAGTCTCTCAGGCGTCCTTGTCTGTCCTCCGACGGGCGGCCAGCTTGTGTTATCCCTGTTTCACTGGTACAGTTTCTTCAAGGGACGGACTTCATCAATATGTTCATACACTAAAACTTAACAAGGCTGAAAGAGACTTTAGGGTAACTGGGTGCGAAGTGACAGGAAAAAAGGGTCTTTAGCAAGGTGTGTTGGGAAGAAGAAGAAGAAGGAGGAGGAGGAGGAGGAGGAGGAGGAGGAGGAGGAAGAAGAAGGAAGAAGGAAGAAGAAGAAGGAAGAAGAAAGACAAGGATCCATCTTGGGCAGGCTGGCTGAAGGCTGGCTGGGAGAGATGCCTTGGACTCCAGGGTGCCCTGCTGTGGAGAAAAAGATCCTTCTAAGAGGACCAAGCTGTAAGACCAGGACTTCCTCCATGTAGTCTGAAGGTGTAAATATGTGGATAGATTATATTTCTTAAAGCTGCGACAGTCTCCTCCGCATCTTCAATTCTCCAAAGGGGCATAAATCCTGGGACCCCTGAAATCCTGCTACTACTTGGCAGAGAGTCAGTGTGGCACCCACGTTCTGTCACAGTACTGGTTTCTTTTTAATGGCTGCTGTTGAATGGCTTTCAGCTTGGTCTTCTCGTTGGCTGCGTCTGGGTCTTTGCTATACATATGAACATCAGAAAAACCAGTGGCCCATTTCACGCATCCTCCTGTTTTCACAGCGGCCAGCCAGACGCCCAGAGGAAGCCCCAAAGCTGAGCCTGAGCACAACAGCCCGGACACTGAGATCCAGCGCCGAGGGCCTTCTGGCGGTTCCCTCACGGCGAGAAGCAAAGCTACAGGGAACCAGGCAGAGGGCCTTCTCGGTAGTGGCGCCCGCCCTGTGGAACGCCCTTCCATCGGAGGTCAGAGAGATAAACAACTACCTGACATTTAGAAAACACCTAAAGGCAGCCCTGTTTAGGGAAGTTTTTAATCTGTGATACTTTAATGTATTTTTATATTTGTTGGAAGCCGCCCAGAGTGGCCGGGGAAACCCAGCCAGATGGGCGGGGCATAAATAATAAATAACAACAACAACAACAACAATAATCTTAGCCACTTTGCAAGGCTTTTATCTTTGTACAGTAATGCGGGACGGAAATATTTTACCTAAGAAGGTAGAATGGCTTTTGCCTGTTGAGCTGTCGCGAAAAACTCTATAGAGGACAACTTTTTTTTTAATAAAGGTGACAGCCTTAAAGAACAAGCTTAGAATAAATGGAAAACTAATTATATACACCCCCAAATACTGCAAGCCGTGTTAACTTTCTAAAAGCAGACTCCAAAACATTCCGCTGAGCTTGGCCAGTGATTACAAAGGAGACAGCTGCCTTGAAAAGATGAACAATCACGAACTAGGGGGGCAGCGTTTGGGAAAGGGAATGACCTTGATTTATTTTTATTTAACAACCCTCTGCATTTGGGCTAGTGGCGGTGTTAGCTCAGGTCATCGCCAGACTTTCGCTGTTTTCGAGTGGAATTTCGTCGCTCACCGGCAAATTCAGGTAGCACAATTAAAGCCGATCGCACTTCCTTCCCAGAATTGGACGTTTTTCAACCAGGAAAGTGACAGGAAAGTGTGATATAACGTTTGCTCGACACAACGTCGTATGGCCTCTCGTAAGAACAGAAGGCGTTGCTGCTTGATCAGGCAAGTGGCCCATCAAGTCCATCGTCTGGTTCTCAAAGTGGCCAACCAGATTCCTGTGGGAATCCCTCTAGCAGCACATGAAAACAACAACCCTCTCGCCTTCTACGGTTTCCTCTGACGGCAGAAGCAGAACATAGCCCTGTAAATAAATCAGAACACATGCTCAATCAACAGAGGATGTTGCTAACCTTGGGCCAAAGAGTTACTATTGGTATATAAACGCGGCTGGTGCTGTTGTCTAAACCACTGAGCCTCTTGGGCTTGCTGATCGGAAGGTCGGCGGTTCGAATCCCCGTGACGGGGTGAGCTCCCATTGCTCTGTCCCAGCTCCTGCCAACCTAGCAGTTCAAAAGCATACCAGTGAGTGTACATGAATAGATACCGCTGCGGCGGAAGGTAAAAGGTGTTTCCGTGTGCTCTGGTTTCCAGCTCCCTCGGCCTGAAAGTGAGATGAGAGCCGTAACCCAAGAGACGCCTTTGACGGGACGTAACCTATCCATTCTTAAGGAAATCAGCCCTGAGTGCTCACTGGAAGGACAGATCGTGAAGCTGAGGCTCCAATACTTTGGCCACCTCATGAGAAGAGAAGACTCCCTGAAAAAAGACCCTGATGCTGGGAAAGATTGAGGGCACAAGGAGAAGGGGACGACAGAGGACGAGATGGTTGGACAGTGTTCTCGAAGCTACGAACATGAGTCTGACCAAACTGCGGGAGGCAGTGGAAGACAGGAGTGCCTGGTGTGCTCTGGTCTATAGGGTCATGAAGAGTCGGACACAACAACAACAACAACAACAACAACAACAACAACAACAACAACAACAACTTATTATTTATACCCCACCCATCTGGCTAAGTTTCCCCAGCCACTCTGGGCGGCTTCCAACAGGAAAGAACATTAAAATGCAATAATCTATTGAAAGCTTCCCTAAACAGGGCTGCCTTCAGATATCTTCTAAAAGTCTGGTAGTTGTTTTTCTCTTTGACATCTGGTGGGAGGGCGTTCCACAGGGCGGGTGCTACTACTGAGAAGGCCCTCTGCCTGGTTCCCTGTAGCTTTGCTTCCCGCAGTGAGGGAACCGCCAGAAGGCCCTCGGCGCTGGATCTCAGTGTCCGGGCAGAATGATGGGGGTGGAGACGCTTCTTCAGGTATACAGGACCGAGGCCGTTTAGGGCTTTAAAGGTCAGCACCAACACTTTGACTAAACGACTAAACAACAACAAACCATCCAGGGGTCCTTTACCTTTACCTTATTGGTATGTAAAGCCCTGAATGGCTTCGGACCAGTTTACCTGCCGGATTGCCTTGCCCCGTATATGCCCATTTGATCCCTTCAATCTGCAGAACGGGGATTGCCCTAGGTGCCACATTCCACATTTGTAATCAATCGATCACTTAGTGTGGCAGCACTAGGCGTCTTCGCTGTGCCCTTTTAGGCACCTGCTAAGAACATTTTTGTTTAGGCAAGCCTATCCAGGCATGTAGGTGCTGACGTGTTTTTGCCTTCTGTTGCTGTTAATTTTAATGGTGTTTTGCATGTATCAAATGGTTTTAAGCTTCTTCTTCTTTAATTGATAATTGTAACATTCTTTGTAAACCGCTTGGGGTTTTCCTCCAACCAACTGGTACATATAAATTTTGTTGCACGAACACAGCTTTGTGCAAGCAGATCAGGTTGAACGCTCAATAAACAGGTAGTCTGTGGGGAGGTCCGATGATGTACAACAGTGACCCAAAGTCATCCGTCACGGTGAGATTGGACGGCGGGTTAGACAGGAACCATCAAGGTGTTTCTTTGGAAATGCAGGTTCTACAAGAGGAAGCCATATACCGTACTTTTTTTTTTTTTTTTAAAAAAAAAGCTCTTTGCTGTTTTGGCCTGAAGGATGGGTAGGGTGTTATGTGAAGAGTGAAAGAAATCCTCCTTACTTTTTTTTTTTTAAGAGATCTATTTAAAAACAAACAAATTAAGTGGAATGATTGTTGGCGAACAGGCTGACATTTGCTTTCATCTTCACCTGGTTCAGCTGGATTTTTTTTTTAAAAAAAGCTAAATAAGTTTGAAGTGGAAAAAGCTCCACCCTTTGCCTTCTATGCTGGACATTATTTGCTGGATCACCCACATGGGGTATTCCATCCCTCCTTCATGGAGCTGTGTATGGATGGATGGATAGATAGATACATAGATACTGTAGATAGATAGTGCTTTTTTATGGGTGTGTGTGTGTGTGCCAGGGGTATGCATACCCCTAAACATTTTGTGAATCTTTGTCCTTTTGTCCTTTTACTGTTTCCCAATTTGAACTATAGAATGGTGATTTTCTTGAGTCAAAATGAAAGTACCCCTAAATATTTTTTTAGAAAAAAGCACACACTCTCTCTCTCTCTCTCTCTCTCTCTGTGTGTGTGTATATATATATATTCTTATTCTTATTAAATTTTCTGTTTTACCATTTATAATACTCATTTAAACATCCTTAAAGTATCACTGACTTCCCTTCTTCTCTTTCCATGATTCATTTTGCATATCATAATTCCCTTCATATTTTACATAAACTAAACCATTCATTATTCCATTATTGCATCCATCAAAACTTATCTACACTGTTGAATTTATCTTAATTCTGCCAACATTTTCAAGTTTCCCCCATGTATTCAATAAACATTTTCCATATGTTTCTGTATGTTCTTCCCGTTCTCTTATTCCAGGGGTCAGCAACCTTTTTCAGCCGTGGGTCGCTCCACCGTCCCTCAGATCATGTGGTGGGCCGGACTATATTTTTGGGAAAATAATGAACGAATTCCTATGCCGCACAAATAACCCAGAGATGCATTTTAAATAAAAGCACACATTCTACTCATGTAAAAACACCAGGCAGCCCCCACAAATAACCCAAATAAAAGCACACATTCTACTCATGTAAAAACGCGCTGATTCTCGGACCATCCAGGGGCCAGATTTAGAAGGCAATTGGGCCGCATCCGGCCCACATGCCTAAGGTTCCAAGCTGTGCATATTCTGTCAACTTAAGTTGCCATTCTTCTTTGCCTGGGACCTCGCTTGTTTTCCATTTTGGGGCTAACAAAACACAGGCCACAGTAGTGGCATACATACCGTAAATCACCTTTTTTGACACCTGGGAATTTCTGTCTGAATTATCCCCATCAAAAAGGACTCTCCTTTTTTGGAAAAGTACTTTTAAACATTTTTTTCCAATTAATTATGGATCATTTCCCAATACTTTTTTACCCTTTTATAAGTCCACCACATATGAAAGGACATTTCCAATGAGGTTGAGGGAACATGGAGCTGTATATATCATCATAGGAAGCTGATGCCCTCCAGACGCTGTTGCACTACAATTCCCATAACCCCTTGGCTTATTAAAGAGATATCAACCTGGTCTCCCAGGTCCTAGTCCAGCACCCTAACCACTATACCGCACTGCCTCCTCACACGAGATAAAATGCACGAGACGTTTGCAAAAACGTGTTTCCTGCTTGGCAAGACAGCATTAAAGAATTGTGTAGGCTGCGAGAAATTCACACTCTGCTGAAGATGAGTTTTTGCGAGGGTGTTAAAAAAAAAATCCATTGCAAATTCATGCAGAGCTGCAGAGAGCCAGAGACTGCATAATGTGGAAGAAATCGAGATTGGCAGAGTTGCCCATGCTAAGCTTGCGATATGCAAGAGTTTGCATTTGCTGCCATTGCAAAATTGTGGCTTTTCCGGTTCCAGAATGCGGTGGGTGGAGGCCGTCCTTCTCAGTCTGCAACCGCTTGGTGATCCTAGTCTTTTGCAAGGCGGTGTGAAAAATAGGACTGGAGCAGCTCTGGCAAGAGAGAAATCGCTATTGAGCAAGGCCTAGATTTGCGGGTGTAGCAGAAGGCTCCTCTATGCTTGGAGCTTGCATATTTTCGGGAGGAATTCTCCTTCATCTCTGCCACGCCCAGCTTTGAAGCAAGGGGGGGGAGGATTTGCAGAGTTGCCACCCTCCTACCTGGCCAGCCACACCTTCCTTGCACCTGGAGGGGCTGGAGGCACCCTCAAAAGAACCTGTTCCAGCACTTGCCAAGCCGGTTTGGGCATTGGGAAGAGCTTGGCTGAGGTGAGGCGGTGGTGGTGGGGGATGGTGGGGTAGAAGAGAGGTGGTTTTATGGCTCCCTTGCCCAAAGCGATGATGAGTCAGGCCAGGTAACTCACAGAGTGTCAGGCCGACCTGTTCTGTGTCTTGTTTCCAAGTTGGCCAGGGAAGGCTCTGCTCTGAGCTGCCGGGGATTAACTTTGCTTAAGCTAACACCAGCCTGCATCCTGGAAGGCGTGGACCTGTGGCTGTGTGGTCAGAGGAGGTGTCTTGGGTTTACAGGCTGGTAATGATCCGAGAGCCAACAAGCTGCGACATCATCCGTTGGTTAAAGCGCTTGGTGTCTTCCCAGTGAAAATTCAAAGGGGTCTCCGCGTACCCTCCTACATTTCTCCAATGAAAATGGGGACGTCCCATTCCATAATGATAAGTTTACTGTTTAGACCCCACACACCTGACTGGGTTGCCCCCAAGCCATTCTGGGCAGCTTCCAACATATATAAAAACATTAGAAAACATTAAACACTTAAAATAAAAAAATAAAAAGCCCTTCCCTATACAGCAGGCATGTCCAAAGTCTGTTTCGGGGGCCTAATCCGGCCCACTGGTCGGTTCAATCCGGCCCGTGCGGCAGTTTATTTCCTGGGGTAAAATCCTAAAACAACAACAACAACAAAAACCCCTCAACAACTTCAATCCTAAAAGAAACTCAACATCCTAAAAAAAAAAAAGGTTAACAACTTCGGTTGGCCCTTTGGTTGGCCCTCGCGGCCCTTCATTTCATCAAATCTGGCCCTCTTTGAAAAAAGTTTGGACACCACTGCTATACAGGGTTGCCTGCAGATGGTTCAGATGTTGGATAACTCCATACCCTTCAACATTTCTCCAGTGAAAATAGGGACATCCTAAGGATAAGCAGCACATTCCAGGATCAAATCAGAAACCGGAATGCCTTCGCTAAATCAGGAGCACCCATGGAAAATTGGCACACTTGGAGGATCTGTCTTTGTCGTGGGGAAACTGAAAAGACAGGCTATTGTTTGCAACCGGCTTTCTTCTCTCCCTCTGTGGACGGTTGGGCTGGGCCTGATTCTGAGAGTATTCTTACAAAAGTTGGGCCATAAGTTCCCTGCAGCAATAGGTGAACAAGTCCTTCCTTTCCGCTGCCCTAGATCTTCAAACATTCAGCTCCATGGGATGGCTGGGTAGCCTTGCAGCCTTGCAGACCTGCCTGGGGGCTTCCTGGAGGCATCAGGCTGGCCCCTGTGAGGAAAGAGATGCTGGACATTGTGAGCCATGGGCCCGATCCACCAGGATCTTCTTACACTATTATATTTAATTGCACTACAAACTACCATACCCCATGGCAACAGGGTGCCCTATATGACAATCATAGGAGGCCAAGGTCCCTTTGCTCCCCACCCCTCATAAAATATATGAGGGCCCCCCATCCAAAGTTGATGGGCATTGGCATTCAAATGGTGTGCATGCACTGTGTCATGTGATCGATTGTGCAGGGCAAGGCTTACCTGCCCCCCTCAATATTTTATTCAAGTTGGAACCCCGATGACAATCATGTTTGGACATGGACATAGCCAGGATTTTTGTTGGGATGGAAGGCTTTTGTTAGGGGGGCCAGAACCTTAGATTTGTATTGATTTGGGGGGGCTGCTGTCCCCCCTGCCCCTCCTTGGCTACGCCCATGCATTCGGGCCACCCCCAACTCAACTTTGAGTTCAGCAGTAGGGCCTTCTGTGGGACTCCGAAGCTTGCCAGCCTGCCCCACACAGCTGGCACAAAGCACAGCACTCCATCTGCACTGTTTTGGTCTGACCCAACAGGGCTCTCTATCTGCATGGGAGGCAGTTGGTGATAGCGATGTTTGTCCAAACCAGCAAGCGGCCAGAGGGAGCTCCTCATCTGCTCTGCCAGCTTTAGGGTGGGATTTGGAGAGAAAGAGAAAGAGTTGTCGGAACACGTCTAAGTGAAAGTTTGATAGTGCAAGGCAAAGCCAGGTGGCTAAAACAAATACCAACGTTTCCGGGAGTTTGTCATGGAGCACTCAGACCAGGTGGATGATGGTCTGTTTTCAGTGAGGGGAGTCTCTCAAGGTGCTGAGAATATATCTCACAAGTCTGGAGGTCCAGAAGCCAAGTGTGGCCCTCCAAGCCATGCTACCAGGCCCTCAGGATCCCCCCCAATATTCAGAGAATGGGTGGCTACGTTATGGCTTGCATACCATTTTTTAAAAGGTGAGTTAGAGAGGGTCATCTTAAATCTTCAGCTGAGATGCTTTAGTTGAGATTCCTGCATTGCTTAGACGACCCTTGAATTCCCTTCCAATTCCATGATTCTGTGAAATCAAACCAAAACAGATTTCTCCCTCTACTTTCCCAACAGGCAAGCCCTCTCTGCTCGCGCAGCAAAGCCAGTTTGGCGAACCAGCTTCTGCTGTGCTGGCACCCGTTCCGTTTGCGTAGGGGAAGCACGTACAGAAGGAATGTGATCGAAGGGCACTTAAGCCAGGAGATCATCCGAGGCATGTTTGGACTGGGGCAGGAGGATTAGCCTGAGAAGAGAAGAAAAGAAGGGGAAGAGAAGGTTTTGGTGTGGCTGAAACAGGAGGGGTGGGAACGGAAAGCATGTGCGATGCGCCTATTGTCTACATGGCAGGAGGAAATGCATTCTGAGTGGTGCAGAAGGTGTGGGGACACTGTAGGAGTGGCAAGGCATTCATTCATTCATTCATGAGTGCAGGTGCCCTCCAGATGTTGGTGAACTCCAGCTGCCGTCAACCCCAGCCAGCACGGCCGATGGTCAGAGATGATGGGAGTTCAACATCAGCTGCTGAGCCACAGCGTTGGCCAAGCCATATTAACCTTAAAAGAAAAGTAAAGGTAAAGGACCCCTGACAGTTAAGTCCGACTCTGAGGTTGCGGCACTCATCTCGCTTTACTGGCCAAGGGAGCCGGGGTACAGCTTCCGGGTCATGTGGCCACTGGCCAGCATGACTAAGCTGCTTCTGGCGAACCAGGGCAGCACGCAGAAACGGTGTTTACCTTCCCGCCAGAGTGGTACCTATTTATCTACTTGCACTTTGAGGTGCTTTTGAACTGCTAGGTTGAAAGGAGCTGGGACTGAGCAACGGGAACTCACCCCATCCGTTGCGTGAGCACTGTATATAGAGGTCCTGGGCTGCCTAGGCAAACTGAAACTCTCTCAGCCTTGCTGATGTGGTCCATAGGAAAGCAGAGCAAGATGTTTGGCACCAGCTGGGCTGCAAGAGTTGCCGGAAGGAGGCATGCAAGGCGCCACCCAACCATCTTAAAATAAATAATTGTTGTTGTTGTTTAGTCGTGTCCGACTCTTCGTGACCCCATGGACCAGAGCATGCCAGGCACTCCTGTCTTGCACTGCCTCCCACAGTTTGGTCAAACTCATGTTCGTAGCTTCAAGAACACTGTCCAATCATCTCATCCTCTGTCGTTCCCTTCTCCTAGTGCCCTCAATCTTTCCCAACATCAGGGTCTTTTCCAGGGAGTCTTCTCTTCTCATGAGGTGGGCAGAGTATTGGAGCCTCAGCTTCACGATCTGTCCTTCCAGTGAGCACTCAGGGCTAATTTCCTTCAGAATGGATAGGTTTGATCTTCTTGCAGTCCATGGGACTCTCAACAGTCTCCTCCAGCACCATAATTCAAAAGCATCAATTCTTCAGCAATCAGCCTTCTTTATGGTCCAGCTCTCACTTCCATACATCACTACTGGGAAAACCATAGCTTTAACTATATGGACTTTTGTAGGCAAGGTGATGTCTCTGCTTTTTTAAGATGCTGTCTAGGTTTGTCATTGCTTTTCTCCCAAGAAGCAGGCCTCTTTTAATTTCGTAACTGCTGTCACCATCTGCAGTGATCAAGGAGCCCAAGAAAGTAAAATCTCTCACTGCCTCCATTTCTTCCCCTTCTATTTGCCAGGAGGTAATGGCAAATAATAATAATAATAATAATAATAATAATAATAATATTAATGGCAAATAATAATTTTATTTATTATTATTTATTTTATTTATTATTATTATTTATTTTATTTATTTCCCTAGCCACTCTGGGCGGCTCACAGCATATATCAAAACCTTAGGGCTCTACTCTGGGTATAGCACATAGTTTAACTATGGAACTCACTGCCACAAGATGTAGGGATGGCCACCTGCTGGGGTGGCTTTAGAAGAGGGATAGACAAATTCATAGAGGGGCGCGGGTGGCGCTGTGGTCTAAACCATTGAGCCTCTTGGGGTTGTCGATTGGAAGGTCAGTGGTTAAAGCTTCTGCCAACCTAGCAGTCCGAGAGCACACTAGTGCAAGCAGATAAATAGGTACCGCTGTGACGGGAAGGTAAACAGCATTTCCGTGCATTCTGGTTTCCGTCACAGTGTCCAGTTGAGCCAGAAGCGGTTTAGTTCTGCTGGCCACATGACCCGGAAAGCTGTCTGTGGACAAACGCCGGCTCCCTCGGCCTGAAAGCGAGATGAGCGCCGCAACCCCATAGTCGCCTTTGACTGGGGTCCTTTACCTTTTTAATATAATTAGAACCGTAAACAAAAATATACGAATGGAACGTTTGCAGAGAAGGTTCCAATTTGGTTTGTGAAGCAAGGATGCTGTTGGAAGGCTCTGCATGACTGGAAGAACCTGGGGAAGGGAGGGAAGCTCTCATTGTGCCCTATCAATAGGGACCTAAGAGAATAACAAAGCAACCCCACCCTGCAGAAACAAAAGGATTTTCCCCCCTCCGGAACACACACCTGGTAAGCCAACAGACCTAGGCCTTTGATTTCCAGCCGTACAGACATTTGAGCGCTTTTCCACAGGGGCAGATCATGTTCCAGCTGCCGTTCTGCCTTGGCTGCGAACCTTTTTCCAAACGAAAACCAGTCCAATTTGGGTTGTCTGGATCTTTCGGGGTGTGTGTGTGTGTAATGTGGGTCGTACCATACACATAAAGCACTCTTATGCTGTTCGTTGAAAGAAGATTATATGAAAATGATCTACCGTTGGTATCTAACACGGAGTAAAATTGCGAAAAGGTACAAAACAAGTTCAAAACTTGCGTTGGAAATGTAAAGAGATGGAGGATACTTTTTACCATATGCGGTGGACATGTACATTGGTAAAGGCTTTCTGGGAAATGATAAATAATGAAATAAAGAAAATGTTTTTGTTAAAAAAAAAAACCAGAAGCCTTTTTACTAGGTATAATAGGTTAAGAGTTACCAAGAGAAGATAAAATACTTTTTTAAAAATGTATGCAACGACGGCAGCGGAAATGCTACTAGCCCGGAGATGGAAGGAGGAGTAGCAACGAAAGAAAAATGGCACATGAAACTCATGGACTATTCAGAGATGGCGAAAGTGACGGGAAAGATCCAAAACCAGGAAGATCGAGTATTTTCTAAAGACTGGAATAAATTTGTAGTTTATTTAAAAGATCACTGTAAACAGTTATAATCTTCGGCACGGATGTAATGACACTTGCAATGTGGCAATTACTTATGATAATTATGGTTATTTAAAATAGATGGATAATGGTAAAAGATGCAGCAAATCTAATCTTAAACATGGAACCCATGGAGGGAGGGAAGGAGGCCTGAAGGTTCAAAAGAACCTTGTACTTTAATGTTTGAAATGGTACGGTAATGTTAAAATGCTTAAAATATGAAAAAAAAACCCAATCAAAAATTATTTTAAATATATATATAAAACACTATTACGCTACTCATAACCATCCTGGCTTCCCCCAAGGAATCCTGGGAACTGTAGTTAGTCCCACTCAACCACCTCGATTGTTTTGGCTGCCCTTTCCTGAGCTTTTCCTGAAGCAGAATGCTTCTCCCAAGACTTATTTCAGAAGGGGAAGGTTTTTTTGGAATACTGAGGGCACCAAGGAAGGCCTCCGTGAACACATGCCTGCCCATGGGCACCACATTGGGAACCCCTGTAAAGTGAGAGTGGGGGCCAAAGTTGCGGAAATCGCATCCAGAACCTGCCTTGTGGTGCAGACCTCTGTCCAGACTACCCTCACCTTGATCCGAGCAGGAAGTCCTCAAATGGAAGGAACATCTGCATGCAAATCTCCCTCGAATACAAGTTTCTCAGGGACTAACCCACTTCTGCGGCTCACTGTTTTGCACATCTGAAACGTCACTCGAGAAAACCCAGCAAAGAAGTTTCCGACATTTGGACACGTTTACAGTTCTGCCGAGCTTCTCCAAGAAACATCAGACTTAAACCCTCGCCGCCCCTCTCCCTCCTCAGAGCCAGGTCTTTTGCAAAACAGATGGTCTGGCTTTGTGAAAGTCGGGAGCAGCAGAATGAAAAGACTCCATTCCCCCTCCTTATTCTCATTTGTCTGCTTTCCTGCCCAAATGGAAACAGAGCAAACTTGGCAAAGCTCAATGCAGACAGAAATCAAGATTGAGCGTCATATTTCCTGCTCTTGGGAGCACTGCCTTCTCAGCGATGTGTGTGCTTTATGGGGAAAGGGATTTGCACACCCACCCCATTGTGTACCCACAACCTTCCCCCTTCCTTTTGGTGAATTGGGCTAAAGGCCTCTCCTTTTTTATGGACCAAACGGAACTCAGCAACAGGTTGTGTGTGATCCGATCCAGTTTGCATTGAAAGGGCAAACCTGACTAAATTGCACTTCCCGAAACAATACACAAACCCAAACACAGCTTTTGCCCTTATCTGAATTCTGCCCTGCCGTTCTCTAGCCAAGTCACATGTGCACAAATGCGGGGAAGTGTGCACAAAAATGCAGAGATCAGTGAAATCAACACAAAACAATACACTTCCATTGGGGGAAATTGCTTTGCATGTGGAGACCTTTTAACCACCCCCCAAGAAATAAATTCAGGCAAGACTCAATTTTTTGGTTTGGTTTCTGGAAGAACTGAGGCCGCAACTTTATTGATTGCAATCAAGTCTTTATCAATGACTGGGATGATGGGCTTGAGGGCATCCTGAGCAAGTTTGCAGATGGCACCAAATTGGGAGGGGTGGCTAATACTTAACAGATTAGACAACTGGGCCAAAGCAAACAAGATGAATTTTAACAGGGAGAAATGTAAAGTACTACACTTGGGCAAAAAAATAAAAAAATAAAAAATGAAAGGCACAAATACAGGATGGGAGACACCTGGCTTGAGAGCAGTACATGTGAAAAGGATCCAGGAGTCTTGGTAGACCACAAACTTGACATGAGTCAACAGTGTGATGTAGCAGCTAAAAAAAGCCAATGCCATTCTGGGCTGCATCAATAGGAGTATAGCATCTAGATCAAGGGAAGTAATAGTACCACTGTATTCTGCTCTGGTCAGACCTCACCTGGAGTACTGTGTCCAGTTCTGGGCACCACAGTTCAAGAAGGATACTGACAAGCTGGAACGTGTCCAGAGGAGGGCAACGAAAATGGTCAAAGGCCTGGAAACGATGCCTTATGAGGAATGGCTTAGGGAGCTGGGTATGTTTAGCCTAGAGAAGAGAAGGTTAAGGGGTGATATGATAGCCATGTTCAAATATATTAAAGGATGTCATATAGAGGAGGGTGAAAGTTTGTTTTCTGCTGCTCCAGAGACCGGACACGGAGCAATGGATTCATGTGTGCAAAACCTTAAAACAGCCTAATGGGGTCTGGGCGTGTTTGGTGTCCATGGGACACTGACTGACAGCTGGGGGAGGGAACGGAAAACCAGGTGGGAGGTGGGACGGAATGGAGAAACCTGAAGCGGGGCATGGCTGGCTGAGATAAGTGGAATAGCAAACAGGAGCACTCAACATTGCAACATTTTCTGCTGCAAATCCTGATTGTTTGCTTTTCTTTCTTTTTTTTACAAAAATATAAACAGAGTGTTAAGTAGAGACAGACAGCAGACATTCCTACCAGCCAGAAGGTTGCTCAAAGAATGACTTCAACAAGTTTCAGTCCACACCAGCTAGAAATTCACAATTTTCTCTCTTCCCCTGCAAACTTCTGGATCTTTTTGACATTATTTATTTGAGGTAGGGGTGGGGATGGGGAGCAACACACACACTACCAATGCCCATATGTTTTTTGGGGTGGGGAAAGCTTACTTCTACCATATTGCACCCTCTTTCCTCTGGGAAACCCCAGAATAACACCTGAAACAGGCTTCTGTATCTCTGTCCATCAAAATTCCTTCTCTGCCTCCTTTCATCAGCTGGAGGGATATCACTTTCTTCAAGTCCAGGTGGGCATCTCATTCAAAACACACACAGAGAGACACCCAGCTATCAGGGCTGGCGAAACGACACCAGCCAGCCATGCTGGAGCAGGAAGCGGCAAACCACTTATCAATATGATGTAAATTCTTGTAACCCATCCTGGGAGCTCATGCTGGAGGGCAGGTAAGAGATCCAGTAACTAGCAATGATAGCGATGACATCAAAGGAATCCCAGGCCGGCAGCTGCAACACTAGCATGTTTATTTCTGTTTTGACAGGGCTGCAGGGCTGCATTTTTGCAGCAGGGCTAAGCGAAGCCAATGACGCATGCCCGTTGCTGCCGTTCACCACGTCCGGGCTGTCAAACCACAGCAAAGCCTAGCCCTGCCCTGCTGTGTTTGGTCAAATCCAGTCCTTCATCACTCCCGATCTCCTTCTCCCTCGAGTCACTCCTCACTGGCTAACTTTAGGTCGGAGCCGGCCCTACCGGGAGGCACGCTCAACATCTCAACTCAGGCAGCTGGTTGGGAGGCGCAGCCAAATGAGCTTCCTCTCCCCACCCATTGCACACTGTTGCCTCTGTGAACCCTGCAGGCAGCTGCTTTGCTGGTCTGTCGAGGGCCAGGCTTGCAACTGAAGCCTCTCTGCCAGCTGGGCACCCCAGCACCCAGTTGGCACCCTGCTAGAACCCCTGGTGCTGCTATTCATAGAGCACCCATTCTAACTCACAGAGAGGTCTGATTCTGCTGCATCAAGCTAAGCCTTTCCAGTGCATCACTTTCCTTCTGGCAAAAAGCCCCATCTTTAGGAGGAAGCTGGTTTGTTGTGCAAAACCTCCTGGTCCGATTTAACCGCGGGACCAGGATTTGTTGGTATGAGATTGGATCTTACCAGCAAAGCGGCAACAGTCTCGATGGTCCCCAAGACCTGCTTGGCTTCAACACAGTGGCAGTTTTGCCACCGCCCCCTGCCGACAAGAGCAAGCAGTAAATCGCACCGAGTGAGTTGTAGTTAACTTTTCATTAGCAGAACAGGATCGGCTCGGGAGCGTCAGGCCTAATGAGCTCAGCAACTCGGGTCTTGCCCCCATGAAACAGTTGCCGAGACTAAAGGTCCTCACCTTCCCATAGCTGCCTAAGTCCCCTCCTCTCCAGGGTTCTACCCCAAGCAATCTGAGACTGTGTCTGCAGGCCTGCCTTTGCTCCTCCTGTTTCATGCCTCTCTTGGTCCAGGGAGTTAAGGCAGGAGGGGAGCTTGTTGCAGAAAAAAAGGAAGACATCTCTGCCTCTTCACCAGCCTGACTCATTTCTGCCTCTTGACCTCCTTCAGCCTACTTTCCTGCTTCTGTTTCTGCTTCTGCCTCTGATTCTGGACTTCTCTCTGCCACAGACTCCCCCCGCTCACTAAACCCTGTTACCTCTCTAGCTTCCAACACCTCCTCTTCCCAGTCTTCTCCCTCTGACTGTTCCACCACCCCTCCCCGGACTCTGAGCCTTCCTCCCTTGATGGTTCCCCAGCTGGTTCCTCCCACCACTCCTCAGCTTCCAACCAGTCGATGGCACCCACACTACAACTCCCATCAGTCACAGCCAGGCTGCCGGATCCGGCCCAATCGCCTTCTAAATCCGGCCCGTGGACGGCCCGGGAATCAGCGTGTTTTTACATGAGTAGCATGTGTCCTTTTATTTAAAATGCATCTCTGGGTTATTTGTGGGGCCTGCCTGGTGTTTTTACATGAGAAGAATGTGTACTTCTATTTAAAATGCATCTCTGGGTTATTTGTGGGGCATAGGAATTCGTTCATCCCCCCCCTCAAAATATAGTCCAGCCCCCCCACAAGTTCTGAGGGACAGTGGACTGACACCCCCCTGCTGAAACAGTTTGCGGACCCCTGAGCTAGAGGGCCACAAGCTTGCCATTCCTGGGATAAAGGCACACAGGAAGCTGGAGGCAGAACGACCCACATCTAGGTGCAGTCAGGTAGGTGGGTTTAACCAGAAAAGGTGCAACGGTGATTATTAGCAAACATCTAGCAAATGGCTTGTGATCCAGCTCAGTGGCTTGTAGGGACCTCCAAAATCATGCCTACGGAATGAGGTCATGGTTCTGGCAACTCGGCTGCGTCCGGTCCGGTAATAACATTTCCAGAGGTAACTCTGCAGCTTATCTTGGCAGTTCCCGGCGGGAGTCTTTGCTGGGGCTTAAAAGTCGCTTGCAACGCTAGTACCAAAAGAGCATTTGAGGAACACAGGGCGCTGTCTTACACATAGTCAGACCGAGGGGTCTGTTGAGCTTAGTATCGCTTACACCAGGGGTTGGCAAGGTTTATCTTGCCTGGGACGGATCGGTCCTGTGGAGATCCCTCTGTGGGCCGGATCACATGCCTGCCTGCAATTTTCAGCCTCTGTGCATGTGCAGATGTGATTTCTGGTGCTGCGGAAGCGAGACCCCGCGCTGTGCTGCCCCGATTTAGCGCAGCGCATGAGTGGGTGGCTCGGTTCAGGGGCGGCCCATGGACCGGTCAAACGACTTCCGTGGGCTGCTTCCAGCCCATGGGCCTTAGGTTGGTGACCCCTGGTCTACACTAATTGGCAGGAGCTGGGAGCCCCCACCCCCACCCTGTGTGTGTGTCTAACTTAGAGATGCCACTCGGGAATGAACCGAGGACGTTTCGCTCGCAAAGCTCATGCTTGTCCGTGGTGCTGGACCACTTTTGGAGAAAAGAGGAAAAGCTAACACCGGAGGCTGTGACCCAGGGCCTTAAAGGGCAGGATGGAGGGGGACGCACCCCTGGTTGCTCCCAACTCACGTCTCCCATGCAACCATCTAGCAAAACAACAAAAACAGGACAGCCTTGTAGTATGATATCACCCCGTCTGGCACTTCCCCATGCCTTGCGAGTGGCATCAGTCAGGGAACAGGGTGGGGGCACTCCAAGCTGCCATGCGCTCTCGACATATCAAGGACGATTTTTGGCTTCCACATTCTGCGGCCCTGACTGTGCAGCCTCTCCTGTGGCTTCTGCGAGGGACGCCCTGTTAACACCCCTGCTCTCATACCAAAGCCTGCGCTCTCCACTGTTATTACGCATCACCAAAAGGCTTTGGGTTTGACAGTCGTAGGTTGCATTTGTTTATCTTTACGATTCTCTCCCCAGTTTCTTCAAATTGCAGAAGTGTAGAGTTGGAAGGGACCCCCAAGGGTCATCTAGTCCAACCCCCTGCAATGCAGGAATCATGGCTAAAGGATCCCTGGCAGATGGCTATCCAAACGCTGCCCAAAAACCTCCAGGGAAGGAGAGTCCACCAGCTTCTGAGGAAGGTCGTTCCACTGCCGTGTGGCTCTTACCATCAGAAAGGTTTTCCTAATGTTTAGCTGGAATCTCCTTATGAGATGGAGAGGAAAGGAGATTTGAAAGCCTAGGCAGCAAATCCCCTTCTAGTGACGGTTATATCTGACAAGGAAGGAAGGAAGGAAGGAAGGAAGGAAGGAAGGAAGGAAGGAAGGAAGGAAGGAAGGAACATTGCACTCTTCTGTTTCACACATTTTTTGAGCATTCATCCCGATTTGCTTCCACAAAACTTATGTTAGATGACAATGATCACAATTCCAATAATTTATTCCCAAATGGCCTTCTATTTTTCTGCCGTCTCCATATCAGCTGCGACTAGGGCTGGATTTAGGTTTGATGAGGCCCTAAGCTACTGAAGGTAATGGGGCCCTTTATATGTCTAGCTGTCCTTTGTCAACAACAGATTGTCGCTGTTTTTTTGTGTTGAATATATGCTATGTGGTAATTTATGGACCTAACAGGTATCCTAAGCCATTTGCACATAACAAAATATGTATTTTATCAAAGTAATTGTTGAACTGAAATACAGTTAAGAAGAGGTATCCAGTTTTTTTTCCCTTTAAGTTTTTTCGGGGCCCCCAAGAGACTGGGGCACTAAGCTATAGCTGGTTTAGCTTATACATAAATCTGGCACTGGCTGTGACACGCAAGCTATACATCCTGGCTACCAGCCCCTTAGATATGCCGTCCACTGAGTTCAGCAACATTTCAAAGGTATAAAAGGGTCCTCAGAGCCTGTTCACGGAATGAAATCTCCAACCTTCTGCCATTATTCCGAAATGTGTGCCTATGCACTTAAATTAGCATGTGCAAATATTAAGCAAACTCTTCCTCTTGTTTTGGCAATGCTTCCCCTTTGTGTAGGCAATGCACAACCCTGGCCACCCTTGGTAGAACTGACTTGGGTGTCATGTTCCACTGGGTGCCCTCCGGGGATAGAGGGAGCCAATCGCTGGAAGCCTCAGCCTCTAACCAAAACACTCATTGAGGAGAGCAGAGCTAAAGGTGGAGTCCAGTGCAATGCAAGCCAGGTTCAAGCCCAGGGAATCAGCTGAGGCCAAAACCAGCCTCCAGAGTCAAGTCCAACCCTACATGCAGCCCAGGCAGCAAGGAAACAAGACTAGGTTTGGAAACCACGAACCAGAAGCCTGTATTGTTTTCAGGAATGAGAAGACTCAAGAGGGAGACCTTCTATATTCAGGCCTCCAAGACCACGCCTGAACCACAGGTGAAGGAAGTTGCTCATGAGGAATCCTCCTGACCAGGGCCGGTGCTGGGGATTTTTGCACCCTAGGCGAGATCACCTTCTGGTGTGTGTCCCCCCCCAGTGTCTGCCTCCTCCCTGCGGGCCTGGCCTAGCCTTCACCCCCTTCCCTTCCCAGCGCCCCTCCCGCTTACCTGTGACACCGACGGCTGGATTGCTCTCGCCGCCCTCGGGCTTCAGCCACGGACCCCAGGTTGCAACAGCAGCTGCTCCCACCTGCCCGAGAAGTAGAGCGTGGCAACGGCTCCTGGAGCTGAAGGCTAGACTCTGGTGTGCCCGCCACGGGAAGGGGCTGCTCTCACCCCACGTGTCCTCCACACGCTGCTGCCCTCAGAGCTCCGGGCATGCCTGGGCTGCACCGGTGCCGCTGCTGCCTCCCGCCCTGGACGCGGGTAGGTGGCATTGGGGCACAGCGGCCGCGTGGCAGAGCGAGTCCTGCGAAGCCAGCAGCGCTCCCCATCGTGCCAGCGCCCCCTCCATTTTGGCGCCCTAGGCAACTGCCTAGTTCGCCTTAATGGACGCGCCGGCCCTGCTCCTGTCGAGCTTTATGAGGATTTTGGGTCCTTAGACACAGGCTACATTGCTGCTTTTGGGCCTGGACCTTTTGGTGACCTTGGCAGACTGCCACACCTGACCTGAAGTCTCCACGTTTACCGGGCCTCCTCCAAGTGGCAGGCAGAGGGCTTGCCTCTCCAGGTGGGCAAGAGTGCCTTTCATAAAGAGATTAAGAAGTCCGCAAGCTTCAGCCTGGCAGAAGCCGGCTGAAAATTATAGCAGAGACACTCGGGAGGATCTGCCTCCCTCCACTTCCCTCTCCCAATTAACCTCCGTCTCCAGGGGGTGTGGGTGCTGAAAACCTCAGGGTCTGGGATGCTCCTGACCTGGCAAGCCCACCTGGAACGAAGGGGCTTTGGGCTAGCATAGCCTACCTTACAGTTTTGTCGTTAAAGAGTAAATGAGAAAAGGTGGAGAATCCTTATAAACACCACCTTATAAACACGGGGGGCGCTGTGGCTTAAACCACAGAGCCTAGGGCTTGCCGATCATAAGGATGCCGGTTCGAATCCCCGCGACGGGGTGAGCTCCTGTTGTTCGGTCCCAGCTCCTGCCAACCTAGCAGTTTGAAAGCACGAAGTATAAGTAGATAAATAGGTACTGCTCTGGCGGGAAGGTAAACGCCGTTTCCGTGCGCTGCTCTGGTTCGCCAGAAGCGGCTTAGTCATGCTGGCCACATGACCTGGAAGCTGTACGCCGGCTCCCTCGGCCAATAAAGCGAGATGAGCACCGCAACCCTAGAGTCGTCCGTGACTGGACCTAATGGTCAGGGGTCCCTTTACCTTTACCTAGATTCCTTGGAGTGAGAGTGGGATAAAAATGGAGTCAACCTATGGAGACTTACGTATGATGGGGATGTGCTGGGTTTTTCCAGTTGATATCAGGCTCTTCCCCTTAAATGTTATTACATTTCAGGAGCAGCTGGCTTTGGAGCTGGTTGGCTGATTGATTTTATGTCTCTCCTTCAGCTATAGCGCCTGGTTGGGAGCCAGAGAACATGCCCCTCTTGAAGCACAAACCTCTCAGTGTTCTTGGACAAAGACGCTTTGGACGGAGCATGGATGTCCCTCAACTATAATTCACTTAGTTTGAGCTTCTTCCAACCAGCAAGTCAGCTGTTTTTTAGCTAAGCTGATTTGCTAAGTTGGCAAAATCGGTAGTTTGTTCTGAAGAGATGCTGCTACTTCCTATTGCCTGTGTGATGACATTTATTAATATTATTATATTTCCATCTTACCTTTCTCCCAATGGAGTCCAGGGCAGCAAACACCTCAATGGCAAAACAATAGGATTAAAAATAAAATGAAACATATTTAAGATATTTTTTAAAAAAACGTATTTATAAATGATGATGATAAATAAAATGTTAAAAACATTTTTGTTTAGACAAGCCTACCCAGACATGTGTTGTTGTTGCTTAGTCGTTTAGTCATGTCCGACTATATTTATAAATAATAATGATGATAAATAAAATGCTAAAAGCATTTTTGTTTAGACAAGCCTACCCAGACATGTAGAATGCTTTAAATCTGATTTTATGCCTTTAGTTTATTGCTGATTTCTTTTTTGAATGTTTTAAATAGTTGCTTTTGACTGTTTCTACCGATACAGTGTTCTCGAAGCCACCAACATGAGTCTGACCAAACTGCGGGAGGCAGTGCAAGACAGGAGTGCCTGGCGTGCTCTGGTCCATGGGGTCACGAAGAGTCGGACACGACTAAACAACTAAACAACAACAACAACCAATACAGTGGTACCGTACCTCGGAACTCAAACAGCTCTGTTCTCAAACATTTTGGCTCCCGAACGCCGAAAACCTGGAAGTAAGTGTTCTGGTTTTTGAACATTCCTCGGAAAACAAACGTCCCACACGGCTTCCGCTGTGCAAAAACCAATCTGAAGCCGTGCCTCAGAACTTGAATGTTTTGGAAGTTGAATAGTCTTCTGAAACGGATTACATAATACCTGTAATGTTATTGCTTTATTCCCTTTGCAAATCGCCTTGAGGGTTTTCCCTTGAATAATCAAGTGATATATAAATTTTATGAAAGGAAATAAATAGAAGCAAAATAGATTGTCATCGCAGCACGTGCATTGTAAGGTACAAGTCCCTGCCCTGAGCACATTACAGTCTAGAAAAACAGGGGTGGATGCTAGAGTAGAGATTCCTGCATTGCAGGGGGTTGGACTAGATGACCACTGGGGTCCCTTCCAACTCTACAGTTCCATGAATCTATGATAGGTGCAGGTTAAACAGGAGACCAAAGATAGGATAATAAAGGCACAGGGCACAGTTTCTCAAACACCTTGACTTCACAGACCCCTTGATGAACAAATAAAGTCATTGTCGACCCCAAAGCCTTATCAATAAAAATTAAAGTATGTATTTTTTAAAATTAATATACAAGAAGGACATCAGAATTATTCTTTTTGTACTGTAAAAAAGAATGGGTTAAAAAAGTGAAACTCTGGATTGCCTTGGACTAGTCACTGCCTCTCAGCTGAGCCTACCTCGCAGGGTTGTTTTTGCGGGGATTAAATGAGGAGGGGGAGAACTGCACCTTGAACTTCTTGCAGGAAAAGGTGGGGGAATAAATGCAATAATTAAGTACTGTGTAAAATAGTACTACCAGTTGCCAGCAGCCATCAAAAACCTTTGAGGAAAAAGCTTTAGTCATCAGCGCCCATTAAGAAAATAACTGTTAATTATCCACCAGCCTTTTCAACAGACACCACACATGTTTCCAACTTGCATGCAAGAGATTCTTGGCTTTAGTTTTTTTAAAAAATGAAAGATTTCACTGAATGAAATCCAATTTTAAGTGATCTCAGTAGCTTGGGAGGTGGAACAGGTTTGTTGTGTGTGTGAAATTCAAAAATTAAAGTAATTTAGGGTGGGGTGTTTTTTGTTTGCTGTATTTTGTTGTATTTTAAAAATGCAGTTTGAAGCCAACACCTTTAAAAGATTATTTTTTAAAAAAATGCGATTAAGTACAATTTGAGGGAGGACGGGAGAGAAGACACTTTTAATTCAGCTCAGCAAAATGCAGAATGCTCATTGGTTTTTAAGAAGCTCAGCCAAGTTGCAGCTTAGAAAAACCTTCAGGAGAATGAAAGTTTCTCTAAAACTCTAGAGAAGGGGCAAAGCAGCGTGTTGCTGCACAATTCTTGGAGGGAACATCATATTTGCAACCATAAATCACAAGGCAAGGGAGAACATCTGGAACACAGTTTATTCCAGTGATGGGGCAGGAAACAAATCAATGCCCCTCTCCCAGTTTCCCAGTTATGGGAAAGATTTGGGAGTGGAGGTCGGTGGGTGAAATTTGCAGATCTGGGGAAGTTTAAATCTCTTTCTTCCCGCGCTCTCTGCAGAGAGTGAAGAGAGAGATTGGCACATTTGGAAGGGGGAAAAAAAATCATTTTCTTCCCCTCTCCCCCTTTTCCACACCCAGCTCGGATTCTGACATCACCAATTGCTCCAGAAGGAGGCGGCGGCCAAGGGCAGCCCTTCAAAACAAGCTGCACTTTCCGCCGCCTCGGCCAGCCCTGTGAAGAAAAGCCCAGCCAGCCTCAGTGGCTAACAACCCCAGCCGGTGAGTAGCCCAAACACACACACACACCTTGGAGGGAGTGGGAGGCTGGGACGGGGGACGGGAGGAAGAGATTTTAAGGGAAATTATGGATCCTTCTTTAAATGCAAAAAGGAAAAGGTTGGGAGCCGGATGTGAGAAGGAAGGGAAGAGATGCAGAAAAACGACCTAGGATCTTGGTGCGAATTAAGAGAGGAACTTTGCTAACAAAGGAGGCTGGAAAGGAAGGTGCGGAGAAGGTGATTTTAAATAACTTCAGCCGGAGCAATTCTTCCTCTTCCGCGCCGCCCTTTTAGCTTAGGGGTGCCTTCTTTCTGCTGCCGTTTGGGAGTGGGGGGGGGGGAGGACGCGTCTTAAAACCCTGCTTTTCCCCTTGCAATTTTTCCTTTTTTTGCACTGCGCTTATTTCAGATGCAAGGCAGGTAGGGGAGATCAAGGAGTGTTCGTGTGGGTCGGTCTAAAATGCAAAGTATATACCCCCCCCACCCCCGGTCTGAGAAAGAAGCAGCAAGCTTGGATTTTACAGAGCAGGGGGGGGGTTAAATCCGTTTCTTGCCTTTTTTTTTATAAAAAACCCCCCCACAAAGTTAGCACCGTCGGGCTTCTCCAGATTGGATGAAAGTAGATCTTTCTCTCGTGTGCGCGTTTTAAAAGTTGTTTCCTGGCATGTTTCCCTGGAATTGAGCCCCCACACGGGTGGCCGGCATTTCTTGTGGGTTGTCGACTGTCTCCCCTCTAGTGGGGCGAAAGGGGATTACTGCTGGATTCAGCCGAGTTTTTCACCACACGTCGGTTTTCGCTTTGGGGTTGCGTCTTGGCTTGCTTTGCATTTTTAACCTGCAGGCGGGCGCGTGCGTCAGCTAAGTGTAAATTCTGCTTCGTGGCTTTATTATTACCCACACGAGGGCCATCATCATAGCTGAGCAACAAGCAGCTCGTGGATGGCTTGCAAAAAGTCCCAGGTTCAGATCCTGTCAAACTCCAGTTAAGAAAGGATCAAGGAACCAGAGGGAGAGGCCTCAGAGTCAGGGCATCGGTGGGCCTTGCCCATTATTGCCTGCACTGGCTGGCAGCAGCAGCTCTGCAGGGCTTCAGGCAAGGGAGTCTTTTTCCAGCTCTACCTGGTAGCGCCAGGTGTGGAACCTTGGACTTATTTGCATGGAAAGCAGATGCTGAATTACTCCCCCCACCCCCGGAATCGAATCTCCTAAATGCAAAGCAGTAGCTGAACAAAGGACATTTATGCTCATCCCAGCTGCTGTGAGTCTCCCAGGATTGACACCGCAAGTGGCTAGAATATATGCCTGTGGCAAGGTGGAGGGGTGGCCTGGCATGCTTCCCTCCCCTCCCCAAAGAGAAGTCATTTGCATATTGAAACAAGTCATTTGCATATTGAACCAATTCCATCGCTATGGGGATCGGTTTCAGGAGGGTGCAAAATGTAATGCATAGATCTATCCACATTTAGGTTAAAAAAACCAACCGACCACAGTTCTCATGCACACTCAGCTCACATTCAAAGCAAATGATTCCCCCCCCCCGAAGAATCCTGGGAAATTTAGTTGCCCCCTCACCGATCTACAGTTCCCAGCACCCTTGCCAAATGGCGGTTTTCATGATTCCTTGGAGGAAGTCATGTGCTTTAAATGTGCATTAAGTTTATTGTGTGGATCTGTCCAGTTGCTTCATATCTGGAAATTTGTGAATGCACTTAAAAGGGGTGGGGGGTGGGAGAACCCCCTTATGATTGTATGAACATATGAAACCATTGTTAACATTTTGGCCAGCCTCGTAGAACCGTATTTTGTATGCTAACGTTAAGAAGAATGTCATGTTCCCCATCTGCTTGGAACAGGTCTTAAGGACAGCTTAAAAGGCAATTCTTTTTATTTACTAGACATCTAAAGGTCTCTAAGTGACTAACAAACAATTTAAAAGCCTACTCCCAAATAAATTTTACCAGTAACACCATTCATTTTAAAAAACTGTATTTCTATGTGTGTGGATTAGACATGCTGTCTGCTCACCCACCCAAAGGGGATGGAGTGGGCTGGAGGCTGAATCAATAAGAAATCCTTGTTGGTACAGATTTCTTTGAAAAGAAGCTTTTGTGGTGCCCTCGAGATGCTTGCCGAACCATCCCTGTGACTGGTTCTGCGGATGCAAATCCTGCAAGATCGAGCAAACGAAACTCAAGAGACTATCCATGTCAAAATGGTTGGCATGAATCAGGCCACAAATGAGCACTGGTGCATATTTAGAAGTTTTGGTGGTTGTTGTACCTGCGTCTCGAAGAGGAATTTTAGAGGAGCTCGATTTCAAGAGCACTTAGCTGATTTCACAACTTGTTTAGCATTTGGAGTATTTTGAATAAGGAGCCTGTGGCAAGGCGTTAAAAGCAGTATCATACCAAATCAAAGAGTCATGGCTTCCCCCAAAGAATTCTGGGAGATGTAGTTTAAGGGTGCTGAGAGTTCTTAGGAGACTGCCTAGTCCCCTCATAGAGCTACGATACCCTGGGAAGAAGGATTGGTTGTTAAACCACTCTGGGAATTGTAGCACTGGGAGGGGGGATAGGGAATCTCCTAACAAGTTTAAGCACCTTTAACATACTACAGCTCCCAGGATTCTTTGGAGAAAGCCGTGACTATTTAACGTGGAGTCGTAGTGCTTTAAATATGTGAATGGGGCCAGAATCTAGAATGCTGAACTACCAATCAGAACGAATTTGGAATGCCAAACAGCCAATTAGAGGGAAAGTGATGAAGTGCATTATATTTCTGCACAAATCGACGGGGAGAGGCATTTATTTATTTGCAATAAGAATATCTATAATATAAGGGGTGGAGAATCATGGCGGTGTAGACTGAAATCATGAATACACCGTTGGATGATAAAATACTGAGCAGATGACTGGCACGGAATCAAATTCTCAAAAAAAACCCCACTAACTTGGTGAAACAAAAAGGTTTGCCATAGGGGCCAGAATATCAACACTGCAGGTGTTTGTCTGATTTTTATAGAAACATTGTTCCAAAATGCTACATATGCTTTATGGTGCTGCTGCTGTGCTTTTAAAATAACACAGTGTTTTGGAATGGAAATGAAGAGGTTCAGTGGTTATGTTGAGCAAGTATTGTCCCAGATGCATACAATTTATCAGGGATAACAGCTGGGCCATACTTGACACTTTTCAATCTCAAGTTGTTGAGGTTTTTTTTTTTTTGATAGTGTCAAGGGATTGAATGTGAGGCTTTGGGACTGCGTAGGAATCCTTCCTCTTTAATTCCAAGTGGAAAATCTGCAGCTTGTTTCTCTCTGCACATGCCCAGAGGCACTATTATTTACGGTATTATAGCCAACTTCACCTGAACCTGCTTCTTTAAGGAAAGGGTGTGTAGCTAAGGAGGGGAGGCGGCTGTGCTTAATGGGTGTGGCTAAAGGGGGAGTGGCAGTGGAGATGGAGGGGGGGGGTCAAAGGAGACGTGTGAATTTGAGAACTTCACAGAATTTGAGAAGTTCTGTATAAGGCAGTTTCCTGCGATATATGCGGAGTTAGCCACTGGTCCATCTAACTGAGGGCTGTCTACACTGACTGGCAGCAGCTCCCAAGGGTTTTAGAGAGGAAGTCTCTCTCAGCCCTGCTTGGAGAAGCCTGGGTTTGAACTTGAGACCTTCTGCATGAAAAACAGGAGCTGTAGCACTGAGCTACAGCCCTTCCCAGCATCCAGCTCTCTCACAGGAGGGAATTTATCCAGGGAGGGAATCGCATTCAAGCAGAAATCTCTTCTGGCGGATCCAAATTGTGTGCATTCGAGGGTGGCAGCCACACAAATATTTGCTCTGCGCTGTCCCCGGTGGTTCGGTTCCAAGGGGAAGAAGGTACAGCACCTGTCGGCGAGGCTGAGGTCAAGGGAAGGGCTGTCGCTCAGAAGCAGAAGCCCTCTGGTTCAGTCCTGAGGACTAGGAATCTTCTTCTTTGGCGATCCCTCGTAGCCGAGTGAGATGGTCTTCTGTGGAGGCCAATTCTGGATCCACACGTCCACAGTGGGGACATAGGTTTCTGGGCAGGAGTTGATCATGATGAGAGTTTGCCAAGCGTGTCTTCCTCTTAGCACGTCCTGAGTTTGAGTGTCTTCAAAGCCCATGACACCTTTGCTAAAGGCTGTTCTCCAATTGTAGCGCTCGCAGGCCAATTCCGAGCCTGAAACCCTGGAGAGCCTCTGCCAGTCCGTGTAGACAATATGGAGCTAGATGGATGAAGGGTTTGACTTAGCGGAAGGCAGTATCCTATTGGACAGGTCCCTGCCCTGAGGAACTTGCAATTGTTTTGATAGCTATGGCCATTCCGGGGGTGGGGGTGGGAATCTTTGGGAAAGCGTGCCTTGGTTTGGGAACGCTTTGGTTTTGGAACGGACTTCCGGAACGGATTAAGTTTGAGAACCAAGGTAGCACTGAATATCGTTTTCCACAACATATACCCATACCTGCCAAGTCCCGGACTGCAGAATCCGGGACCGGCAGCCGCATGACACCAGAAGTTGCGTCTACGCTTTGCCCATCTATGGGCACCAAAAATGGCCGGCGCCGGCAACGGAAGTCACATCTATGCATGTCCGGAAGTGCGTAGACGCAACTTCCGGTGTCGCTCTGCCCATCTATGGGCACCAAAAATGGCCGCCGCCGACACCGGAAGTTGTGTCTACGCATGTCCAGAAGTGCATAGACGCGACTTCCAGTGTCAGCGGCAGCCATTTTTTGTGCCCATAGATGGGCAAAGCAGGGAAAAAAATTATGGCTGCTGGCAGGAGAATATAAGGGAGAATAACGGGAGACGAAGAAATACGGGGGACCGCCGGGAAATGGTATGAAAAAACGGGGTTTCCCGGGGAAAACGGGGTACTTGCCAGCTATGTATACCCCCTGTACCTTGGTATATGCCGTCTTGTACACATCACTCGGCTGCAGAACTGTGCCGCAAATTTTGCAGAAGTGTGAATGTCAAAAGCCGCCTGCATTTCGATTCGTGAGTTGTTTTGGAAAGTACGAATTAAGTCAGTTTGCCTTTGATTGCAAACTGAATTGAATTTCCCCACCTTCTCCCCTCCCTGGTCTCCCTTAACCTGCTTTTTAAAGAAGTCCTAAGCACTGCAGGGTCACAAGGGCCGGGGCTAAAACTTTGCGCGAACTCTGCCCAAACCCCGTTTCCTGAAAGTGCCATCTTAGGTGAGCCAAGGGGCCGAGGGCTTGCAAGGCATGGGAAAGTTTTGCTAAGAATCGCACAGCTGTCATCGGCCATGACTCTGCCGTGGCTGGCTGAGGGGCAGAAGTCAGGCACACCCCAAAGTTGAACAGAGCATAGTGGAGAGAGAGAGAGAGAAAATGCCACTCAGGATCTTGACAGACGGTCGCTTCCCCGCCCGGTTATCCTGTGGATGAACTGCTCCTTTGCTCCCGTCAAGTTCGTGAGTCAACCTTCGAAATGGGAATAAAAAAATAAAAAATTTCTTCCAGTAGCACCTTAGAGACCAACTAAGTTTGTCATAGGTATGAGCTTTCGTGTGCATGCACACTTCTTCAGATACACTGAAACAGAAGGGATGGGAGTCTCGGGGCCAACAAGCGAGGAAAGAGCTACGCTTTGGGAATTAGTGGCACATCCGACAATGACGTGGTTTTGTCCTCAGAATATTGCGGTGGCTGATTTAATGTGTTTAATCAGAGGAAAACAATTGCTGACATTTATTAAGGGTTGGGAACCTTCTTACGGACTTGTTGCATGGAAGAAGAAAAATGAGCTCGTAATATCTGGATTTGAAGATGGAAAAATATTGGCTTGTAGAAAATAGAATAGTTGGATGTCCAATTTGAGTGGATACTTTGAATAAGTTACTATATTTAGCCGACAGACAGAGAATTAGAAGCCTTTTCATATTTTTCTTCTCTCTCTCTTATTTTTTAAAAATTATTTGCTTTATTAACAATCTCATATCATATGACACATTTCATACAGCATACCTCGTATAACATATACATATGTATTGTACATCTTCTTGAGTAAACATATATATAAACCGTGTAAGCAAAAACCATATAAAAGTAGTATTCTGTTTACTTACATAAATTAAACTAAATTTTATTTTTACTATCTTTTGTTGTCTTATCTATTTATTAACATGAATTAAAGAAAGAAAAAACCAAAAAGAGAGAGAGAAAGGTGTAGTTTGACTTCCTATCATTTCCCGGTGTATAACCTTATTCTAGTAATGAATATACCTAACATTATTGAGTTATTCTTTATATTCCTTCTAATACATTCTTACAACAGTTAGTACCTTTTGACTTATTTCTCATATGTTTCACTATATCATAGAATCATAGAGTTGGAAGAGACCACAAGGGCCATCCAGTCCAACCCCCTGCCAAGCAGGAAACACCATCAAAGCATTCCTGACAGATGGCTGTCAAGCCTCTGCTTAAAGACCTCCAATGAAGGAGACTCCACCACACTCCTTGGCAGCAAATTCCACTGCTGAACAGCTCTTACTGTCAGGAAGTTCTTACTAATGTTTAGGTGGAATCTTCTTTCTTTTAGCTTGAATCCATTGTTCCGTGTCCGCTTCTCTGGAGCAGCAGAAAACAACCTTTCTCCCTCCTCTATATGACATCCTTTCATATATTTGAATATGGCTATCATATCACCCCTTAACCTTCTCTTCTCCAGGCTAAACATACCCAGCTCCCTAAGCCGTTCTTCATAAGGCATTGTTTCCAGGCCTTTGACCATTTTGGTTACCCTCTTCTGGACACGCTGCCATAGACATTATACCACTGTTATAATTTCATAAATATTTCTTAAATTCATCCCATTTTTGTACGAATACTTGTCTTGTGTTGCCTCTCAAGCTATTGCGCCATTTCTACATATTCCTGTAATTTATTTTGCCGGTCCTCACTCTCTTTTCTTTTTCTTTTCCCTTCTCTTTGCTCCTGTTTCTTTTAGATCAAGTTTTAAAATCATTCCTTTTATTCTGGTGTGTTATAAAAAAGATACTTGGTGTTGAGTATAAACCTTTGTATATCTTTTCACCAGCATCAATAGAAATTAAACGTTTTGGGGAAGAGAATATTGTGGTAGGTTCTGGATCCGGAACCTCCCTCCCTATCACACCAATTTTTAGTTATCTTAAAAACCCCATCGGCATTAGCTCAATGTAGGGGACCCTTGCAACACCTGCAGCTCTTTTATGGCGGAACGGAATATTGCAGAACCTAGTGTTCACCAGAGATTTTGGACTACAATTCCCATCAGCCCCTAGTTCAATATACAGGACAGAAGATTGCAGAGTGATGGAGCTGTGGATGGCGGACGTTTCAAGCTGGAAGAAAAGGAGAGTGCCACAGGCCTATGATGGAAATGTGGCAGCTCAGAAAGTGGTCTTCTACTGAGTCAGATCATTGATCCATCTAGCTCAGTATTGTCTACACCAGGGGTGGCCAACTCCCAAGAGACTGCGATCTACTCACAGTTAAAAACTGGCAGTAATCTACCCCCTTTTTGGGGGGTTCAGGTCAAAGTTGTTGGGCTTTTTTTGCGGAAGAGGAAGGCCCGTTCTTTAGGGCAGTGTTTCTCAACCAGTGTGCCTCCAGATGTTTTGGGACTACAACTCCCATCATCCCTAGCTAGCAAGACCAGTAGTCAGGAATGATGGGAGTTGTAGTCCCAAAACATCTGGAGGCACACTGGTTGAGAAACACTGCTTTAGGGGTTCAGGTCAAAGTTGTTGCGTTCTTTTTATGGGCTGCAGGGCTAAAATGTTTAGCTTTTTTTCTTCTCTTTTTCTTGGAGGTGAAATAAATTACCTGCTAAAGGGAGGGGAGGGGGTCGAAAGCTCAGCGGAGCGGAAAGGTTTTATTGTTTGTTATTGTATGGTTGTATGTTGTGAAAGTAAGAAAATAATAAGAATTTATTATTTAAAAAATGTTTAGCTTTTTTAGGGGAGCCAAAGTTCTTGGGCTTCTTTGGGGGGGTTAGCCAGTGATCTACCAGTGATCTACTACAAATGTACAGTGATCTACCGGTAGATCACGATCTACCTGTTGGACATGCCTGGTGTACACTGTGTCCTGTTCTGGGCAACACAATTTAAGAAGGATGTCGACAAGCTGGAACGTGTGCAGAGGAGGGCAACCAAGAGGATCAAGGATCTGGAAACCAAGCCTTGTGAGGAACAGTTGAGGGAGCTGGGTATGTTTAGCCTGGAAAAGAGGAGCCTGGGAGGAGATAGCATTGCCATCTTCAAATATCTTAAGGGCTGTCACGTGGAAGAAGGAGCAAGCTTGTTTTCTCCTGTTCTGGAGGGCAGGACCTGAACTAATAGCTTCAAGTTACAAGAAAGGAGATTCCGACTAAACACCAGGAAGAACTTTCAGACAGTAAGAGCTGTTTGACAGTGGAACGGACTTCCTCAGGAAGTTGTGGCCTCTCCTTCCTTGGAGGTTTTTAAACAGATGTTGGATGGCCATCTGTCATGGATGCTTTGAGATTCCTGCATTGCAGGGGGTTGGACTAGATGAGCCTTGGGATTCCTTCCAACTCTACAGTTCCATGACTGGCAGTGACTTTCTGGGATTTCGGACAGGGGTCTCCACCAGCTGCACCTGGAGACTTGGGACTTCCTGCACTGCAAAGCACAGGCTCTTCCACTAAACTCCAGTCCTTTCCTTAAAATTAAAGGAGGATAAACCACTGAGCCTAGGACTTGCTGATCAGAAGGTCGGCGGTTCGAATCCCTGTGACGGGGTGAGCTCCCGTTGCTTGGTCCCAGCTCCTGCCAACCTAGCAGTTCGAAAGCATGTCAAAATGCAAGTAGATAAATAGGAACCGCTACAGCGGGAAGGTAAATGGCGTTTCCATGTGCTGCTCTGGTTTGCCAGAAGCGGCTTTGTCATGCTGGCCACATGACCTGGAAGCTATACGCCGGCTCCCTCGGCCAATAATGCGAGATGAGCGTGCAACCCCAGAGTCGGTCACGACTGGACCTAATGGTCAGGGGTCCCTTTACCTTTTTACCTAGTCCTCATGGTTCTCGGTCAAGGGTTAAATGAAACAGGAGCACAGGGAATCAGCATGCACCTTTGCTCCATCTTGCTCAGAAATGTCTACATGAGACCACATAACACCAATCCTGAAAGACCTACATTGGCTCCCAGTACGTTTCTGAGCACAATTCAAAGTGTTGGTGCTGACTTTTAAAGCCCTAAACGGCCTCGGCCCAGTATACCTGAAGGAGCGTCTCCACCCCCCATCATTGAGCCCAGACACTGAGGTCCAGCACTGAGGTCCAGCGTGAGGTTACAGGGAACCAGGCAGAGGGCCTTCTCGGTGGTGGCGCCCGCCCTGTGCAACGCCCTCCCATCAGATGTCAAAGAAAAAAACAACTATATGACATTTAGAAGACATCTGAAGGCAGCCCTGGTTAGGGAAGTTTTTAATGACTGATGTTTTAATGTATTTTTAATCTTTTGTTGGAAGCCGCCCAGAGTGGCTGGGGAAACCCAGACAGATGGGCGGGGTAGAAATATAGTATTATTATTATTATTTATTACACTGAATGACAGTGGCTTTCCGGGATTTCAGACAGCAAGCTTTCCCAATCCTACCCAGAGATGCTGGGAACCGAACCCGTGACCCACTGCATGCAGGGCAGTTGCTCTACCACTGAACCACGGCCTGTCCACAAATGCCATCCTACGTTTGTGGGTTTTGAGGGGGAGCTTTCCCAAGGCCCTCTTTAAAACTGCTCCCTTTCCCTTATGGGGTATTCCAGAGCTCTTATAGAGTCCTTAAGTGGGTTACCTATCAGTAGGAGAAAAATAACAGAGGCCAACCAGAGTATATTGAGAAGCAAAGCGGCTAGTAAACCTGATCTTTATTGAAGGAAAATTAACTGTTGCAATAGGGTCCCCACTCACCACACGCAGGAGGGTGGAGAACCCAGAACAATGGTGCGCAAGCTCTTATACAGACTTGAAATTGCCCGCCCTGTAGCCCAAGACCACCCCCTTAAAACATCATACATACATCACAGAAGGAGGCGGTCTACAGCCAGGATACCTGATAATGATCACTGATTGCATTACCTGAGCAGCCTGGCCATTCTTTTGTGGCCATTTACTTTAGTTCCTGAATCCAGGTCGCAGGCTCACCCTGTTCATACATAAATATGCCCTTAAGGCAGGATTTGCAAGCAAAAAGACAATGGGAAGGCTTTCCTCATTTGCCTCCCTTACTGCAGAGGAATATTTGAGGTCAATGGGAGAGTCGGAACGGCTTCAGGATTGCTCTCCCATACTTTTTCAGACACATGGTTCATATATTTAGATAGGTGTGGCTTTATGAATATTTAGTCTATATTTGAGACCTTGAAATTTTTATAACACTCTTTTGCAAACTCCCTTTAACGGATTTATTTTTTTTTACTTTCTGCAAGGCCAGGATATTTCTCCCCAGTTTCGTCTGTCCCTCCACAGCATGGCGTGGAGAGGGAAAGTTGGAGTTTGGTTTGGAACAAAGCACTTGGGTTTTCCTTTCGGCAGGCCAAGGCAGGAAGCTGAATAGCTGTTGAACAAACGGGTACACAATAGGCAGGGGTCAAAAAGTTTGCCCTGAATGGAGCAGGGGCCACTCGAGGGTGGGCTGGGGGTACAGTTTGAGAGAGAAGCAGAAGGCATTTGCAGCCCTGATTGTCCAAGGTGGGAGACTTGGTACCAGCTCATCCATTTGCCAATCCCAAACTAAGACACAGGCCTTGTTCCTCCTGCTCAAATGTCTCCCTTAGAAAAAGGGAATACGGGCCCTCAGCTGGGTGTTTTAGGGTTGGGTCAAGGTTTACTGAATTTACAAAGCCCTTCCCACAACAGAAAAATCCTGAAGCAACCGGAATGAAACCCAGGAATGAAAAAAAAGACAAAGATATATAGACCCCAAACAACCAGCCATGGATACCGGCCAAATTCCTGGGAAAACAGAAATGGTGAAAAGTTGGTACCATAAAACCATAGAATTGTAGGGTTGAAAGGGGATCCCAAAAATCATCTAGTCCAACCCCCTGCAATGCAGGAATCTCCACTAGATCATACACGATAGCTGACCTTTGCTTAAAAACCTCCGACAAAGGAGAGTTCGCCACCTCCCTAGGGAGTCTATTCCACTGTCCAACAACCCTCACTGTCAGAAAGTTCTTCCAAATGTTTGGTTAGAGTCATTTTTCTTGTCATTTGAATCTATTGGTTTGGTTTCTACCCTCTGGAACAGCATAGAACAGGCATCCCCAAACTGCGGCCCTCCAGATGTTTTGGCCTACAACTCCCATGATCCTTAGCTAAGAGGACCAGTGGTCAGGGATGATGGGAATTGTAGTCCAAAACATCTGGAGGGCCGAAGTTTGGGAATGCTTGTCATAGAATCATAGAATTGTAGCTGGAAGGGACCCTGAGGGCCATCTAGTCCGACCCTCTGCAATGCAGGAATTTGCAGCTGTCCCATACAGGGATCGAACCTGCAACCTTGGCGTTATCAGCACCTCACTCTAACCAAATTACCGGTAGCTATCCAGGATCACAGAACCCATTTTGGGTACCGCAATCTTGTGCACTCATGAACCACCCTCTTGCCCCCCCCCCCCCAAGCACTGTGGTGTTTGCCCATTCTTTGTGGATATGTTTGTATTGGGGGAGAGAAAGGGTTAATATGCTGACCAATAAGAAAGCCTGGGGGCGGAGCCTACCTGATTTTGAGGCTCAGCCCAGAGGTTTTGACAGTTCAGTTGGTTCTTTTGGGGTGGGGGAGATTATAGAGGAGTCAGAGTGAGTGAGAGGCAGGGACAAGGCTGAGAGGGAATAGAGTGACGGCGTTTCGAATATATTTCAAAACTTGTTTGTGTTTGAAATAAACTTTAATCTTCATCGTTAGCTCTACCTGACTGAGACTCAATACTTCACCAGGGAACCCTGGTTTTCCCCCACAAAATTGGTGGCAGTGGAAGAATAAAAAAATTGGATGATGTGCCATATCTCTGAGAGTGATTGCTTCCCTGTGAGCTGGTGATCTGCATTTTGTCTGAGCTGAAACAGCTTTGTCCATTCATCGTACCACTGAAGGATCCTGACAGTAAGAGCTGTTCGGCAGTGGAATTTGCTGCCAAGGAGTGTGGTGGAGTCTCCTTCTTTGGAGGTCTTCAAGCAGAGGCTTGACAGGCATATGTCAAGAATGCTTTGATGGTGTTTCCTGCTCGGCAGGGGGTTGGACTGGATGGCCCTTGTGATCTCTTCCAACTCTATGATTCTATGATCCCAGATACTGAAATTGAAATACCTGTCACTGACTGAATATTGAATACTCCCCTATAAATCCTGATCCTATACAATGTTCTTCAGCAGATCCAGGTTTCTCTGGCCACAGCTGAGATTACTATTTGGAATAAGACCTATTTGAATAGTTTCCGAAGAGGCCTGTCAAAGCTATTTTGACATATTTTCACATATCCTTCCAGTTCGCATTCCTTATCTCATTCCTTCTCTGGGCTGTTTTGACAGATTGTGTACCGCTATTTCCCAGGGGGAGAAGGGCATCTGGCTGGACTTTTGTCGGAAACAGAATGCTTTGGTCTGGTCCAAGAAGGCAGTTCTTAGGTTAAGACTGTCTTCCTCAGACTGGCGGAACTTGAGGGCTCAGGCCAAGGCAGGGACTTGACTTTTACACCATTATACCGGCCAAAGGGTATCTTGCAGAATTTCCATGGCGGGGATCGAGAGAGACCCGGGCCTCCTCCAGACCATTGCTATTTTCTGGGATGCCAGCGGATACCAGGAAATTAGTTTTGTGCAATTGAAGCAGATTAGAGTGCTCTGTCGCCTTAGTCGCAGGCATATTCAAAGTCCATTTTAGGGGCCTAAGCCGGCCCGCCGGTCGGTTTAATCAGGCCCCTGTGGCAGTTTACTTCCTGGGGTAAAATCCTAAAAAAAACCCTCAACAACTTCAATCCTAAAAGAAGCTCAACAACATCAATCCTGTTATTGAGCTTTTTTATTATTTTACCCCAATCTTTACAAAAGCTCAACAACTTTGGTCGGCCCTTTGGTCGGCCAACACGGCCCTTCACGTCATCAAATCTTGCCCTCTTTGAAAAAAGTTTGGACACCACTGATTTTTTGCTGTTAGGAAAGTGACAGGGAAATGCATTGAAAAGTGGAGAGTGGATGAATGGCCAATGGGAAGACGTTAAAGAAAAAACCCGGGATGGGCGCTCATTATAGCAAATTAGTATATTATATAGTATAGTATATTATATATATTATATTATATAGTATAGTATAGTATATTAGTATATTATATAGTATATTAGTATATTATAGCAAATTAGTAACTATAGCAAATTAGTAAAGGTAAAGGGACCCCTGACCATTAGGTCCAGTCGTGACCGACTCTGGGGTTGCGCGCTCATCTCGCATTATTGGCCGAGGGAGCCGGCGTATAGCTTCCAGGTCATGTGGCCAGCATGACAAAGCCGCTTCTGGCAAACCAGAGCAGCACATGGAAACGCCGTTTCCCTTCCCGCTGTAGCGGTTCCTATTTATCTACTTGCATTTTGACATGCTTTCGAACTGCTAGGTTGGCAGGAGCTGGGACCAAGCAACGGGAGCTCACCCCGTCACAGGGATTCGAACCGCCGACCTTCTGATCAGCAAGCCCTAGGCTCAGTGGTTTAGCCCACAGCGCCACCTGGGTCCCTAGCAAATCAGTACAGATGCATAATAAGGCAGGTTGTAATCTAACCCCTTCATAAACCAGGTGCAAGAAAATTAGGATGAATGTTCAACAAATAAGACACCTGGGAGAGCCCCTTGTACTACTCTGCACTAGGTTTCTCCAAGTCAGGCATCCCCAGACTTCGGCCCTCTAGATGTTTTGGACTACAATTCGCATCTTCCCTGACCACTGGTCCTGTTAGCTAGGGATCATGGGAGTTGTAGGCCAAAACATCTGGAGGGCCGCAGTTTGGGGATGCCTGCTCTAAGTGCAGAGTTAGAGAAAGAATGTTCCTTCACACTTTTGCTTGCTCTGTATTTTGTTAATATATATCAATTAATTCCCCCATTGCAAAAATGCAATCTTACCTGCCGAACTGAAGCTCACTTTAGCAAAATATCTCTCCAGGTTTTCCACTGATAAGATCCTATTCAGTGGGTTGTTGTTGTTGTTGAGTTGAGTCGTTTAGTCGTGTCCGACTCTTTGTGACGCCAGCTACTCCTGTCTTCCACTGCCTCCCGTAGTTTGGTCAAACTCATGTTGGTAGCTTTGAGAACACTGTCCAACCATCGTCCTCTGTCGTCCCCTTCTCCTTGTACCCTCCATCTTTCCCAACATTAGGGTCTTTTCCAGGGAGTCTTCTCTTCTCATGAGGTGGCCAAAGTCTTGGAGCCTCAGCTTCACGATCTGCCCTTCCAGCGAGCACTCAGGGCTGATTTCCTTCAGAATGGATAGGTTTGATCTTCTTGCAGTCCATGGGACTCTCAAGAGTCTCCTCCAGCACCACAATTCAAAAGCATCAATTCTTCGGCGATCAGCCTTCTTTATGGTCCAGCTCTCACTTCCATACATCACTACTACCATAGCTTTAACTATATGGACCTTTGTAGGCAAGGTGATGTCTCTGCTTTTTAAGATGCTGTCTAGGTTTGTCATTGCTTTTCTCCCAAGAAGCAGGCGTCTTTTAATTTTGTGACTGCTGTCACCATCTGCAGTGATCACGAAGCCCAAGAAAGTAAAATCTCTCACTGCCTCCATTTCTTCCCCTTCTATTTGCCAGGAGGTGGTGGGATTGGGTTTTTTGCAGAGTAGCATTCATAGTTTTATTTATTTATCAAATTTATATTTTGCCATTCCTCCCAAAGGAGAGCCCAGGTCCGTAAGTTTCTTAAAAAGCAAACAAACAAAAACACATGAAAACTATGAACATTTTCTAATTGGTCTGGATGCCCGTGAGACAGGAGCATAGGAAGGGGGGTGCGACCCTCCCTGGGTGTCATCAGTGAGGAGGGGGTGACAAAATGACAAAAATATGATTTTTTTAAATGGCCCCTTGTTGTTGTTTAGTCGTTTAGTCGTGTCCGACTCTTCGTGACCCCATGGACCATAGCACGCCAGGCACTCCTGTCTTCCACTGCCTCCCGCAGCAGTTTGGTCAAACTCATGTTCGTAGCTTCGAGAACACTGTCCAACCATCTCGTCCTCTGTCGTCCTCTTCTCCTGGTGCCCTCAATCTTTCCCAACATCAGGGTCTTTTCCAGGGAGTCTTCTCTTCTCATGAGGTGGCCAAAGTATTGGAGCCTCAGCTTCATGATCTGATGGGCTCACGAAACTTTTTAGTTCAGTCCAGAAATGTAATGTAAAGTGGCTGGCGCTAGGCGCCTGCCCACTGCCTCTCCCTCAGCTGAGGCCGAGGAGAGGCTCCACGCAGTGCCCCTGCCTTGGCTCGCCCCGTCCCCATGGGCGGGTCTTCTTTCTTTGGCTTCCTCCTGCCTTCTCACCCGCCTCCTGTATTCACGTTGCTTCCATCTTCCCCCCTAGTTGTCGTCCTTCCTTTGCTCTCGGATTTCTCCCCACTCCCTTCGCCGCTCCCCACCCCGCGTCTCTTTGATCTTCTCTCCCCTCGCCCATCACACCCCTCTTTTCTCTGCGGCGCCCCTGTCTGGTTTGCTGGAGGAGAGAAGTTGGAGGGCACCCGCCCAGTCCAGGAGGGGCTGCCTGCGGCTCCTCCTCGTCCCGGGCTCCTTGCAACCTCAGCAGCAGCAAGAGCAGCTGCCATGGGGGCAGGGCCAGGCAGGAGGGACTGCAAAGGGACAGAGCTCCTGGCAGTGCCCCAGAACGAAGTGGAGCCCCGGCCGACGCGCACGCCGCACCGGGCACCAGAGCACCTAGCTATGCTGCTGCCGTGAACCTAGGAAAGAAGATCTCCCTTGAACAACCCAAATGGAATTAGTTTGTCAACACGCTGAAGACCAAATTGTCTACAACCAGCCTATGTTTCCTTGAAAGTGAACTAGCTAACTGTGAGGGATGGTGGTCGGGAGCTGACAGATACGGAGCAAATCCAGACACAGACTTTTCTGGAGAGAAGGGTTTTCGTTGAGAATGTAGAGCAGGGAGTAGTCAACCTAAGGCCCGTGGGCCAGATGTGGCCCCATCGCCTTCTGAATCCGGCCCGCAGGCGGTCTGGGAATCAGCGTGTTTTTATATGAGTAGAATGAGTCCTTTTATTTAAAATGCATCTCTGGGTTATTTGTGGGGCATAATAATTCGTTCATTATTATTTTTTTCCAAAATATAGTCCGGCCCCCCACAAGGTCTGAGGGACAGTGGACCGGCCCCCTGCTGAAAAAGTTTGCTGACCCCTGATGTAGAGTCTTGAAAAGGCAAACCTTTACCCTCCTAAAACCATTTGCAGTCCTGCTCCTCCTCTGCATGTCACCCACACTTAGCAGGAATGTCCTGTCAGCGTCTTCCTCCTGTCACTCACACAACCACCCTGCAAGGTAGGCCAGTTCTGGTCTGGCACTCTAACCACAATGCTTGCCTGGCCCATTCAGTAACCATCAGGGCCGGCTCTACGGCCAGGGTGGGTGGTGCAGGGCGCCACGGCGCCGGCCCACCAGGGGGGGCACCACACAGCCGCGCCTGCCCGCCCGCTGGCCGCTCCGCCGTGCAGCAAGGCCGCCCGCCCACCGTGCAGCAGAGCCCTTGGCGACTGCACTGTGCGCTGAGCCCACCCGCCCGTCCACCTGCCGCGCTGGAAAACGGGGCGGCGGGGGGCGGCGGAGGGATCCATCGCACCACGGCGCCAGGGCGCTAAAGGTGCTTAAGACGGCCCTGGCAACCATGCTACATTTGCTCCGAGGTGCCTTGGTTGCACTGTATCCACCCCAAGCTGCAAAACTGGATATCGAGAGATTTAAAGCTGCGAAACTGTCCATCGAGAGACTGTGCATGTCAGCTCCTTTACTGGCTTGTAAGAAGGATTACTAAAATAACCTGTGTGACACATTTAGGAAACACTGTTTTGTTTGTTTGTGTGTGTGTGTTTTAGAAAACGGAAGCCACTGGCTGTGCCAAAAGGGTGACCCTTTGGCTGGCGTTTCCTTCCATTCTCCCTGGCAACTTTTTGCCCAAGTGGGGGAGAAGTCATTGAGATGAGTCCGGTACCATCATCTTAATTGTCCTAATAACATCCTTGTGAGAATCTTGAGGCTTATCATCCTGGGGCACGAGGAAACGATCCTTCACGGACAGCGTTGCTTCTGTCCTTCGGCTGATAGCGTTGATCCTGTCACATGCCATTTGTCAAATGGGCGTGGGGCTGTTAGAATAATCAAATAGTTGGAAGGAGACCTCCCAATGGTAGTCTAGTCCAGCTCCCTGCAATGCAGGAATCTCAGCTAAAGCATCCGTGGAAGGTGGCCATCCAACCTCTGCTTTAAAATGTCAAAGGAAGGAGAGTCCACAGCCTCCCGAGGGAGACCGTTCCACTGCTGAAGAGCTCTTACCGTCAGAAAGTTCTTCCTGATGTTGAGTCAGAATCTCCTTTCTTGCAGCTTGAATCCATTCGTTTGGGAGCAGGAGAAAACAAGCTTGCTCCCTCTTCCATGTGACAGCCCTTGAGGTATTTGAAGATGGCTATCCTATCTCCTCTCAGTCTCCTCTTTTCCAGGCTAAACATACCCAACTCTCTCATACAGCTTGGTTGCCAGGCCCTTGATCGTCTTGGTTGCCCTCCTCTGCACATATTCCAGCTGGTCAACATCCTTCTTAAATTGTAGTGCCCAGAACTGGACGTTTTGCAGGCTGCAAGATGTGTGTTTCGCCCACTGGGTACATTCAGACATGGGGAATGTTGTGTTGGTTTTCAGGATGATAAGGCTGGCGCTTCTGTTCCGATGTTCCTTTCACACGGTTGCATTATGGAATGGTGGCCTTTTGACCAATGCGCCGACACATCATGCAGAATTTCAGTCACCCCAGTAGGTGTCTAGGTTGGTCTGTTCACCCTAATGGACCAGCCTTCACCACATCTGGCAGATCTTCAGCTTTGGATATGGATAACAATGACAACAATAATTATTATTTATAGCCTGCCTATCTGGTTGGGTTTCCCCAGCCACTCTGGGTGGCTCCCAACAGAATATTAAACAGAATAAAGGTAAAGGTAAAGGGACCCCTGACCATTAGGTCCAGCCGTGACCGACTCTGGGGTTGCGCGCTCATCTTGCATTATTGGCCGAGGGAGCCGGCGTATAGCTTCCAGGTCATGTGGCCAACATGACAAAGCTGCTTCTGGCAAACCAGAGCAGCACATGGAAACGCCGTTTACCTTCCCGCTGTAGCGGTTCCTATTTATCTACTTGCATTTTGACGTGCTTTCGAACTGCTAGGTTGGCAGGAGCTGGGACCAAGCAACGGGAGCTCACCCCGTCACAGGGATTCGAACCGCCAACCTTCTGATCAGCAAGCCCTAGGCTCAGTGGTTTAACCCACAGCGCCACCTGGGTCCCTTGACATCTGAATAAAACTTCCCTAAACAGTGCTGCCTTCAGATGTCTTCTAAAAGTTACATAGTTGTTTATCTCCTTGACATCTGATGCGAGAGTGTTCCACAGGGCTGGTGCCACTACCGAGAAGGCCCTCTGCCTGGTTCCCTGTAACCTCACTTCTCGCAGGGAGGGAACCGCCAGAAGGCCCTTGGAGCAGGACCTCAGTGTCTGGGCTGAACGATGGGGCTGGAGACGCTCCTTCAGGTATACTGGGCTGAGGCCATTTCCGTTTATTCCGCCGGTAACAGAAGGGGAACAGCTTGAGCTCCCTGGTGCCTGGGTTCAACATCAGGTCCGATGGCTTCCTTTATGGATTGCTGGCTTGTGCAGAGAGGAAGAAGGCTTGTCTGTTGTGTTTGAGATGCCCGTCTTCCCAAAATTAAAATGCAAAAAAAGAAGGACGAGGAAATGAGGCGAGATGGAACGAAGAGAGAAAGAACTTTAGAAGAGCTCAGCTGAATCGGGCCAAAGTCTTGCTCAGCATTCTATACTCAGAGCAGCCAACCAGAAGCCAATGGGAAGAGGACAAATACACCCCACCTCTCCCCAAGCTGCAGCCCTCGCCACTCCCACTTTTCAAGTGCTTTTTACCTGGTGGGAATCTGCCTTTGAGCTGTGATAATGCCTCTTGCTTGCCTGGATGCAGGATGGAGAGACCCGTGTGTGCATGTAGAAACCTGTGGCTTTGGCATGGCTGGAATGTAGGCTAATGTAGAGTCACATCTATCTCTCCACCCACCTATGCCTCTGGCCCAGCGCATCACTGGCATGCGGCCCACAAAGGAACACAGCCAGATGCCCCTGGGAATCCCAGAAGCAGGGCATCAAGGCAGCTGCCCTTCCCCATGCTTTGCCCCTGGAATTTGGTACTGCCAGATAGATTGCCTTGGTGCATGGAAGCTCCCTCTCTCTCTAGCCAGCTTGGCTAATTGAGGTCCAGCTTCGAGGGCCTTCTGGTGGTTCCCTCACTGCAAAGTTGCAGGGGGCCTTCTCGGTAGTGGCACCCGCCCTGTGGAACACCCTCCCATCAGATGTCAAGGAAATGAACAACTATATGACATTTAGAAGACATCTGAAGGCAGCCCTGTTTAGGGAAGTTTTTAATGACTGATGTTTTAATGTACTTTTAATCTTTTGTTGGAAGCCACCCAGAGTGGCTGGGGAAAACCCATCCAGAAGGGCAGGGTATAGATAAATTATTATTATTATTATTATTATTATTATTATTATTATTATTATTATTATTATTCGCCCTAACCTCTGCAAGATGGACCTGCCCTCTTTTGGATTTGCAACATTGGAGTTGATCGAAACCAGATGCTAAAGCAAGACTTAGCTCTTTTTAACTGTTTTGAAAACTTTTGTTTTTTAAGCCACAAAGCAACAACCCTTAGTCTGTTCAAAATGAAAGACGACAGCTTGTCTGGGGCTGCCAGCTTCGTTTTATGTTTTTATCCCCCCCCCCAAAAAAGAATAAAGGTACTGTACATAGGTTGAGTTCGGTTGCATGCCCAAATGCCACAGTGTTAGCTTAGCAAGCTGCAACAGATGTCCCTTTGGCTCGCCAAAAGATATGGAACGTTGGATCTAAAGGGGATTGTTGAAGCAAAAAATAAAAGCATATGAAAGCCCAATAGCGGATTGGTTGACAAAGGCCTGTGCGTGAGACCTTTCGAGGTTCTCAGTGGTTCACAAATGCCCAGTTGTACGTCTGCCTTAGTTTCTTCCAATAAATCCCTCGCTTGCTTCCATTCTGCAGGAGCATGTGAAAATTGCAGTATTTCTCATGCATGAATTTATTTTCAGGTTTCTATAGGAGTGTTTTTCTTGTGAGAGTGTGCATTATGTTCAGTGGTACCTCGATTTACGAACGACTCGACAGCCGAATTTTTCGACTTACGAATGGGGGTAATGGCCGCGCGCTTACGAATGTCTCGACATCCGGAAAAAAACTGCAGTGGTTTCAGATAGGGATTTTTTGAGATACAAATTTTTAGATAGGGCTGCTTTGACTTATGAATTTTTCCGTTTCCAATGCATTCCTATGGGAAATTGCATTTCCAATGGCTTTTTTCGACTTACGAAGGTGCCTTCGGAACGGATTAAATTCGTAAGTCGAGGCACCACTGTATGTATGCGTTATTACATATTATTATTATAAAACCTCGTTTGCTCTATAGATATCATGATGCGTACGGAATTGTATTGTTTTAAGTTCTGTGTTTTAAGCCAGCCGGTGGTCTTTTGAAGAAAAGTGGTATATAAATTTAATAAAAAACCATCATCGTCATCATTTCACCGTAAGCACGCATTTCCAAAGCTCTGAACCTCTTTCCCTCCTTTGGTACAGCATTCTCTTCCTCTGAAGCAACCCTTCCCTCGCAAGGATGTTGATTCTCCTCGCCTTCATCATTGTCTTCCACATCAGCTCAGCTGCCCTTCTGTTCATCGCCACGATTGATAGCGTAAGTTGCCCGACAACAGCATTAATTTTGATTTGGTGTGTGTGTCTTACCTTCCGAGTCCCGGACTGCAGAATCCGGGACCGGCAGCCGTGTGACACCGGAAGTTGCGTCGACGTAACTTCCAGTGTCGCTTTGCCCTTCTATGGGCACCAAAAATGGCTGCTGGCGGCTTCGAAAGTCGCTTGTACGCATGTCAGGAAGTGCATCGACGCAACTTCCGGTATTGCTCCGCCCATCTATGGGCACCGAAAATTGCCGCCGCCGACACCGGAAGTCGCGTCTATGCACTTCCGGACATGTGTAGATGCGACTTTTGAAGCCGGCGGCAGCCATTTTTGGTGCCCATAGAAGGGCAAATTGGAAAGAAAAAAAATGGCCACCGGCAGGAGAAAATAGCGGAGAAAAACGGGAGACGAAGTGATACGGGGGACCACTGGGAAAAGGTAAGTAAAAACGGGTGTTTCCCGGAGAAAACGGGGTACTTGGCAGCTATGGTGTGTGTGTGTGTGTGCGCGCACCTGCCTGCCTGCCTGCCTGCCTGCCTGCCTACCTGCCTGGTGTTCAAAGATTAAAAGAAAGTCCTCGAAATGGAAGTGAAAAAGACTCCACAAACTGAAAGTGGAGACACTCTACGTCAGGCATCCCGAAATTGCGGCCCTCCAGATGTTTTGGCCTACAACTCTCATGATCCCTAGCTAACAGGACCAGTGGTCAGGGATGATGGGAATTGTAGTCCAAAACATCTGGAGGGCTGAAGTTTGGGGATGCCTGCTCTATGTACTTTACTGGAGGCGCTGGATGTCTTGAACCTGCTGCCTCCCCAGCAGGAGGCCGGGGAAGAGACTGGCCAGCATTGCCCTCCCTGACATTGGCCTTTGGCTGCTGTCAGCCATCTCTGGAGTAAGGATATGGGAGCCAGCCATCTAGCCTGCTAAGAGCACCAATCCCCTCTGAGCTGCATTTAAGCCAGGCTCCTTGGAGTGCAGGAAAAGAGTCTCCATGACTTTGTTGAAATGCATTGATCATTTTGATGAATGATTTCTGATATTTGGAATCGCTATGGCTTAATTGAACTGTAATAACCATTTTGATGAATTTGTTATTTGCTTCATTTACAGGTGAAACTCGGAAAATTAGAATATCGTCGAAAAGTGCGCTTATTTCAGTAACGCAACTTAAAAGGTGAAACCAATATATGAGATAGATGCATGACATGCAAAGCAAGATATGTCAAGCCTTGATTTGTTGCAATTGTAATTATTTGTCGTCAGGCGGGCCAATTATAAATGGAATGTAATTAATGAAATGTAATAGCGGTGTTTATTTTTGTATTACCGTATTGTAACTTTTTGTTTTGTTACTGTGGAATTTCCAAAAGAAAGCATTTCTCAAAATTAAAATTGAAATAAAAAAGAATAAGTTGCATTACTGAAATAAATGCACTTTTCGACGATATTCTAATTTTCCGAGTTTCACCTGTATTGTACTTGATGGTATAGTGACTGCAATGCTACTGTGATTCTTGTGAGCTGCTCTGAGCTCAGCATTTGCCATTGGAAAAGCGGAATGCAAATGTTATATCAAATCAAATTGGGAATACTGATCAAATCGGGGGGAGTAATATTGAATGTATTCTGTGTTTGTCAGATTTTTTTTTTTTTGGTCATTTTTGAATTTACCAGCATGCTCTGTTTGTATTTTGATGTTTTGAAACGTCTGCTGTATGCCCCTTTGGGCACAGCTGATTGTGGAAAAGTGGCATCAAAGTGAAATCGACCAATCAATCCTCCAAGATCTATACTTTCACGTGCTTTTTAAAAATCATCCTTCTCCAGGCATGGTGGGTCGGGGAGGACTTCTCCACGGATGTCTGGCATCGCTGCCTCAATGGCACAAACTGTACAGCCCTGGATGAGACCTTCCCAGGTAAGTCATCAGACGGCTTTTCCTGCATCTCAGGGTGGGATTACTTCATTCCCCCCACCCACCATCAATGTCTTCCCAAGAGCGTGCATTTTTTTTTAAAAAAACCTGTGACATCATCACAGTAACATTTCCCCATGCACTTCTCTTCATCATTGGCTGGAAAAACATGATGACATCACAGCATGCAGAACGGGGGTTGGCGAGTCTTTTTTTAGGATGTTCCTGTGTAGGTTTGCCATGAGTCTGGATTTTCCTGGACATGTCCTCGTTTTTTGGGGGGGATAAAATTTGGGTCCGGAGGGATTTTTAAAACTTGGCAAAATGTCCTGGTTTTTTTGTTTGGCTCCTAAAAAGAACTACATTTCCCCTGAGGCCACGGGGCCTCTGTGGCGAAGCCAGCCCTGTGTTTGGATGCAGGCAGTTCCAATCTCGCTGCCCATTGGCTGTCCTGGCTGCCCATTGTTGTCCGATGTCGGAAGGGGGAGGAGGTAGAAAGCGACTATGGTGGCCGAGTGGGGAGGGCTTGCAGATTATGATGGAGGGTGAGAATGTGTGAGCGCCTGGAGACGTTTGGAGGATGGATGGCGGTTAACGGATTGAGGTTGAATCCTGACAAGACAGAAGTACTGTTTGTGGGGGACAGGAGGTGGGCAGGTGTGGAGGACTCCCTGGTCCTGAATGGGGTAACTGTGCCCCTGAAGGACCAGGTGCGCAGCCTGGGAGTCATTTTGGACTCACAGCTGTCCATGGAGGTGCAGGTCAATTCTGTGTCCAGGGCAGCTGTCTATCAGCTCCATGTGGTATGCAGGCTGAGACCCTACCTGCCTGCAGACTGTCTCGCCAGAGTGGTGCATGCTCTGGTTATCTCTCGCTTGGATTACTGCAATGCGCTCTATGTGGGGCTACCTTTGAAGGTGACCCGGAAACTTGCCACGGCTGCCGACCATGTACCACAGCAGTAATTAGTGGCAGCGCTGGAGACCTTGCCTAAGAAATGCTCTCCTGTGAATGAATCTAACAGTAAACTTCCTCCTTCTGATCAAGAAACTAGTAGATAATTCACCAGTTCTTTCTAGGTTGCTTAAGCACAGAGATACTGTACAAGTAAACCAGGTTATACATTGCTAGATATTAGAGCCATTATGTTAAGAATAAAATAGGATGCAGGCATTTTGTCTCAAAGCTTGCTTTTCAAAACAATAATGGTATAGTCATATCATAGAATCATAGAGTTGGAAGAGACCACAAGGGCCATACAGTCCAACCCCCTGCCAAGCAGGAAACACCATCAAAGCATTCCTGACAGATGGCTGTCAAGCCTCTGCTTAAAGACCTCCAAAGAAGGAGACTCCACCACACTCCTTGGTAGCAAATTCCACTTCCGAACAGCTCTTACTGTCAGGAAGTTCTTCCTAATGTTTAGGTGGAATCTTCTTTCTTGTAGTTTGAATCCATTGCTCTGTGTCCTTTTCTCTAGAGCAGCAGAAAACAACCTTTCTCCCTCCTCTATATGGCATCCTTTAATATATTTGATCATGGCTATCATATCACCCCTTAACCTTCTCCTTTTTAAAGATGATGCTTAGCAATCTTTATATTAATTGGCAATGAGTTTGTTGTTGTTGTTGTTTAGTCGTTTAGTCGTGTCCGACTCTTCGTGACCCCATGGACCATAGCACGCCAGGCACTCCTGTCTTGCACTGCCTCCCGTAGTTTGGTCAAACTCATGTTCGTAGCTTCGAGAACACTGTCCAACCATCTTGTCCTCTGCCGTCCCCTTCTCCTAGTGCCCTCAATCTTTCCCAACATCAGGGTCTTTTCCAAGGAGTCTTCTCTTCTCATGAGGTGGCCAAAGTATTGGAGCCTCAGCTTCACGATCTGTCCTTCCAGGGAGCACTCAGGGCTGATTTCCTTAAGAATTGATAGGTTTGATCTTCTAGCAGTCCATGGGACTCTCAAGAGTCTCCTCCAGCACCATAATTCAAAAGCATCAATTCTTCGGCGATCAGCCTTCTTTATGGTCCAGCTCTCACTTCCATACATCACTACTGGGAAAACCATAGCTTTAACTATACGGACCTTTGTCGGCAAGGTGATGTCTCTGCTTTTTAAGATGCTGTCTAGGTTTGTCATTGCTTTTCTCCCAAGAAGCAGGCGTCTTTTAATTTCGTGACTGCTGTCACCATCTGCAGTGATCAAGGAGCCCAAGAAAGTAAAATCTCTCACTGCCTCCATTTCTTCCCCTTCTATTTGCCAGGAGGTGATGGGACCAGTGGCCATGATCTTGGTTTTTTTGATGTTGAGCTTCAGACCATATTTTGCGCTCTCCTCTTTCACCCTCATTAAAAGGTTCTTTAATTCCTCCTCGCTTTCTGCCATCAAGGTTGTGTCATCTGCATATCTGAGGTTGTTGATATTTCTTCCGGCAATCTTAATTCCGGCTTGGGATTCATCTAGTCCAGCCTTTCGCATGATGAATTCTGCATATAAGTTAAATAAGCAGGGAGACAATATACAACCTTGTCGTACTCCTTTCCCAATTTTGAACCAATCAGTTGTTCCATATCCAGTTCTAACTGTAGCTTCTTGTCCCACATAGAGATTTCTCAGGAGACAGATGAGGTGATCAGGCACTCCCATTTCTTTAAGAACTTGCCCAAGTTTGCTGTGGTCTACACAGTCAAAGGCTTTTGCATAGTCAATGAAGCAGAAGTAGACGTTTTTCTGGAACTCTCTAGCTTTCTCCATAATCCAGCGCATGTTTGCTATTTGGTCTCTGGTTCCTCTGCCCTTTCGAAATCCAGCTTGCACTTCTGGGAGTTCTCGGTCCACATACTGCCTAAGCCTGCCTTGTAGAATTTTAAGCATAACCTTGCTAGCGTGTGAAATGAGCGCAATTGTGCGGTAGTTGGAGCATTCTTTGGCACTGCCCTTCTTTGGAATTGGGATGTAGACTGATCTTCTCCAATCCTCTGGCCATTGCTGAGTTTTCCAAACTTGCTGGCATATTGGGTGTAGCACCTTAACAGCATCATCTTTTAAAATTTTAAATAGTTCAGCTGGAATATCATCACTTCCACTGGCTTTGTTATTAGCAGTGCTTTCTAAGGCCCATTTGACTTCACTCTCCAAGATGTCTGGCTCAAGGTCAGCAACCACACTACCTGGGGTGTACGAGACCTCCATATCTTTCTGGTATAATTCCTCTGTGTATTCTTGCCACCTCTTCTTGATGTCTTCTGCTTCTGTTAGGTCCTTACCACTTTTGTCCTTGATTATGGTAATCTTTGTACGAAATGTTCCTTTCATATCTCCAATTTTCTTGAACAGATCTCTGGTTTTCCCCATTCTATTGTTTTCCTCTATTTCTTTGCATTGCTCATTTAAGAAGACCCTCTTAAATGAGTTTAGAGCTTGAAATACAGAGGTGCAAGGCATGTGATGGATGGAAAGTTAAGCGCTGTTTGACAGTGGAACAGTCTCCCTCGGGAGGCTGTGGCCTCTCCTTCCTTGGAGGCTTTTAAGCAGAGGTTGGATGGCCATCTGTCATGGATGCTCTAGTTGAGATTCTTTCACTTGAAGGGGCTGGGACTAGACGGTCCTCAGGATCCCCTTCAACTCTACAATGCTACGATTCCAATGCCTCTACCTGCCCTGGTTGCATCTCATAGTTAATCCCCTGATTTCGCAGATGTCTGAAGAACAACAGAAGGAAGGGAAGGGCTGGCTGGCACTTTGTGGAAGCTGCATTTATTCGGGGAGCGGGAGGGTTTGAGGAAATGGATTCAGGAGAGTTGGCAAGAGGCTGACACCTTTTCTTATTGTCAGTCTGCACAAGCAGTGGCGGGAGGAAGTTACTGGCAGGATGCAGGTGGATTCCAAGAAGGAAAAATTAATGGGATGATTATTTTTATATATAATATAAATATTTTTTTCATTATTTTTTTAAATCAGCCCGGAAATTAAATGTGACTGTCAAGACCTCAGAAAACAAACTTCCTTTTGGGGAAGCACTGAGATGGTGCTGGGAGTGGACTGCTGGGGGGGGGGAAGGCAAGCGTCAAGAGGCGCTTTGCAGATGTATTTTGAACCACTGACTACAGCATCCAAGGATGACCATCGAAGATGTGATCCAGCAATATTGCTTTGGGAGGGGTGGGGCAGCATATAAAAATCCATAGGGACCTTCTGGCAGTTCCTTCGTTGAGAGAAGCGAGGTTACAGTGGACCAGGCAGAGGGCCTTCTTGGTGGTGGCACCCTCCCATCAGATGTCAAGGAAATAAACAACTATCTGACTTTTAGAAGACATTTGAAGGCAACCCTGTTTAGGGAAGTTTTTAATGTTTGATATTTGAATGTATTTTTAATATTTTGTTGAAAGCCGCCCAGTGGCTGGGGAAACCCAGTCAGATGGGCGGCATATAAAAAATAAAATAATTTGTTGTTGTTATTGGAGGCTGTTCCATTACGGGAAACGGGACACAGCCCTGCCCTCACCCAGTCCTCTCCTGTCTGCTTTCTTAAATTCAGACGAGCGATTGACACTGGCCGTCTCCTCCTTAAGTCTCAGAAGAGGGCAACCAAAATGGTCCAAGGCCTGGAAATGATGCCTTATGAGGAACGGCTTAGGGAGATGGGTATGTTTAGCCTGGAGAAGAGAAGGTTAAGGGGTGATATGATAGCCATGTTCAAATCTATAAAAGGATGTCATATAGAGGAGGGAGAAAGGTTGCTTTCTGCTGCTCCAGAGAAGCGGACACGGAGCAATGGATTCAAGCTACAAGAAAGAAGATTCCACCTAAACATTAGGAAGAACTTCCTGACAGTAAGAGCTGTTCGACAGTGGAATTTGCTGCCAAGGAGTGTGGCGGAGTCTCCTTCTTTGGAGGTCTTTAAGCAGAGGCTTGACAGGCATATGTCAAGAATGCTGTGATGGTGTTTCCTGCTTGGCAGGGGGTTGGACTGGATGGCCCTTGTGGTCTCTTCCAACTCTATGATTCTATGGTTGTCCTTGTAGAACTCGCAGAATCGTCCTAAATCCACCGTAACTGCTACTTCCTCCCCATGTGTGTTTTACAGACTACCAGTCTATCCAGGCAATTCAGGCGACGATGATCCTCTCCACCATCCTCTGCTGTGTGGCCTTTTTTGTTTTCATCCTCCAGCTGTTCCGCCTAAAGCAAGGCGAGAGATTCGTCTTAACATCCATCATCCAGCTGTTATCCTGTGAGTACCTCCTCCCGGGTTAAGGATCTGCAACAGCCCCTCTTGAAAAGGGGGCTGTCAAGCCAAGGAGAAAAACCACTGTAGAAATTGGAGTTCAATTGGAGCCAGTGTGGTGTAGTGGTTAAGAGCGGTAGACTCGTAATCTGGGGAACCGGGTTTGATTCCCCGCTCCTCCACATGCAGCTGCTGGGTGACCTTGGGCTAGTCACACTTCTTTGAAGTCTCTCAGCCTCACTCACCTCACAGAGTGTTTGTTGTGGGGGAGGAAGGGAAAGGAGAATGTTAGCCGCTTTGAGACTCCTTCGGGTAGTGATAAAGCGGGATATCAAATCCAAACTCTTCTTCTTCTCTTTTTCTTGGTGAAGTCCAGAAATAAACAGTAAATTGCAAGAACTCGGGCCAGGAGGAAGATAAATTTCAAGTGAATTTTCAAAAGGTTTTATACATGTAATGAAGGCAAACATACTTGGTACTCTCTGACCATTAACACATTGCTGATGAAGAATTGTCGAAACGGGCTTGCCCTGGGATTTTCTCACTGGAATTTATTTGCCTATTATACTGGAATTGATTCCTATTTGAATTCTTCATTACATAAATAAAACCTTTTGAAGGAGAAAAACCACAGCTAAGCAGCACATGCTGAATTTGGGCACACCGGGAATGGGTTTTTTTTAGTGGAAAATCCCCCTGCTCAGAGATGCCTTGTTCCTAAATTCCTAGCGTTTGTTCACCCAGCTAAGTCAGTACAGTCGTACCTTGGATCCCGAACGCCCTGCGAGTCGAATGTTTTGGCTCCCGAATGCCGCAAACCCAGAAGTGAGTGTTCTGGTTTGCGAAAGTTCTTTGGAACCCGAACATCCGACGTGGCTTCCACGGCTTCCGATTGGCTGCAGGAGCTTCCTGCGGCCAATTGGAAGCAGTGCCTTGGTTTCCGAATGTTTTGGAAGTTGAACAGATTTCCTGAATGGATCCTGTTCGACTTCCGAGGTACCACTGTATTTTGAACCTGGTATTTGTTGGTGGGCCTTGGGGGGCAGTAGTAATAATTGATTGATTGATTGATTGATTATTTGTCATAGACCTCACAAGCCTGAAGTTTTCCCTCCCCTGATCTAGAGCTATATAATGCTTTGCTCTATTTCCTGAACAACAATTCTTCTTTATATGGCTGTCTATATAATATGGCAGGAGGTGCCAGCCTTTGGCGAATTTGTAGTCACAAAATGGCTACCAGGGAGTGAAGTGAGGCAAAATAAGAACCTCCAAAGAGCCTGCTGGATGAGGCCAGTGGCCTATCTAGTCCAGAATCCTGTTCGCAGGGGCCAACCACTGCCGGAAAACTGCCAAGCAGGACCCGAGCAGGAGAGTGACATTCTCCCCTCCTACAGCTTCCGGAAACTGGTATTCAGAAACATTCCTGCCTCCAGCCACCGAGCATAGCCGCTGTGGCGAGTAACCCCTGATATAGTCTTCTCTGTGAATTTGTCCGATCCTCATCTAAAGGCATCTAGGATGGCAGCCATCACTGCCTCCTGCGGGAGCAAATTCCTTAGCTTAATTCACATTTAATTCATAGTGCAATGGATATTTACAGGGACCTTTCATGAGCGCCACCATAGGTACTGATGGCACCAGATTGGGGACACATTGCAACGCTGGATCCCCACCAATCCATGACTCACGTTGCTCTAGCTCTATGGCAGGAATGTGGTCCTCCAGAAGAAGCTGGATTCCAACCACTGGCTAGGGCTGATGGGAGTTGGAGTCCAGCAACATCTGGAGGCCACATGTTCCCCAGCACTGCTCTCTGCAAGTAAAGGGGTCTCCTACTTTCATCACTATCATCTCAGTAAGCTATTATTTATTCAGTATTTATTCATTGCGCTTGTATCCCAACTTTCTTCTACCACAAAGCTCTGGGCGGCAAACTCGGGGTTAACTGGTGGCCTCCCCTACGGTTGCCAGACCCCCAGGGCTGGCTTGGAGTCTCCAGGTTTGCCCGGCAGGCAGAGGGCTTGAATCTCCAGGGGGGGTGAGAGTCCCTTTAATAAAAAATACTGAGAGGACTGCATATGTAGCTTGCAAGCTTCAGACTGGGATAATCCAGCTGCAAATTAGAACCACAGAATTGTAGAGTTGCAAGGGGCCCCACAGGTAATCTCGTCCAACCCCTTGCAATGCAGTTCTGCCCACAGCTGTCCCTGAGTGGGCTCAAACCACCAACTTCCTGGTTAACAGCCAGACACACTGACCCATTGTGCCGCAAGACAGCGCAGAGAGTCTGGGGAGGGTGCTCCCCTCCTCTTCTCCCAATTAACCTCCGTCTCCAGGGCATCTCCATGACACCACTGGCGCCCCAGACCCTGAAGGAGCGCCTCCACCCCCATCGTTCTGCCCGGACACTGAGGTCCAGGACCGAGGGCATTTTGACGGTTCCCTTGTTGCGAGAAGCCAAGTTGCAGGGAACCAGGCAGAGGGCCTTCTCGGTGGTGGCGCCTGCCCTGTGGAACGCCCTCCCATCAGATGTCAAAGAGAAAAACAGCTACCAGATTTTTAGAAGACATCTGAAGGCAGCCCTGTTTGGGGAGGCTTTTAATGTTTCATTGTTTTATTTCATTTTTCTGTTGTAAGCCGCCCAGAGTGGCTTGGGAAACCCAGCCTGATGGGTGGGGTATAAATAATTTATTATTATTATTATTATTATTTATTATTATTATTATTTCTGAGGCCAGACCTGAGACCCAAGTCTCCTTTATCCAGGTACTGATTAGACCCAGACCTCCTTGACAGCAAGATGGTTTCATGGATGCTTATTGCTTCTTCCTGGTTTCTTAAAAGAGATCTTTCAGTCTTAACTCGCCGAGAACACCAGGAGGGCTGGTTCCGGGCAGGGCTATCCTCAGCCCATTCACGGGCTTTCCCCCTTCTCTCCCTTCCCAGGCCTGTGCGTGATGATCGCCGCGTCCATTTACACAGACCGCCACGAGGAGTTTCACGTGGGTCAGCAGTACGACTTTTTCCAGGTGTCCAGCGGGCAGTATGGCTACTCCTACGTCCTGGCGTGGGTCGCCTTCTCTTTCACGCTGCTCAGTGGGATCATGTACCTAATACTAAGGAAGCGTAAATAAAACCGCAGCGGATAGTTGAAGGGGGAAGAGAGAGAAAAGGAAACGGGTTTGTCCGTTTTGCAGTACTGGGAGTCCAGTAACTATTTTGTATATAGCAGAAGAGCGGTTTTTGTAGTAAGGAAAAGTTATTGCCTATGGGTTTTTTTTGTCCTGCCACCACCCCCTTCCTCCTCCTTCTCCCTGCTTGGTGTTGAAACAAGGACTATGGGAGAAAAAAAAATGCAGGTGAACTGGAACAGCTAACCCTCCCCCCCCCCCCCCGGCGTTGGTGGGGTACCTTAAAGGCAACCCATGCCTATGGTAGTCTCCCCAAAGCCACTGATTGTACCTATTCTTGTGTTGTTTCCTTTTCTTGCACAGCTTTCAAAACAGGTAATGTTACTAGGCATTAACAAAAAAGCAACACCTCCCCCCCCCCCCAAGCTGGTTATGGCTCTGCAGGACAGATGTGAAAAGCTGGCAGAGCACAGTAAACATTGCACTTTCGCTAGCAACATGTGCTCAACTGGACGTCTGGGATTCTCTTGAGAAATAGGGACCGGGGGGGGGGGGGGCGGCAGAATCTAGACCGCCCTTGACCACAGAATAATTCTGCAGGATAATCCTGCCGTCGGTAGTTCCTCCAGTGATTGAATGCCACCCTAGGAGGTACTTTCTAAAAAGCAATCGTTTGGTGTGATGCTGGCAAGCTCAACTCTATGGTTCTGGGCTGATCTCAAGGGTGCATTTGGTCTGGCGCAGTGTCCGTGTGGTTACTGGGCATGTTGGGGGGGTGCAGAGGGGCGCAGCCTGCTCTAAATCCAGCTTGGACACATCTGCCCATGCCACGCTTCAAAATAATTCCAGCTGGGAGTGTCTTAAGTTATCGCCGCGGAATATAGTGTTCTGCTGCGATAGGTGTGTAGTGAAGACCCCCGGAAGGTTCAGAGAACATTACTTGTCTAAGGCTGAAACAATTGCTTTGGGACAGATCCTCTTCCTGCTGAACCATGTATCCAGAGCTACCTCAAGAAGTCGCAAAGATGTTCACTGCCTTGATCGACACCCAGAGAGGCACTCTGCCAAGCCCACCACCTCTCAGCCGTGCCTTAATATTTACTATTTCCCTGCGTTTTGGAAGAATTTAAATGGAAAGGCGCTCTCTGTCTTTGAGAAGGCACTCAATCGCTCTGCTCAAAAGGGATCCTAGGTTAGCAGGGCTGTGGAAGGGCCTTTTCCTTGCGTGGATCATGCAGAGCTGTCAGCATAGTTGCCGTCAGAAAACAAATAACATAGCCAAGTTGTTGGGGGCTTGGCAAAAATCATTTGGCGGACCAGTTACAGCCCTTAGGATTGCCATCCCCGCTGTAGGCAATATTAGGCTTAGGCAGACCAAACATTCTGACCCAGCTTGACGTCTTTTAGCAGGAAAATGTCAGTGCTAAAGCACAGCTTCCCTACTTTGAGGTAAATATAGCAGGCAGGAAGACTCAATTTTTATTTTTACAGCCAGGAAAGAGCCACCCAACACTACTGCATTATTCCAGAAGAGTTTGGGATTCCTTATTGCCCCAAATCACAGCTTCAACTAACCAACCAACGAGCCAGTATTTAGCTATCTGGCATATTTGTTGGCAAATATAGCAGGTCTTTCCAATCTCAGTCTGACAAATTTACCTACTAACAAGTCACCTGGTTTTCAAAACCCCAGGGGTTATTATTAGCAGGTGCAGAAACCTAGAATAACCTCAGGCTGCTCTTAAGTATCCCATATTTCACCCAGGAGCCTTGTTCGTATAGCTACAAATGCCTGACCTCCTTAACAACAACAAAGATGGCTTTATAGGGCATTAAGATATTAATGGAAAAGGACGACCCATCGATCACTAAGGTTGCAAAATCAGTCTCTCTGTTCCTATTCAAGTCAACAGGGACTTTCTTCTGAGTAAGCACGCTTAGGATTTCTGTCTGCAGGGCCATCAGCTGATCTGCATCCTCTTACTTGAACATCAGCTGCCTTTGGAATTTTCATGCCATCCAGTTTGGTAAATTAAATGTGCGTGTAGCTCATTTGATCTCTCAATACGAAGGACCTTTTTGAGATTTCGGAGAATGCAAGAATGCAGCTATTTAACAGACAACCATTGTGAGCTGTGTGGAAGGGCATTTTGTGTGTGTTAAGTATGTTTTCTTTTGCATCTTCGTATGGCCACTTCCCCCCTGTAATCCCTCTTTCATCTCTCAAAATGGTGCTCCGGAAAAACTGTCCTTACTATCGGCATTTTTAAAAGGTATCCCCCAACTTGAAATGTTAGCATAAACCTGGGGGGGGGGATGGGAGTGTTTTAGACCCTGCAAACCAAAATATTTGGCCAAATGGATAAACTGGTGACAACTCATCTTAAGTAAATCAGGCCAAGTTAATGATCCCAGCTCCTCCCAGAATCACTTTTATGCTCCTGTATGGAACATAGAACCATGCTTTTTGTGTGCCTGTAGTGACATCTTTTGACTGGCTGGCTGGGGAGTGAAGTGATGGTGTAGAGAGAGAAACCTTGTGACTTTTGCATGGTTGGGGTAGATCCTACTGTGCAAAGAGAACCAGATCTGTTACTCCGCCCACCATCGGCATAAAGCCACTGAAATGTTGCTCACACACTGTTGCTGTTTCATCCCCCTCCCTTGCACCAGTGTTTCTTCCCTCTCCGCTCGATTCCAGATTTATTGCACCCTATTCCTGCACCACCCTCCCAAATCCCCAGACATTCCGCATGCAAGAATCTGCGTCACCATTTATTCTCTGTTCAAAAGAATGAACTAGTCTGGCCAGGTGTGTTTTTTATATAGATAGAATTTGTATTTATGTAAAAAAAAAAGAAGTACCTGTACATACATAGACAACATTATGCCAATTACATTTTCTGACCACTTTAATAGAAATTTATACTGCAAGTCATAATATAACCAGAGAATACAAAAAATCCCAATTCTGACAATACCATTATTGCCTTTGCAACTTGCCTGGGAATAACAGGCACTCCTTTGTACGTTAGTACTACCATTTTTCAAGTTCTGGGGGTGGGGGAGAAATCAAAAAATGTTTAGCGGAGGACAGTGATTGTCAAGACTGCTCGCTTAGCTCTACCGACTGTGCCTCAGTTTTGTATTCTATATACCACCTGTGTACACGGAAATAAAAGTTACCACCAGTATTGTGCCGATACCGTTTTGCGGTTTGGTTTCTTAGCGGCATCTGCCTAAACGCTGAAGGGAAGCCCAGCATTTTTAAAGAGATGCTAGACATTAAGATGAAGAAGAGGTAGGACTGGGTGGGATTGTACGGCCCACGCGCACAAACGCCTGCTGAGTTCAACCAAGCGTCCTGAGACTAGCAGCTTTCATTTCGTTCTCAAGCAGCCTTCTAGCCCTCAGAACGGGGAAGACAGGCTTGAAAGCAGTGGCTGACTGGATCCTCGGAGGTAGAAGGCATGCCTCTCTGTGCGTCTTGAGAATTTCAAGTGTTCAAAGGCTTTAATTGCTTTGCCTTCCTTCCCTATGACTAAGAAAAGCAAATAAAAATAAAAATATGTGCACTAAGCAGCTAGAGGTATAACTGGATGAATCAGGGGACCCACAAGGAAAGTTGCCAGCGGTGATCATGAATTTTAGCAGTGGCGACCAGCTACAGGTACGCTACAGGTATAACTTAGTTTTTTTTTAAAGCCACCAGGAATGCAGATCAGATATGGCTGGAGAGTTTTCCACATCTAGAAACTGGTAACCCTAACTAAGCTGTAGGTCTGTGAGCTGCAAAAATGGGAGGGGGGGAGGGGAGTATTTCTGCCTTCTTTGTAGTGCAGGTGGCTTTGGAACATCACAAATGGCTTTTGAAACCTGCCCTTCAGGCAAGGCCACATTTCTAATTTATAAAGCAAAAGGAACTAACTTCCATATCTGCTAAAGACACACTAAAAGTGACGTGGGAGAGAGATCTGGAAGAGGCCATAGACGAGGACATGTGGGCAGGATTATGAATCTCTTTCCGCTAAGATATGTGAAAATACGTTGAAGGGAGCAGGGATGTCAACTTGCCCCCCACATTTGGGGGGGGGTGCATCACCCAAATAGCGCGCCAGGCCGGGACATGCTGGTGTCCCGCCTCCGCTGCTGTGATGCCAGCGCTCAAATGACCTTCTCCCCACACGGCATTGGGCAGGGAGGCAGCGTCATCGGGTGGGAAGAGGCAGAACGCAGCCACCGGGCTCTATGCTTGGCCTCCCAGCCACGCAATATTGGGCGAGGAGGCGGAGCAGACCACAGGGTTTTTGGGGGGCGGGGGCTGAAGACTCCTTGATTTTTTGGGGGGGGGAGGAGCTAAAGACTCCTCAGCCCCCACTACCCAGCACGCCTGCAAGGGAGACCATTTTGGGGGTCTGAGCTTATAGGAACTGTAACTAACAGGGGAAAGGGGCCGAAGCAGTCCAGATGCTTCTGAACTACAAGTCCCATCAGCCCCAGCTGTTCACCAGTATGGTTCACCAGTATGTTCACCAGTATGGTGAACAGGCCAGGATGGTGGGAGTTGCAGTGTAACAACAGCAGCAAAGCCAAAGGTCCTTTCTCTCTCCCCTCCAAAATCTAAAATGTTAAGGGTGCCCCTCGCAGAAAGGCAAGAGGTGAACGGGAGAACGGGAAGTCTCAGAAGTGAGGTGTCGAACCTTATTGGAAGTGGAACCCTGAAACTGGCGCCGGCCACAGGCAGCGTAGAGAGAAGAGGGGCACATAAAGGAGATGTCAGGTAGGAGCCTAGTTCCTCCCCCCCACAGGAGCTACGTCACCGAAATGGCCTGAATGTCACTATAGGGTCCGTAACGGCCATAAATGTCCTTTGACAGAATGGTAAAGTAACACTTGGAGCAATCAGGAAACCGGGCTAATGAGCAAGCCATGGGGAGAGGCATGGCCTTAATTTCCGACACCTTCATCCAGCTGGTCGGCACACCTTTACCGACGGTCTCCAGGCAAGCGAACAAGTGGAAGCTGTCTAGAGGGGCAAACCATGGCTGCACCTTGCTGAGCCACCACCGCAGCCCAAAGCCTTTAGGGTTCTCCACCTGAGCCACAGTGAGGTGCAGCTTTTGAGGACGAAGGGCGTCCAGCTGCTGCTCGACTTGCGGTAATGGAGGGAGGTGCCGAAACGCTTCAGGGACCTGTGGGGAAAGCAAGAGCTTTGGTTAACAGGGCGGCTAAAAAGGGCCGGAACAATCCATTTCAGCTCAATGTCCATGCAGAGAAAGGAAGTATGGGCTATCCTACTTCAGAGCAGACTCACTGAAATTAATGGTCACGAGTCATGACTAAACTGGTTCCATTAATTTCAGTGGGTCTACTCTGTGTAGGACTGGAACTGGCTACAACCCTGTGTATGTCACACACACACACAAAACGAGGCTACTCCCCTTGCTTGCATTGCTTACCGTATACTGTATACTGTATTACACATGTAAAGGATTAATAGCAAGCTCTTCATCAGATGCTTTCAACCCCAGAGCAGGAAACAAAGTAACAGAAATAAATGGAGGAAAATATACAAAAATTACAAAATCATATAAATAGAACCAGCAAACAATTAAGCAAATCTGTCGTACAGCAAACAAGCAAAATCACAACAATGTAAATTAACATTTCCAATTGCTCACCCACCTGCCACCACTTTGAGGTTTTTTTCCTACAATCAAGCAGTATAGAAATTTTATGAAATAAGACTAATGATCAAGACCACGTGCAAAGCTAAATCACCAGCTTAGGCAAGGAGCATGTCCAACACCACCCCCTGCAAGCTGCCGGACACTTAGCAGATCAGCATGTCTCCATAATACAAATCATTATTTGTTAAGTGGCTACAGCAACAAGAATTCCCACAGGGAATGTTGCATTATGAAACACATGCTGCTGTTTTCCTTCCTAGAATTCTTAACGGTGAAATACTGAAGGCACAAATGCAAACAATTTCAACAGGAAAGGAAAGTGGGCATCTACAGAAACCAGTGGGGCTGCATAAGGATCTTACAAATGAGCCGAGGTTTAAGAAGGGCATGCATACGAAATGGAGGAAAGGGGAAAATCACAGAGGAGGAGTAAACGTGAGTGGCCGAATGTCAGGCTGGCTAAAGCTCAGAATGAGCTCCTTTGGCCATTGAACTGCGGATTCTTGTTGCTATGGACTGTCACTGCTCTTACTTTGCAGTATCATAATCTTATACGCATTATTCGCCGCCGCCGCCGCCGCCGCGGTTCATTTAGTAAACAATGAATGGATGCAGGTTGCAGATAAACATCAGGCAAGCTTTGCCATCTCACAAGCTTGGTAAAGGCAAATCACCGCAATTTCCCCCTAGTTCAGAATTTTCTAGAAAGCCCCCCCCCCCCGGTCTCTGGCATAGCAGGAAAAGACACTCACAACTAGCTTGGTGCTCCTGTCTTCCCACACCTAAACATCTCCTTAACGCCAAACTATTAAGAGACAACGTTCAAAGTGCAACCCCTCTCCACAGAGCATGCTTGATTCATGCTCCCTGGGCTGCCAAACTGGCGTTATTCTGATCTGGGAGCCCCAATTACATCAGGTGTGCAAAACTTATGTCCGTCCAGCTGTTCTTGAACTACAGCCTCCATTATCCTTGACCGCTGGCTGTGCTGATAGGATCTGCAGTCCAACTACATCTGGTTTCCTGGCCTTGAGCTAAAAGCAGTGTTTCCCACACTTGGGTCTCCAGCTGCTTTTGGACTACAAATCCCATCACCCCTAGCTAGCAGGCCCAGTGGTCAGGGAAGATGGGAGTGTAGTCCCAAAACAGCTGGAGACCCGAGTTTGGGAAACCCTGAACTAAAGGAAAGCCAAGTGCTCTAGCATTCCTGTCACTGGGGCTAAGAGATGTGCAGCTTCTATTGCAAGATGGCCCTCTAGTGGCTAAGAGGATGGAGCTCATCCTTCGGTACGGCTTGTGTGGAATGTTTCTCTGCCATCCGTACATGCCAAATTCTTGTTGATATTTCAGACCCAACTGTGTGCTGAGACTCACGGTGTTGGGACTCACTGTTGGTGGTGAGGGGGGGGGGGAAACCCTCCTTAACAGCAGAGTTTAACGCCAGCAAAGTGGCGTACCTACCCACCCGATTGGAAACAGTCTAATTCTGCACCAGCTTATGAGGAGCAGGGCTGTTTCCTGCTTTGCAGAATGAGACCCCCGTGGGGGGAGTGCTTCTACCAGCAGCTCCCAGTTTACCCTGGTGTTCAACTGTCAATACTGAAGGTGGTTTAGTTCTGTCTGCTGCAGTTTATTTTTATTAATTCCTATTACAATTATTATGCTGTTTTTAATGGAGGACAAGACGCTATCCACGGCTACCACCAGGGGTTCTCCCACCATGTGGCAGGAGATAATGGCAAGTGTGGCAGGAAGATCCAAGGATGATGCAAGAAAAGTTTAAACATTTCCGTATAGTTTAGCATACTATAGTGGGTTTTTAAAAAACACAATGTGGATAGATATGTTTTCAAAATGAGAACCAAGAGCGTCAAGTGATATACGGAAGACAATCCTAGTTGTGCTTTCCAATGCATTTCTTAAAAATTTGGTGTGGTGTGGGACTGCTTCGGGTGCCTTTAGGATATCCTCTGGGACCCCCGGGCACCACCAGGGCTGGGAAAAAGGAGATAGTGCCATTAAGAATTAATATTGTTGGCATCAGTCTCAAGAGACAATGGAGTGCACCTTCAGGGGTGAAGTCAAACTGCTGGAGAATCACGGCGCCTGATGTGGTTGCAGAGACACAGCTTCAACAACATGGGAGGGAGCGGTTAACAGCATCAAAGTGACCTTGCACAGTGCATAAGCCTGAGCAGTGTTTCTGGAGGTCCTGGGCTGCCCAGACAACTAGATCCCACTCACTGGTGTGGTTCAAAGGAAAGCAGAGCAATACATTTGGCACCAGCTTGGCTGCAAGAGTCGCTGGAAGGAGGCTGACAAGGTACCATCCAACCGTCCTAGGGACTCCACTCCAGATTTGTGTAGGTTTACTCTTGAAGATATCCCATAAGGCAGCAGACGTTCAGGATCAGCGTTTTCCTTCACAGGTTGACGAGCCCCATCTGCCCCTCACTTCCCTCTACAGCACAAACGACCCTGAACAAACCAGAAGGAGCACAACAGCCCCCCTCACTGGAGGTACTACCCTTCCCTTAACACCCCATATACCCTTAAGAATGAATGAATGAATGAATGAACAAATCACGTAGCTACCTGATTTGATGATTGCACCACAGGCTGAGGATGATTTGGGACCAGGCTTTCTACGGTTGAATTGGTTTTCTTAGTAGCACAATATTGGGAAGAAGAAGGTGTCCCATCTAAAGAAGATTGGCAAGTTAAACTAATGGAATACACTGAAATGGCAAAACTGTCAATGAAACGAAGAGGAAGAGATGATAATGAATTTAAGAAAGAATGGAAGATGTTTACTGCATGTATACAGAAGCGATGAACACAGGTTAAGAAGATTGGCAAGTTAAACTAATGGAATACACTGAAATGGCAAAATTGTCAATGAAACGAAGAGGAAGAGATGATAATGAATTTAAGAAAGAATGGAAGATGTTTACTGCATATATACAGAAGCGATGAACACAGGTTAATAGATTATCAGGGCTTTAAGATTACTTGTAATTTATTATGAATGGATAATAGGTGATTTAAATATGTTACAAATTTAACAATGGACATGCAGTATCTTGATAAATAAAACCAAGGAAGGGATTAGAGGGAAGTCAATTTGTTTTGTTTTTGCATTGTTTTTTATTTTTGTTATTTTTGGAAAATCAATAAAGTGTTATATATAAAAATAAGAATTGGTTTTCTTTGCAATGCTTTTCTCTTTTTCTTTGCCAACACCTACAAAATGAAGCATATTAAATATTGCTGGCACCAAGCATATACAGCAGCTGCCCTCCATTGATGCCCCCTAGGTGTTGTCTGACTACAACTCCCATCAGCCCCCAGCCAGCTGTATAACATACACAGGCCTCAGCCCTGTGTACCTGAAGGAGCGTCTCCACCCCCACTGTTCAGCTCGGACCCTAAGGTCCAGCTCCGAGGGCCTTCTGGCAGTTCCCTCACTGAGAGCTTACAGAGAACCAGACAAGAAGGCCTTCTCAATAGTGGCACCCACTCTGTGGGACGCCCTCCCATCAGATGTCAAGGCGATGAGCAACAATACAATCTTAGAAGATGTCGGAAGGCAGCCCTGTACAGGGAAACTTTTAAATGTTTGATGTTCCATTGTGTTTTTATTTATGTTGGAAGCTGCCCAGAGTGGCTGGGGCAACCCAGTCAGATGGGTGCGGTACAAATAATAGAATTATTATTACTACTACTACTTAGCAGAATCAGCTGTATGCTCAAGTCCACCACTGCAACAACAACAAAGGCAGGAAACCAACAGTCCCCGTCACATTCCACCACAGCAACAGCTTCAACTCACCAGAAAACTAAAGTACATATGTATCAATTAAATGCAGGGCTATACTGCTGCTCCACAAGATTTTGCTTATATAGTTTCCCATTTGGTTCTGGGCACTGTGTGCAGAAAAGTCATTTATACGTTTTAAACATCGCCAATACATTAACATGGATATGAAAGCACACACATTCCTCACCTTTGTTGCTGTCATCTCCTTCATCAGTCAAATCAATCAACAATGAGTTCTGTAGTTAAGAGAGAATTCAAATCGTTTAAATGTAAGAACCTCAGAAGAGCCTGCGGGATCCTGTTCTCACGGCGACCAACCAAACGTCTGTGGAAAATCCTTAAGCAGGACCTGAGCACAAACACACTCCCCATCCCCTCCTGTGGTTTCTAGCAAGCAGTATTCAGAAGCACTACTGCCTCCCACCTGCAATTCCCAGCAGTTGGTGTTCTGACACTGCAATGTTGCACCAATGGCTACTAGCCATGGTGGCTAATAAGATACAGTGGTACCTTGGTTCTCAAACTTAATCCGTTCCGGAAGTCCATTCCAAAACCACAACACACACTCTCATTGAAAGTAATGCAAAATGGATCAATCTGTTTAAAAACAACCCCTAAAACAGCAATTCAACATAAATTTTAAGATCCAATGAGAAAAAAGTTTGCACACCGGAACACTTACTTCTGAGTTTGCAGTGTTTGGGTTCCAAGTTGCGTGAGTACCAAGGCATTTGAGAACCAAGGTACCACTGTACTACAACTAATTTTTAAAATGTGCTGCCAAAAATTGGGACAAGGGGCTCAGCCCTGCCGAAAACTAGTTTGAAGTTTCTCAGGATTGGTCCTGGTCTGTAACAGGACTGGGGAGCCTGATGGCTGAATGCTTCCCTCCACAGTTGTTTGGCTCTCAGACATTTCCCCCAGGCCTCTCCCTCTTTGCTCCCGCTCGAATGTTTTCGCCTGGCTGGTGTAGGTCCTTGAACTCTGATCATGACTCCCGTTTGCTTGGAGATGAAGAGACTGGGGTGAGGGTATAGCAACGGCTTACTTCTTTAAGCCGTTGGAAAGCAACCCGCTGAACGGTTCCCAGCACACTTCCTAATATATGTTCCCCAAAACAAATCAAACTATATGATTCTATGATAAAACAAGCTGTTCACATTCTAGATTTAAGGTAGTACATTGCCACTGATCAATATTCCCATGGTAACGTTCGCTTAGTGTAAGTTCTTTTGGGACTCAAGCTGGCGCAGATGGGCAGGCAAGTGTTTCAAATGAGGCCAGGAGGCTTGTGTATGTAATTTACCTTGCAGAGCAAGATCTGGAGGGTTCCAGCTCTTAAGGGGGTCCCCCAATTCAGTATAACTGGGCACACTCTGATCATGTGGCAAGGCCCAAAATGTCACAGCCACAGATGATGTGGATGACAAATTTATTTGTTGTGCTTAACCCCCCCCCCCCGCACATTTTAGAGTCATTCATCATTCAGATCCTTTCGTTATAGGATGGGGGAAAGGAATAAAATCCTAGTTGCACCAGAGAAGTGAATCTTAAGGAATACTTGGAAGATGGAGCAAACTTATTTTCTGCTTCTCCGGAGGGCAGGAGCCAAACCAATGGTTTTGAATTACAAGAAAGGAGATTCCGACTAAACTTTAGGAAGTCATTTCTGATGGCAAGAGCTGTTTGACCGTGGAATGGACTACTTTGGAAGGGGGTGGACCTCTTGGGGGATTAGATGACCCTTGGGGTCTCTTCCCACTCTACAATTCTATGGACGGGGTAGGGGGAGTGGGGGAAGAGTCGTTAAAACTGACCTTAGAGTTGCATGGAGTTTCAGCTGAAGTAGTGGCATTTACAGAAGCTTCTTTCTGCTGAACACCTAAGGGAATTTGACAGAAGTGAAAAGTTTAAAACGCTTGAACTCGTCTGACAACAGATCTTGGCTTTCCTCTGCAGAAGCCTTCACCAATCTGCTAAATTGGATGTGGAGTGGGCAATCAGATTTGCAACAATGGAAGACTGCACCATCCGGGATAAAGTCAAACAGTTGGAGAGTTACAGTGCCTGCTTTGTCTATAGAGACTGATATAGGAGAAACATGCTTTACTGCAGGTGGGGCAGATGAAGGCATCTGGTTTTGCAGATGTACCATGACGTGTCTCCTTTCTGAGCTCAATCATGTACAGTGGTGCCTCGCTTAACGAATGCCCTGCTTAACGAAAGGATTTTTCGAGCGGAGGTTGCCTCGCTAGACAAATTCGTTTTTCGAAAAATTCGTCTAGTGAATCGCGGTTTCCCATAGGAATGCATTGAAATTCAATTAATGCATTCCTATGGGATTCGCTAGACGAATTTTTCGTTATAAGAAAAGACCCATGGAGCGAATTAAATTCATCTAGCGAGGCACCACTGTATTGCCAAACTCTGGCATCAAATTAAAGTGGTGCCTCGCTTAACGAATGCCCTGCTTAACGAAATTTCCGCTTAACGAAAGGTTTTTTCTAGCAGAGGTTGCCTCGCTAGACGAATTCATTTTACGAAAAATTCGTCTAGCGAATCGCGGTTTCCCATAGGAATGCATTGAAATTCAATTAATGCGTTCCTATGGGCAAAAAAAAATTCAATGCATTCCTATGGGATTCGCTAGACGAATTTTTCATTATAAGAAAAGACCCGTGGAACAAATTTGTCTAGCGAGGCACCACTGTATGTCCAAATGATCCTGGCAATTTTGTCCAGGACCTGCCTGCCAAGTTTGACAGCCGAGCTGAGTCAAAGAATTGATTGATGCAGTTGACGAGGCAATCAATGGGACTTACACTCTTACAAGTACCATGTAACTCTACAAGTCTATGAAATATCAGTGTTATTCTGCCTCTCGAACCACGCTAATTGTCCTTTGCAGATGGTGTGCATATTTAAAACATAACCTAAAAATCAGCTGCAAAACAAGACCCATACTGTTGAAAAGTTTCTTTTAAAATAGGGGAAAGGAGAACTTAGTTTCCTGTACCTGTAGGATTCACCGTTCCCACGTCTGAGCTTTTTTTCACCCAAGAAATGCATATAATGTCTTCAGAGCTGATTAAAAAAAGGAATGCAAAATAGGTTATGCAGAAATGTAAAAGAACCCAGCACCTCCACTTAAGGCAACAAAATCTTACTTGTGAAATGAATAATGGGGGAAGTAGGTGTTATAGCACTGGGACGCAGCTGGCGCTGTGGGTTAAACCACAGAGCCTAGGGCTTGCCGATCAGAAGGTCAGCGGTTCGAATCCCCGCGATGGGGTGAGCTCCCGTTGCTCAGTCCCAGCTCCTGCCAACCTAGCAGTTCGAAAGCATGTCACAGTGCAGGTAGATAAATAGGTACCGCTACAGCGGGAAGGTAAACGGCGTTTCCGTGCGCTGCTCTGGTTGTCATTCTGGCTACATGACCTGGAAGCTGTACGCCGGCTCCCTCGGCAAATAACGCGAGATGAGCGCCGCAACCCCAGAGTCGGTCACGACTGGATCTAATGGTCAGGGGTCCCTTTACCTTTAAGGTGTTATAGCATGTGTGTTGCTAAATGCAGAGAACAGTAATGTAAGCCTGCTTTTCATGGACTGATACTTGCACTTCCCAAGCATGCAGCCAATGAACAAGGCCAGCTGCCATGCTGAAGGGGAGACTTACCTTTCTGTGTTTTTAGGGATAGTTTTGTTAAGATTGGATGGTGTCTCTTTAGACAGTGCTGGCATGCTGTTTGCATTGCCATGTTGAGGGCTGGGGCAATCTAGTGTTTCATTTTGCAAAGGTGCTCTTGTAGGGAGGGCCTGGGAAGGAAAGAGAAAAAAATAACTTGTACACTGTGTATTCCACATGAATAATCCAGTATGAATATTCCAGTATGAATAATCAGGCTCCTTCATAATGGAAGCATCTCCTTCTTGATGGTATTAAAGCCGGTGTAACTGTTGCGTTCTCTCACATGCTGACTAAAGTATATTTCTGTTCCCCATCAGTAAGCATTTGGGTCCCACTGTCAAGAGGTTATTCCTGATGTTCACCTGAAACTTTTAACTTAAACCCATTAGATCATGGGTCCCCACAGACCACTGTTTCATTCAGTTCGCCTGTGAAGAACATCGGGGAACTGCGCCTGCTCTTCACTGTTCTTAAAACCCGGCTGTCCAAAGATGGAAAGGCAAAGCCTTACCCCACCACAAAAAAATAAAGGCTTTGTTGCTGTCATCTGCTGCACTGCTAGTTTCCCTAGAAGGCAACTCAATCCCCTACACATTTTAAAATTCAAACCTGTCTGCAGTGGCCTGTCAGGCACTCTGTTAGGAAGTGAAGCTGGAACCTCTCTTTCAGTGTGCAGAATCCATTGATGGGATCCCCTTCTGCATGCCCAACCAGTCATACTCAAACACAGTACAGTCATACTCAAACACAGTACATACATATGACTGTGTTGCAGTGGCCACCTTGAGGTACTACAGCATTTTCTGAGCTCAAGGGAATTAAGACACTGGGCAAATGGCTTAGCAATAGTTGTTTCCGTCAATGATGGAGTGTTGTAGTATATTATAGTGCTGTAGCATGCAGGGCCTTACATTTCTAGATGATTTTCTCTTCTGGCTTCTTATTATAGCATCAATGCGCCTGTCAAGCCTAGAGATTTTCTTCTGCAAGAGAAAGAAAGAAGAGCTTGCATCGGCCTGCAGAAAAACTTGAGAACAAGGGGAGCAGCACTCACAGTTGCACTGAAGCAACTCTAAATATCTGGAGCTAAGGGTTTGGGCTAGTAGGCTCAAGGATGTACTTCAAACAGCATTTTGTGTTTTTGCAATGACCAATGGCTTCTAACAAATAAATCTGACGGAATGTCCGAGTTGCTACTTCCCCTTTCCCCAGTGTCTGAAAAGGAATCCCACCACCAAACCACTTGTGCTAACTGCAAGTCTATCATTCCTTCCTCTCGCTCCTTTTATGGCAATCGCAATGAGACTCTGCTACTCTCTTTGCCATACAAAAAAAGGTTTATTTGGAAAACCTTGCTCTCCTTTCCTCCTCAGTGTTGCTTTCCTGACTTACTGCTCCCTTCTCTGCCTTACTTCTTTAACCCTCTGCTCCTGAACTGCCCACTCCTAAAACTCCCTCCCCCTTAAGACCTCTTTGCATCCCTCAGCCACCCTGCCAGGCCAGCCCCCTTTCCTGTGCCACTTTATCATGCCAACATGCCATGTAGAGGGTCTCAGCTGCATGCAAGGTGTCAGACATTTGTACACCATGGGTTAAATTGACAAGTCTAACGGTAGCCAGCAGTGGGATCTCTACAATACGTGACTTATGGGCCATATTTCTATATACAGATATATAACGTGCTGGCTCCAGGTTTTGCAGGGGCCATTGGCAAGATGCTCCCTCCTCTTCTGCCTTGCTCCTGCCACTGAATGCTCAGAGAAGGCAGAGGGACAGGCAGTGATGGCAGGGAGGAAAAGCAGAGCCAGGGGTGCCAGAGGTCATCGAAGAACCTCTCATCAGGATGTGAGCCTTGGCAAATGCCTGATAACACCAGCTTCTGATGCCAGCCTTGTAGAGATGCAACAGGCTCCAGTCAAATAAAATTTAAAAAACTACTTCATACGTACAAGTTTGTGTCCTATAATTTTAATGTATTAAACCATGACTGAGAGACAAGGCTTTTAAAATGGAACATTGTCTTACTACAATTTTAATAGCTATCGCTTCGTTCTTCTGGAGGCACTGCGTGTGGTCGATTCTTTGGTTTAGAAGTTCGAGGCTGTGATCCAAGGTTTTCAGAGAACTGTCCAGCTGACTTTGAATAAAGCACTTGACCTACAACAGGTGTGGGGGGGGAGACACATAAGCATGCACTCTTTAAATCAAGAAATTATTAGAAAGCGGGAAGCTTTAAAAGCTCTGACTCGACACATAGCACCTTTTGCATGGCAGAAAGCAACAAGTCCAACATGAATAAAACTTTCCCCTGCAACAGCTTCTGTTGCTCACCCCGAACATGCACCCAGGCCGGGATCCAAAGAGCCATCCGACAAACTCCATGCACCCGGGTTGCTTGAATACATGGAATACTTTTTTATAAAAAATGATGTGTAAATCCAGAGGTCAAGCTGCCCAAAGTCCTGTGCAAAAGTCCTTGTGGATTTTTTTTTAACTGAAGTGGTTCATTAGCATCACATCATCCTTAGCATAAAACAAACACCATTAAAATAAAATAAAATAAAGCTGCAGATAATCATTAAGGCGAGATTGGCTGATCAAACAAACAAACAAACTTAAAACTGTGATAAAGGCCTGCCAGCTTAAATAAGTCTGAAAGTCAAAAGTGAGGGTGCCTGCAAAATCTCTGCTGAAAGTGTGTTCCACGCCATGTAACTGGAGAGGCTAAAACACAGATGCCTCAAGAAGCTATTTGGATTTCTGTATGAATAGAAACCCTCCTCTGCCACACATGCAGAGGGGGGTGTAGATGCAGCTGCCCCCCCCCTGGAATTAACTGGGGAAATTCTTGTCCAGGATTAGGTAGAGACAAACAGAGTTCTTAACTTACAGTCCAATGCCAGCAACAGTGAACACCCAGGCACTGTTACCCTTCAAAAGGAAGGTCTGGAAATTACGCCTGGTCCTTTCCCAATCGAGAGAAAGGCGTGTTGGAAAGATCAGCTTTATTGCTTACTGTAGTAAGAACAAAGAAGTCCCAGTGGAGTGTTCCGGTTTTCAAACATTTTTTGGAAGCCGAACGTCCGATGCGGCTGTCGGCTATTGTTTCCGGGGTGCCTGCACCAATCAGAAGCTGAGCCTTGGTTTTCGAACATTTCGGAAGTCAAACAGACTTCCGGAACGGATTACGTTCGAGAACCAAGGTACCACTTTATTTGGCGGTTTTGGTTTTGCTATTTATTTTGCGTTTTTGAGGCGTTTTCGGTTCATTTGTTTTTGTGACTGTGTGGAGCCCAGTTCAGCTGATTGATTGATTGTGTGACTGCAGAAATGAATAAAAGTCCCCCCTCCAAACAATGACTATCATCCGCGCAAGAAAATAATAATATTTTTTAAATAATCTACAATACTGTCTTACAGTACAGTACATTGATTATTGCTTTCGTTTTATGGATCAATCCGTTTTGTATTACTTTCTATGGGAAAGCGTGCCTTGCTTTTGGAACGGTTTGGTTTTGGAACGGATCAAGAACCAAGGTACCACTGTACAATAATTCAAGGCATCTATATAGCATTCGGAATACATGATGCTCTTGTGCCCTTACCATCTCTGCAATATTATTGGTTACAGCAAAGCACGAACAATTCATGCTCTTTACCTGGCCTTCCAATTGGACACCCTATATTTGGAGTTGTTTACCTAAAACTCCCTTTATCTTATCAAGTTGTCAATCATCTTCCACTGGCTCTGGTCAGTCTCTAATTGACATAGTATCAGCCTACAAACTCTGTTACTGGGGCCTAGGAGAGCTATGTGCTCTCTTTGCTTACTACTAATGATGCTGCTTTGGTTAACTGAAAAGCAAAAGAATAAGAGGAACGGAAATACAGAGAAAAGCATACGATGCAGAAAGGCACGTTCTAAACTGGGCTACAGCACTTCCCTGTGTATTTCAGTGGGAAAGGGCCATAGTTCAGTGTTAACAACTTTGCTTTGGGAAAATGAAAGCACACCTCTTTACTGGAGATGTGCATTTTCAGAACCCACCATATTCTTGTGACTAATGTGCTTTAACTATTCTTAATTCTGTGGGACCTGATGGTGAAGGGAAGGGAATAAATTCAATAATGATAATAATACCTACTAGAAATACTTGGTAGCCCCTGGATCAGACAGCAAAACAAAGCTTTGATTAAATGCTTTTAGTTAAGAAATAAAAATCATTTGTTACTCATTATGAGCCTTCAGAATGGAACAGGCTAGAAACAGAGGGAACTGGCTGCATTGAGGACTAGCTCTGATGCAAGGCTTAAGTTTGGTGGGAGATTCCAAACCCCAATTTACACAGCAACATCACTGCCACATGCAGCATTACCTTTGGACTTGTCCAGCCCCAGCAGGGCTTCAAGTGAGATAGCAAAACAAAAATAGCAGTAGTTACGCAAGGCTGAAATGAACAACTCAAAACTATCAAGACTTTCAGTCCCGGCTTTTTTTTTTTTAAATCAGTCCAAGAGCACTGATCTTAGGATGACTGGAAAAGCACAAGCCACACACCCAGAACAGTTTTCCATTAGCAACCCTGCTTCAATTTCATTATTTCAGCATAACTGCAGTGACTTCTCATACAAAGCAACTCACCTGTTCCAACGCATGATGTCTTTTCTCTGAGCTTTTGTCACAAACCTTTCCGGGTTTATCGGATTTCTTGATGCATTTGGAAAAGATGCCTTCATGAGTTTCTGAAATTCTCCTTTTCCTCTGAGCCCCATCTTTGAGGAGACAGAAGGGATTCCCTAAGAAATCTGGAAAACATTACTACTGCCACTATGACATTTATATTTCACTTTTCTGTCCAAGGAGTACATGGCTCTCCCCCTCCCCATTTTATCCTCATAACACTACGTAGGTTAAGCAGAGGGACAGCAACTGACCCAAACTGACCCAGTGAGCTTTAAACTCTGGTCTCACAGGTCCTAATCGGACAATCTAACCACTATATCACATTAACAATGCACTGCAACAGATTTTTGTGAAGCTGAATCAGTACTGCAGTCAGTTTTTTGCTCTAGTTTTTGAAGACGTAGGCAACTTTTGCAGTAAGTTATATTTTTAAAAATCCCGTTACAAGCCAAGAGCAAACACCCCCCACCCCTCCCCTGAAAGATTTGGAGCAGTTATATAAGAAGGGTTCAAAGAAGGCTGCAGTTTTCTAGTTTCTGCAGAAATGAACGGGGCCTGAAATGGTAGTGGAACCTCGGTTTATGAACGCAATCCGTTCCACGGAGGCGTTCATAAACGGAGGCATTCACTCCCCGAAGGCACGCTTTTGCAGGTGTGCAAAGCACCGATAGAGTGCTTCTGCGCATGCGCGATCTGTGCATCCGACGCCGCAGAACCCGGATGTAATCACTCCCGGGTCCACGGCATTCGTAAATGGAGGCGTTTATAAACAGAGGTAGTTGTAAACAGAGGTTCCACTGTACTGTGATCTCAGTCACGCCAACACTCTGAAGTTAAGCAACTGTGTCATTTCACTTGATTAAAATGAACTGCACAGTGTCTTCTGCAACCGCCTCAAACTAGCATCACACTCACTCTTGGAACGAGGCAGCAGGAGGGAAGTTTCGCAAGTGGCCACCATTTAGCAAAAAAATCTGGTCTTCTAAAGCTTAAGCAACCATTTCTTGAACTGTAACCCATCCCATTTCTATGTGAATAGTGAGCACTCTAGACAGGAAGTGGTTATGGTGACAGTATGCAGATGGTACCCAGCTCTACCTCTCTTTCAAATCAGAACCAGTGAAGGTCCTGTGTGAGTGCCTGGAGGCGGTTGGAGGATGGATGGCGGCTAACAGATTGAGGTTGAATCCTGACAAGACAGAAGTACTGTTTGTGGGGTTCAGAAGGCGGGCAGGTGTGGAGGACTCCCTGGTCCTGAATGGGGTGTGTCCCTGAAGGACCAGGTGTGCAGCCTGGGAGTCATTTTGGACTCACAGCTGTCCATGGAGGCGCAGGTCAATTCTGTGTCCAGGGCAGCTGTTTATTAGCTCCATCTGGTACGCAGGCTGAGACCCTACCTGCCCGCGGACTGTCTCACCAGAGTGGTGCCTGCTCTAGTTATCTCTCGCTTGGACTACTGCAATGTGCTTTACATGGGGCTATCTTTGAAGGTGACCTGGAAACTACAACTAATCCAGAATGCGGCAGCTAGACTGGTGACTGGGAGCGGCAACCGAGACCACATAACACCGGTCTTGAAAGACCGACATTGGCTCCCAGTACGTTTCCGAGCACAATTCAAAGTGTTGGTGCTGACCTTTAAAGCCCTAAATGTCCTCGGTCCAGTATACCTGAAGGAGCGTCTCCACCCCCATCGTTCTGCCCGGACACTGAGGTCCAGTACCGAGGGCCTTCTGGCAGTTCCCTCGTTGTGAGAAGCCAAGTTACAGGGAACCAGGCAGAGGGCCTTCTTGGTAGTGGCGTCCGCGCTGTGGAATGCCCTCCCATCAGATGTCAAAGAAAAAGACAGCTACCAGATTTTAAGAAGACATCTGAAGACAGCCCTGTTTAGGGAGGCTTTTAATGTTTAATAGATTATTGTATTGTATTTTTGTGTTGGAAGCCGCCCAGAGTGGCTGGGGAAACCCAGCCAGATGGGTGGGGTATAAATAATAAATTATTACTGTATTATTATTATTAGGCAGCATTAAAAGGTAAAGGGACCACTGACCATTAGGTCCAGTCGTGACCGACTCTGGGGTTGCGCACTCATCTCGCATTATTGGCCGAGGGAGCCGACATACAACTTCCAGATCATGTGGCCAGCATGACAAAGCCGCTTCTGGCAAACCAGAGCAGCACACGGAAATGACGTTTACCTTCCCGCTGTAGCGGTTCCTATTTATCTACTTGCATTTTGACGTGCTTTCGAACTGCTAGGTTGGCAGGAGCTGGGACCAAGCAACGGGAGCTCACCCAGTCACAGGGATTCGAACCGCCGACCTTCTGATCAGCAAGCCCTAGGCTCATATTATTATTATTATTATTAGGCAGCCTTCATGGTTTTCCCCACACTGTGATTCGTAATGTTTTGCTAGGTCAAAAACTATGAAGCCAGTATCACAATATGGACTTCAAGCCGGTTTTGGATGATATATTACCCAGCCCTATATCCCTAATGAGATAAGACAGGAGTCCATTATCTGCACCTTCCGGAACAATCAAAGACATTTTTGTTCTAACAGATTCTCCCAGCTGGATGAATGAGTCTCTGTTATGAGTATCCTATTTTGTATTGTTTTTGTTCCATTTCAAATTTATCTACTGTTCTTTGTGTTTAGCTCATTTGGTTACATTTACTCTACATTGCCTTGAGAGGATACGCTATCTTAATGATTGTAACAACAATAATTTTTTTTAAAAAAATGATTACCTGGCAATACTGAAGAATTAGTATTTTTCTCAAGCAACTGGAATCTGTCGCCTTCCTGTTCCAATACTGGCATAGTTTGCTTAACAAGCGTTTCACCTTTTATTTCGGTTACCTTTTCTAAGGCAGGGATCTTGCGCATAGGAGAGGTGACTGAAAGCTCATGTTCCGATTGGCTAGAAAGCTGGGCAAGTGGCTCAGAGTTCAAGTGTACTTCCACCGGCTTACATGGGGAACTGTGTTCTTTTTGAAGGTAATGATACAGTATATCCTGTAAGGTTCCAGTATTCAGAAATTGCTTAAAATCAGTATCTTTAGTGCGAACCTTGTAGGGAAGATCTTGGGATCCTTCACTACTACTGTTATAAATACTGATTTCAGAATTAACAACTAAATTGGTTACGGACTCCCTTAATGTTGGAGGGTGCAACAGAGTTTCTTTTGATTCCAGTTGAAGGTTAGGTACTTCCGGAGAGTTCTGGCATAAGCCACTTGTTTCAGCCCTTTTCAAATGAACATGATTATCCACAACAGAGGTACCACTTGCCAATCTTTCTGCTGCTTCGACAGCCTTCATTTCATGCAGCATCTTCACTTGCTTTCGGGAGCCTGGAGGCATCGTCTTTTTGGCACGCAAGGGCTTTCTGACATCCATGTTTGGATTAATTTCTCACCCTAAAACACAATAATTACATCTTATGAGTTGAGATCAAACATTATTTTCCTTAAGATGCTAATCAAGGTTTGAATCAGGTTACCTACATTTGATTTAAACCTACACCAGATTTAAATGCAGTCAGTTCAATATATCAGAGGCCTAACTTTTTAATAGATTCAGTTTCGTTTGGGAAGGGGTGTGCACACCACACACTATTATCATTAATCACAGAATTGTAGAGTTGCAAAGGACTCCAAGGGTCATCTAATACAACCACTTGCAATGCAGGAATCTCGGCTAAAGCATCCATGACAAATGGCCATCCAACCTCTGCTTAAAATCCTCCAAGGAAGGAGAGTCCGCAACTTCCTAAGGAAGTCCGTTCCACTGTTGAAAAGCTCTTACTGTCAAAATGTTCTTCCTGATGTTTAGCTGGAATCTCCTTTCTTGTAACTTGAAGCCATTAGACGCGGGTGGCACTGTGGGCTAAACCAAAGATCCTAGGGCTTGCCGATCAGAAGGTCGGTGGTTCGAATCCCTGCGATGGGGTGAGCTCCCATTGCTCGGTCCCAGCTCCTGCCAACCTAGCAGTTCGAAAGCACACCAAAAAGTGCAAGTAGATAAATAGGGACCGCTACAGCGGGAAGGTTAACGGTGTTTCCGTGCGCTGCTCTGGTTCACCAGAAGTGGCTTAGTCATGCTGGCCACATGACCTGGAAGCTGTACACTGGCTCCTTCGGCCAGTAAAGCGAGATGAGCGCCGCAACCCCAGAGTCGTCCGCGACTGGACCTAATGGTCAGGGTCCCTTTACCTTACTCTCCAAAGCAGGAGAAAAGAAGCTTGCTCCAATGATTTAATCAACATCCTTTTAGATCAGGCATAGGCAACCTTTGGCTCCCAGATGTTTTGGAACTACGACTCCCATGATCCCTAGCTAACAGGGCCAGTGGTCAGGGATCATGGGAGTTGTAGTTCCAAAACATCTGGGAGCCAAAGGTTGCCTATGCCTGTTTTAGATATTTGAAGATGGCTATCATATCGCCTTCTCAGTCTCCTCTTTCCCAGGCTAAACATACCCAAATTCCCTCAACCGATCCTTGTATGGCTTGCTATCCAGACCCTAGATAATCTTGGTTGCCCTTGTAAGAATTGGGTACTTTTGTGGTTTATGTGAAAAAGCAGCATCCTTATTTCTCACATCCTCCTCAAGCGTTTCAGCTCATCAATATGGTTCTTAAAATTGAGGTGTCCATAACTGGAAACTTGCCATTACATCTGAACCCAGGCTCATGCTACAATTTCCTCAAACCATGAGCAATACGTCATGAACAAACCTTGGTTACCACTTATGCTTTAACTTGCCTTTTTGAACTGGGAGATGAGGGTTCAAATCCGCACTTGTGAGATATAAAAATATCGGTCCCAATGCCCACTTAGTCTAAAGATATATACTGCCACCACCCACTGACTTATAGACCAGTAGGGATACAATTTCAAAACTTTAGCAACCAGGGCTTCCCAGGAGCTCGAATGTGCCTTAGTACTTAGCCTGCTTACAAATCCCTAATAAAAATAAATAAAAAGAAGTCTCTATACCTGAAGCCTCAGTGACCCAGCAATCTAGAACACCAAATTTAGGACCACAGTCTTTTCCCATGAATTCACAGATTTTTACAGCAAGAGAAAACTATCGGGGAACAGCCACACAGATCCTGTAATCCAGTGGTTCCCAAACTTCTAGAGGCCTCTGCCTCCTTGGTTTATAAACTCACCCTCAGTGCCCCTTAACCTACCCTACCCTATAAAAAGGATTACAGTGGCACCTTGGTTCTCAAACGCCTTGGTTCACAAATGCTGAAAACCCGGACGTGTCTGGTTTTTGAACATTTTTTGGAAGCCGACGTCCGATGCAGCTGTTGACTATTGTTTCTGGGGCGCCTGCGCCAATCAGAAGCTGTGCCTTGGTTTTTGAACATTTCAGAAGTCAAACGGACTTCCAGAACGGATTAAGTTTGGCGCTTTTGTTTTTGCCATTTATTTTGCATTTTTGTTTTTGAAGCTTTTTCAGTTAATTTATTTTTGTAACTGTGTGGAACCCAGATCAGCTACTGATTGATTGATTGTGACTGTGGAAATGGATAAAAGCCCCTCATCCAAACAATGACTATCATCAGTGCAAGTAAGAATTTTTTTATTTTATTGTCTACTATACTGTCTTATTTTACAGCACAGTACAATTGATTATTGCTTTCATTTTATGGATCAGTGGTCTCGTTATAGTAAAATTCAGGTTAAATTGCTGTTTTAGGGGTTGTTTTTTAAAGTCTGGAACAGATTAATCCGTTCTGCATTACTTTCTATGGGAAAGTGCGCCTTGGTTTTGGAACACTTTTGTTTTGTAACGGACTTCCGGAATGGATTAAGTTTGAGAACCAAGGTACCAGTGTATTTGAAATAGTGGTTTGCACAACCCACTGATGAAAATAACACAATTCAAAATGGCAACAATTAATTGCACATTCATTCAAAATCCAATTACTGATAACAAAATCGATAAACATGAAGCAGTGATACCAGCTTTTCAGATTCAGGTAGGAAGCCGTATTGGTCCGACGCAGTCGAAATTAAAAAAACAATAATTGTCCAGTAGCACCTTAGAGACCAACTAAGTATGTTCTGGGTATAAGCTTTCATGTGCATGCACACTTCAGATACCTGCCTGAATAATTTTTCCAGCTTTTCAGAGTCATTTACACCTACCTAGGTCATCCCGCAGGTGGGGGGCACCACCCACTTTGTGAACCACTGCTCTACTCCAATGCACAGGTAAAATTTCCAAGTTAGAAGTTTGAAACTTTGGAATTACAGAACCACCACACAATAAAATAATAATAATAATCAAGACTTTGCTAGCTAAACTTACCATGCACTTTTTTTAGCAATACCAACAGTGCCTGCTCCCCAAGAGATCGGCTTAGTACATCCCAACCTAATGACCAGGCAACAGGCCAACAAATTGCAAGGTGAAATATGTTCTACATCATGTTGAAAAGGGGACAGCCCATCTTTATTCCCCCACCAATCCAAAAGCAGGGGGGGGGGAGGAACTCACGACTCTTCCAGAACTACTCAGATGATAGCTGGAAACAAGCCCAGCTGCAAGTTATCATCAATTAAGAATGGGTGTGACCTTGAGAACTTCACAGGGCTATTAAGACCCAAGCAGCTGAGAATAATTTTTATGGGACACCAAATTCCTTTGGGCCCTAGATTTTCCCAAAACCAATATATTTGCTTCCCCGCGCTCCCAAAAACTACTTGCAAGAAGAAAAGGCCCAATTACAAACATAACCATAAATTTACAAAAATTTGGAAGGGACAGCACATGGAAGAATCATGACCAAGCCTATTAGGAGGCGTGTAGTGCTGATAGGGGATTCCCTACTGAGGGGTACAGAAGCAGTGATCTGTGGGCCTGACAAGACGTCTTGAGAGGTGTGCTGTCTCCCCGGGGCCAAGATCCAAGATGTAACGGAACAGCTGCAAGGAATCATAAAACCCACTGACAAATACCCCTTCCTTTTGGTCCATGTGGGAACCAATGACACTGCTAGCCATAGCCTCCAGAAGATCAAAAGTGATTATGAGGCTCTGGGCAGGAAGTTGAAGCAATTAAATGCACAAATTGTCATCTCATCTGTCCTCCCAGTTGAACGATGTGGCCCAGGGAGAGAGGGTAAAATAGGAGAAGTGAACAACTGGCTTCGCAAATGGTGCAAGCAGGAACGGTTTGGATTCTTAGATCATGGGTCTGCAGTTTCTTAAAGATGTACTTCTGGCAAGTGATGGGCTGCACACCTCACAAGGGTTGGGAGGAATGTTTTTGCCAAGAATCTCAAAAACCTCATCAGGAGGGCTTTAAACTGACTTATGTGGGGGAGGGAGACAGTGGTCCTGAAGGTAGGAATCTATCAAGTGCTGAAGATGATCATCCAAATGTCAGGGACCAAATGGAGCAAACAGCACGCAAACCTAGTGATGGGAGGGGGAAATCCTTACGTTGTCCATGGCTGATGATTGTTCATCTTGCTTCTCTTCATACTTTGTTAGGATTAGTCCTTTTTCACTTTCCGCACAGTTCTGTTTTATTTTATCAATCTGTATAGTATTCTGACACAGTTCACTTTTTTTTTTGTAATTATTTTTATTAAAGATTTTCTTAGGTTACAAAGATAGTGCAATGTCTCATTTTTTTTTTCATGCATCATTTTTACACATCAATTTTAACTTGTTGAGACATTATGAGGAAGGGGGGAAAGAGGTAGGTGGGATGGGGGGTTGGGTGTGGTGGATTGCCGATGTTTCTGTTTTTCTTGATATGTGTAGGGGTTCGGCGTCAGCGTCGTTTGTACAGGTTCTCTGTTGTTTGTTCGTGCTTCTTTGTTGGTGAGAGAGGTCAGGATTCGTCTTAGAATGTGGTTATTCATTCATGGTTGGCTGTGATGATCCTTAATTTCTTGCGTGAGTGGGGGGGGGGAGGGTGTTTTGATCAAGTTAGCCATATTGATTTGTATGCTGCCGGTAAGCTTTTGTCATTTTCCTGTTGGGTTGTATAAGTGATGAAGGGGAACCATACTGGGGTGAAGGTGTCTTCTTCTGTTTGTCCCCGTGTCAGTTTCAGCTTACTGGTTAGTTTTTCTAGCAGGGCCGTTTCCCATACAACTTGGTACCATTGGTCCAAGCCCACTCCCGATAAGTCCTTCCAGTGCCTGGCTATGATGCTTCTAGTTGCTGACAACAGATGGATTATAAGTTCTTTATGATTTGCGTGAGCGTTGTTATCTTGAAAGATATTTAGTAAAACCATTTCTGGGGTAATTTCTAGCACTTGCTTAGTTATGTTACAAATTTCTTGCATAGATGTCTTCCAGAATGATTGAATTTTAGGGCACTCCCACCACATGTGGAGGTACGTGCCTGTGGAAGTGCATCCTCTCCAACATTTTGATGAGATTCCTGATCGTATTAGTGATAATTTTCGTGGAGTCAGGTACCACCTGTGAGTTAGTTTCAATGAGAGTTCTTTTCTTTTCATTGATATAGATTTGAAAGGGGGTTTCGACCACATTTTAGTCCATTGGGTAGGGTTGATTTCATATCCTATGTCATCCTCCCATTGTCGTTTTATCTTGTCCAGGGGATCTATGGGATTCTGAATTAGTATCTTGTAAATTGCAGATACCATCCCTTTTCCGTGTCCTTTTGGCAATTGGAGGAGGTTTTCGAAAGCTGTCAGGGGTCTAGTTGCTGCTGGTTTTACAGTTGGGTTGTTCAGAAAGGCATGTAGTTGATGTTGTGCTAACCAGGACATTGGGATGTCTTCTAGTTTGTCCTGTATTTCTTGTGGTGACAAAGGTTTGTTGTCTTTATAAAAGTCTATTAAGCGATGTAAACCTTTGGTTTGCCAAGTCTTCATCTGGAGGTTTTGTGCTGCATGATGGAACAAGGGATGGTAAGCCAGGGGAATTAATGGGGATGGGGTTGGAGATAGTTTACTAGTTTCTGCTTTCCATGCTTTGAACATGGTTTGTGTGTATCTGTTGAGTGTTGTGGGAATCTTCCTTAATTTGTTTGGGAGAAATGGATATGCTGTGGTGCAGATATTTTCAATTGAGTCCCTCTCCAGATGTACCCATTGTTTTGTCTCGTCTTGTAGTATATATGGGATTATATGGCGTATTTGGTTGGCGTTGTAGTATGTTTCTATGTTGGGGATTCCCCATCCTCCTACTGAGGTGGGGAGGTGAAGGTATTTGGTGCCAATCCTTGGTTTTTTATGTGAGAAAATAAAAGAATGTAATTTTCCCTGCCATTTGCGAAGTTGGGTTGGGGGGATCCAGATTGGGAGGGTTTGGAATAAGTATGTCAGTTTTGGGAGGGTGACCATTTTGACGATGGCTATTCTGTCTGAAAGAGTGAAACTCATACTGTCCCATTTCTTTAGGTCTTTGTTTATTTGTCGCCACATGGGCTTGTAATTATGGAGGTATAATTTATTGAGGTTCTTGGTTATTTGTACCCCTAGATATCTGAATTTGGTATGACAAAGTTTTATTTTGGTGATATTAGTAAGTTCTTTTTGGATATGGGGAGGGGTGTTGAAGCACATGGCTTCTGATTTTCCAAAGTTTACCTGTAGGCCCGACACCATTGCAAATGTGTTGAGTTCTCTGATTAGGGAGGTTGCTGTATTTAATGGGTCTGATGTTGTGACCATCAGGTCATCTGCAAAGAGCCCTAATTTATAATTTTTGCCTTTTATTTCCACTCCCTTGATGTCTGTGGCTGCTCGGATTCGGATTGCTAGGGGCTCCAAAGCTAGGATGAATAGGAATGGAGACAGCGGGCATCCTTGTTTTGTGCCTCTTTGAATTGCTATGGTGTTTGAGTCCATATTATTAATTCTGCATTTTGCTGAGGCTTGGGAATATATTTGTTTGAGGATTTGTAGGAAGTTGGGGCCAAATTTCATGTTAGTTAGTACTGCTAATAAGTATTTCCACTCCAAGCAATCAAAAGCTTTGAGGATATCTAGGGACATAATTGTCAGTGGAAGTTTAGTTGCCTTACTGTGGTTGATTAAGTTTAGTAGTTTCCTGATGGGGTCTGTAATATTGCGACCAGGGACGAAGCCAGTCTGGTCTGGGACTATTAAATTGCCTAGAAAGATTTTTAAACGATTGGCCAATATTGATCACAGTTCACTTTTAAAATCCAAAAGCAATTCCAAAAGTTCATAGAATCACTTCAATCTTTTCCACTTCTTGGCAGCAAATTCCACTGTCGAACCGCTCTTACTGTCAGGAAGTTCTTCCTAATGTTTAGGTGGAATCTTCTTCTTTCTTGTAGTTTGAATGCATCGCTCCATGTCCGCTTCTCTGGAGCAGCAGAAAACAACCTTTCACCCTCCTCTATATCAGCGTTTTTCAACCGCTGTTCCGCGGCACACTAGTGTGCCGCGAGACGCTGACTGGTGTGCCGTGCCGTGAAGGGCGATTTGTTGCCTGGTCACGTGCCGCGACGAGAAGGTGGCCACCATTAGGGGGCGCTGACCCGCCGGAAAGGAAGCCGGCCGGGTCACGACGCGGGGCGAGCGCAGCTCTAAACAGCCACCACCACGGCCTCGGACGCGAGAGGCGGCCGGCGGGTGCTGCTGCTGCTCCTTGTCTCGCTCTCTCTCCTATTGCTGGCGGCGCCCGGGGCTTGGTCGGCGAGAGGCCGTGGGCCGACAAGCAGAACAGCCTCCGGAGGGCAGCCAGTGGCGTCTACCAGGGAGTGAGCGGCCTCTTCGGCGAGGAGCACGTGCGCGCCCTGCAGAAGGTGAGGCGCCTGGCCTGGACTGAGGAGGGGCAGGCCCGTTGCTCCCGGGGGGTTGCACGGGTTCCAATGGATATTTTTACAGGAAAATATCATCCTGACCTTCCCCCTAGGTTAAAAGCTATCAATCAAGTTTAAATTTAGCTCCCACGCAGTCCCAGATGAACAGGAGGCAGTCAGGGCAAGGAAAGCTTAACGCCTGAGAATGTTTGTACTGTGTGGCAAGGAAAAAAAAATTAAAAAGAGCCACCCAGGCTTAAAGTCAACAAAGGGCATTAACAAATGGCCTATGTATAAAGAGAATTACTTTATATATAGTCAATATGGGCACAAAGTTAAATTTTTAACTTTTTTAACGGTGGTGTGCCTCGTGATTTTTTTCATGGAACAAGTGTGCCTTTGCCCAAAAAAGGTTGAAAAACACTGCTCTATATGACATCCTTTTATATATTTGAACTGGTCAGTTCCTTTTAAAAGTCAGGTGATGTTGTGTCTACTGACATCCTAGTAGTCTCCAATTTCGTGGGAATGGCACAGATTACAAGCAGGAAATGGCGCAGTTCGTTTCCAAACTTCAGAAAGAGAAATTATGCCCGATCTGGTTACAAAATCCCATTTTTAATTCTTCTTCATATCTTAAAACTCATATATCCGTTTATGAAAAGAGCATCTGACAAACTTCTTATTCACATATATTTTACACTCTCTTCAATGTTGACAGTTTTCAGCCTCAAAGAGATAAACAAATTCCATCCTATTGTGATGTCATAATGGCGGCTCGCTGATCCCTCCAGGGACCCGACTCCAACTTCCAGGGGGACTTCCCCCAGACCAAATTAAAGAACCTTTACAGGGATTTTGCAAAGTTCAACCTTTCTCCCCTTTACCCTGCCATAGGGGGAAAGTTTTAAGTCCGATTTTTGGTAATTAAAAACTTCCTGTCAGCTTCCCAGCTTCGGGCCAGTTAACTGCATCTCAATTCGCTCAATGGGGGAAATCGACTTCCTTTTTAAACCCCCCCCCCCATTTACAATCTCCTACCTTCCCCTTGCCACACTTCCTGGGTTTTTTATGGAACCGAACAGCTCGGGTGCTTCGGAAAACCACTTCCGCATCCCCACGGAGGTGGTGTTGTGGGCTGGCCCCGACTGAACTCTCGCGATGGGGGCTGAGAGCTCAGCCCCCTCGCGAGGTGGGGAGTTCCCGCCTCCGTCAGACCCGGCCGAGCAATAAGGTCAGCCGGGGGGCGGGGCTTCCCTTCTTTTAAACAAGCCGGAGGCGAGAATTCAGCCTCTTTGCCCTCTTGCTCCCAGCCCAGACGGATCACCCACCCACCCTTCCTTTAGGCTAGGCCGACGCTGCTATGGACTTTGGTTGGTTGCCTGGTTGGCCAGGAGCCTGGTAGGACTTTTCCCACTTGGGCTAGCCAAGATGTTTTTTTCGCCTACCTCATAACAATTCGTCACAACTTTGGTGGCAGTTAGGTATTGCGAAATTTACATAAAAGATGAAATGGGGGCAGATTACATCATCATCTGCCCAGAATTTGGAGAAGTATTCCGTTAAAGGTTTCTGGGGGCGGTAGCTTTGACCTGAGCCTGCGGAGGTCAGGGCCTTAAGGCACCCCCCAACGGTGGCCACAGGAGGGGTTCCGGTAGATGTACATCACTGGGCTCCTTGCTGATGGTTAATTTCTCCCAGACTGCAACACACAGGTTGCAGTCGGATATAGCCAGTTAGGTTCCAATACCTAAGCCAATACCGCTCAACATCCGTAACCAATAAAGTTGTGGCCTTTTCGCCCACTTAAAATCTATTAATTGTGTCTTGTGTCTTATTTCACGGGGAGGGAGGGGCATTGCCACACAACTCGCCTTCTGTTGCTACGGGGCTGTGGGTCTTCGCTATTTGACCCCCCCCCCCGGTCGGGATTATTAAAAGTAGTTCTCTAGGTTCTCTGGGTCACCTACTCCAAAATTAGAAAATCCAAATAACAAAACACACACACACACAAACCAAAACACACAACAACGCCCAAATCATACAATACCCACCAAAATAAATGACAACCCCAAAGATAAAATTAAACAATAATAACTTCCGCTTCTCATGTTCTTATTTCAATTTTTTTAAATCTAAATATGTTCACGATGCGTGCGCAGGGGCCAATGTATGGCGAAACAGGGGGGAGGGGACAACACTACCCGGGGAAAACAGAGGGAAGGGTGTCCTACTGAAACACAGGGATGAGACAGGGGGTTGGAGAGAGGAGGGTTGGGGGAAATCACAGGGATGACCCACAGCAACGCGTGGCCGGGCCAGCTAGTGTCTGAATAAAAGTGAGTGTGTCTCCCTATAAAACACAAAACAAAGGCCAGGTTGTTAAATGTTACTTGAAACTGGGGTAACCTGACCCCCACAGGTCATCTGGTATTCATATTCCTAATACCTGCTCCAGATCTCTCCCACCTGCAATAAAGGTAAAGGGACCCCTGACCATTAGGTCCAGTTGTGACCGACTCTGGGATTGCGGCGCTCATCTCACGTTATTGGCCGAGGGAGCCGATGAATAGCTACATCCATCTCATTCAATTCCAACTATGTCTCTATTGTGCTAAAAATAAATGATATTACGTGTGTTTTTTTTTTTAAAAAAAATGTCTATGTGAATTCTCTCAAATAACATCTTGGCCAATAAGAAATAATCTGAATTTATGCCTTTTTGTTTAAGCAAAATAATAATAATAATATCATTATTATACCAAACACAGGCATTTCATTATCACCTCCTGTAAATAAACTGATGTAGTCTACCCAGAAGCTGCCAGGCCTTTTGTAACGAATGGTATGGTTTGAATGGACCTAAAATAGTTGGAAGACCACCACCACAAAATGGATGCTGCTGCTGAACTAATGATGAACTGTGTAGATCAAAGAGGTAATGGAATGGAATGTGCACGTTCTGGCCAAGTGAACGGGACATGCAATGAAGCATAAATACTGGCTATACTACACTAGTTACAAACAATGAGTGTTGTGCATAACTCTGTGCATGCCACCTTGAGGAGGAAAAGGTAGGATATAAATGTAGTAAACCAGGCACGTCCAACAGGTAGATTGTGATCTACTGGTAGATCACAGGACGTCTGTGGTAGATCACTGGCTGCCACCAAAGAAGCTCAACAGCTTTGGCTCCCCTAAAAAAAAATATCAACATTTCTGCCCTGGACCCCCCCCCCAAAGGGGGCTTTCCTTCCTAAAAAAAAAGTTCAACAACTTTAACCTGAACCCCCCAAAAGGGGGTAGATCACTGCCAGTTTTTAACTGAGTAGATTGCAGTCTCTTGGGTGTTGGCCACCCCTGCAATAAAATTAAACATAATGCATGCAGTATACTGTACACAAGAACATTGCCACCTATTTACTTACACATTATCTGAACGGATCCACAATCTGTCGAGTTTTAAACCTTTTCTATCAAACTGCATATCCACGAAAGCTAAATGAAGGTCTTAAATACGGGTGAGGTGGGGTGGAGTGGCATTAGGTTGTTGCTTTTATTTCAATTATAGATTTTGTGGTTTTATGTTTTTATTTTGTTCTGTGAACTGCCCTGAGGCCTCAGGGTATAGGGCAATAAATAAATTCAATTAATAAAAATTAAAAATATTGTCTATTTCCAATTTTTTTTTTTTGGGGGGGGGGGTTATTCCTGTCTTCCTGGAGCAACCATTTTCCGCCTGGCCCCAATCTGCTGCGGTATTACACATTTAACTGTCTTATGCTAATTATTGTGAATGACAATAAAAGGTAAAGGGGCCCCTGACCATGAGGTCCAGTCGTGTCTGACTCTGGGGTTGCAGCGCTCATCTCGCTCTATAGGCCGAGGGAGCCAGCGTTTGTCCACAGACAGCTTCCGGGTCATGACAAAGCTGCTTCTGGCGAACCAGAACAGCGCACGGAAACGCCATTTACCTTCCTGCCGGAGCGGTCCCTATTTATCTACTTGCACTTTGATGTGCTTTCGAACTGCTAGGTGGGCAGGAGCAGGAACCGAGCAACGGGAGCTCACGTCATCGCGGGGATTCGAACCACCGACCTTCTGATCAGCAAGCCCTAGAGTGACTCTGTGGCTTAACCCACAGCGCCACCTGGGTTCCTATGTGAATGATAATAATTAGCGGCAAATACGAATAAAACTTTTGCATGTATTTTAAATGTTTTTGGAAGCCACCCAGAGTGGCTGGGGAAACCCAGCCAGATGGGCGGGGTATAAATAATAAATTATTATTATTACAATACTTACATACGCAACTGGGATCTTATGGTAAAGGGTTGGGTAATAAATAATGATAATTATTTCTATTACCACCTGAAGCATATTTTCCCTCCCTAGAAATATATTATATTTGCATATGTGTATATACACACACATATTATTTCAAATTCAGGCAGGTAGCCGTGTTGGTCTGACGCAGTCAAAATAAATTTAAAAATTGTCCAGTAGCACCTTAGAGACCAACTACCTTCTTATACAAAGCTTATACCCAGAACAAACTTAGTCTCTAAGGTGCTACTCGACAATTTTTTAATTTACCTATTATTTCATTTACCGACCAAGCTCACGGGGCGTGACGCTCGCTCTCAGCCTAGTCTACCTCACAGGCTTGTCGTGTTTATAACACGGGGAATAAAGGAGAAGAAACCATGCACGCTACCTTGGGCTCCTCGGATGAAAGAAGGCGGTATATAAATGCAGTAAAATAAAACAACCTACAGACACCGCTCCTCCCGCACTTACTCACCAGGTACAGTCTGCGCAGGCGCGGCAGGCGCTCAACGGAGGCTCCGCTCTCTCTCTCTCGCCTCGCCCCGCCCTATCGCGCCGCGTCTGCCGTTGGAGGCCGTTAGAACGTTCACGCCGCCATCGTTCTAAGGCGCGTGTGGCGTTCGAAGAGGGGTAAGGGAAGCGTGATAACAGCAGCCCTAGGGCAGCAACCGGATGAACTAACCGCGCAGGCGCTTTAAGCGAGCAATTATTCTCTCTGTCCAATCAGAAGCCGAGGCATCCTTCTCCTATCATCGCCTCCCTACGGTAAAAGCGTTGGCTATTTGCCGAAGTTTGTCTGCCTAGGAAGAACGTCCGCTCGGCCAATCAGGAGCGGTCGTATCCCGCCTTGCCCTGCCCTCCTCCTCCTAGCTCAAGAGCTTTTGCCAATCGGGCGAGCGCAGGCTATAAATTATCTGGAGCGGGAGATAGCTCAGAGAGAGCCCGCCTTCTTCGGAACGGCTCTGAGTCGCGGGGTTTCCTTGGCTTGTTGGCACGCGTGTAACGTGTGAACGCGTATATATTGCAGGAGTCCACAGCAGAGGGCTGGCAGTGGCTACAATTCCCCAGGGAGTTGTTGTTTAGTCGTGTCCGACTCTTCGTGACCCCATGGACCATAGCACGCCAGGCACTCCTGTCTTCCACTGCCTCCCGCAGTTTGGTCAAACTCATGTTCGTAGCTTCGAGAACACTGTCCAACCATCTCGTCCTCTGTCCTCCCCTTCTCCTTGTGCCCTCCATCTTTCCCAACATCAGGGACTTTTCCAGGGAATCTTCTCTTCTCATGAGGTGGCCAAAGTATTGGAGCCTCAGCTTCACGATCTGTCCTTCCAGTGAGCACTCAGGGCTGATTTCCTGAAGAATGGATAGGTTTGATCTTCTTGTATTCCACGGGACTCACAAGAGTCTCCTCCAGCACCATAATTCAAAAGCATCAATTCTTTGGTGATCACCCTTCTTTATGGTCCAGCTCTCACTTCCATACATCACTACTGGGAAAACCATAGCTTTAACTATATGGACCTTTGTAGGCAAGGTGATGTCTCTGCTTTTTAAGATGCTGTCTAGGTTTGTCATTGCTTTTCTCCAAAGAAACAGGCGTCTTTTAATTTCGTGAGTGCTGTAAGCATCTGCAGTGATCAAGGAGCCCAAGAAAGTAAAATCTCTCACTGCCTCCATTTCTTCCCCTTCTATTTGCCAGGAGGTGATGGGACCAGTGGCCATGATCCTGGTTTTTTTTTATGTTGAGCTTCAGGCCATATTTTGCGCTCTCCTCTTTCCCTCATTAAAAGGTTTTTTAATTCCTCCTCACTTTCTGCCATCAAGGTTGTGTCATCTGCATATCTGAGGTTGTTATTTCTTCCGGCAATCTTAATCCCCAGGGGGTAGGGAGGAGCAAAGATTTATTCAAGCGAACCAACTTAAAAGTCACCTCAATCCTTGGGGCCAATTCAAATTTCCTTACCAGGAACGTGTGAAATGGGCCTGGAGATTAATGGGACCCAACTTGGCAAATAAAGAGCACACTCGTTTTTGCTGATAAACACACTGGCGTCTCTGCATTCCTTACTTGGTATTATTATTATTATTTTAAAAGCATGGCAACAAGTTGAGACGTTTCTTTTTAAACAACAAGGCTGTAGTCCTTTGCAAACTTAACCAGCTGTAAGTCCCACTGAACACAAGAAGTAGCAGAAACATGCCCCCCCCCCCCTAAGGACCTATTGATTTGCAGGAGGTTGATTCTAATTTAACCCTTGGGAAAATGCCAAGCCGCAATAAGTATGCGTGTATGTACAAGCTTGACTTCATCACAAATCTTTCTCAAGCTATAAGTGAAAGAACTTTTATTTATTTCTTGCATTTCTATCTCACCTTTTCCACCAAGGAGCTCAAAGTGGCTTATGTGGTTTTCGCCCTACTCATTTCATTCCCATGACAACCCTGTGAGGTAGTCAGAATAAATAACAAGATAAAAGATAAAAAAATATTTTTTAAAATAATTCCAGTGGCACCTTAAGGATCAGCTAAATATAAGCTTTCAAGGTATGAGCTTTCGTGTGTAATAATAATTATTATTCTTATTTGTACCCCGCCCATCCGGCTGGGTCTCCCCAGCCACTCTGGGCGGCTTCCAGCCAGGATTAAAATACAATAAAATGTCACAGATTAAAAACTTCCTTAAACAGGGAATGATGACTCTTGATGACTGTTATGGCAGTTGGTTCCACAGGGAAGGGCAAGGGATTTTTTAAAGGGGTAGATGACCAAAATTAGTTTCAGTATGTATAATGGGACATGAATCCAATATCTCTATTCAGACCAGGTCTCTCCATAGTTTTTAGTTTGGTAATGAGTTGTAATTCAGCAACTTCTCTTTCAAGCTTATTTCTAAAATTCTTTTGCAATAGGACAGCCACTCTAAGGTCTTGTATAGAATGTCCTGGGAGAATGAAGTGTTCTCCTATTGGTTTCTCTGTTTTATTATTCCTGATGTCAGATTTATGCCCATTTATGCTTTGGCGGGTGACGCTGTGGTCTAAACGACTGAGCCTAGGGCTTGCCGTTCGGAAGGTCGGCAGTTCGAATCCCCACGACGGGGGGAACTCCCGTTGCTCTGTCCCAGCTCCTGCCCACCTAACAGTTCGAAAGCACATCAAAAGTCGTTTCCGGGATGCTATTTGCCGGACGTGCGGGAAGACGGGTCACATCGCCAGGGTCTGTAGATCGGCAGAGTCAGGAGTGACAGGATCACCTAGACTGGAGCATCGCAGACTGCCCACTGCAACTCGTTTTCTAAAGGACTGCCAATACGTAACAGAGATCAACAGGAGGGCCGTGCAGTTCCCTATTTTTGTTGGAGAAATGCTGTAGGGTATGCAGTGACGATCATAGCTGAGAGAGGGATTCGAACCCTGGTCCCTCCCAGGTTTTAGTCTGACACTCTTTAAGCACTACACCACCACTGGCTCTCTTTCATGAAAACAAAACTTTTTAAATGGAGCTGCAGATTTCCATGCCCCTTTTAGTGCTTGTCCCGACATCTTAATTACGCCTCTTGACATTTCCAACAAAGCGACCTGCTTTCTCATACACATTCCATTTAGCATAATAATCTGTTGCAACCTTCTGCCCCCTTTTTTTGCAACCCTCGGATTCTAAATTAACTTCTCAGCCATCGCAACAACTCACTATATATGTTCGGTTTTCTGCTTTTCCTTCCTCCCCATTTTCTGCCTGCTTTTCTGTTACCTGATCATTCCAATATACTGCCTCTAAAAAGAATTAATGAAGTAAATAAGTAGGAGTTGAAATCTACAGCACCAACCCTACCATATGTGTGTTTTACTCAGAAGTGAATCCCACTTCCTGCTAACTCTTAGATAAGTCTACACAGGATTTTGACCTGAAACTTTCAGTTTATAACCTGCTGTTCTAAAAAAAAGCAAGCAATTTATCTACTTGGTTCACAGAGAATAAAAAACAAGACCAGAGATGTACAATTTAAAAGCCAGTATTTGTTAACCTTTGCTTTTTAAGAACTTCTCACAGCAGGGGCATAGAAACAGAACTTCATCCCCTAAACGAGTGGCAAATGCTTGCTGATTTTTAGAAAAAAAAATATTAAAACGCTTTTACCTGTCTCCAAGCAAAGGTATAGGTCATTGAAGAAGCAATTTCAGACTGAGTCAGAATTCCTGAAAGGAACCACAATTTATGATCTATGACTTATGATTTTGCTATTTATATCCCTCTCCAGGTTTTGCTGCTGCCTTTCTCTGTTGTGTAAATATAAGAAGCTGATCTTGGATTCTAGCTCGTACAAACCACAGCAGGCTTCTATGTTACAGTGAATTTTTAAAGCACAGCCTGACATGGAAATCCAATGTGTATCTACTCAGAAGTCAGCCCTACTGAGTCCAATGTTGCTACTGACACTGTTCCATCCACTGGCATTCCTGCATACTTAGGCTTGCTTGCCAAAAGGAGTTTTCTATCTGGGCCGCTTTTCCATCTTTGTTTCTCTCTTAAGCTTATGTTACAGCAATTACGTTACTCAGGTTGCCATATTTCACAAAGTGAAAATCCGGACACAGAAGCTTTGCAAAATCTCAAAAGGTTTTTGAGCTTTTTTTAAAGGAAACTCACCAAAATCTACTCTTCCAACATGGACTGCCGTACGTCCGGATTTCCCCGGACATTCCAAGCTATTTCCGCCCGGCACTGTTTCCGACTGCCAAATCCCAACTATGTCTGGGAAATTCTGGATGTATGGCATCCAGAATGTATGTTACACTCCAAATGATGTCTGCCCAGTTCCAGATAGCACCAGGATGGCTTTCAGCAACAACTCCTGGATTCACTTATTTATATTTAAATACCGAAATAAATAAATATCAGTAGCCACAACTGTTGCATCCAATATCGTGAGGCAATATACAGTGGTACCTCCGTTTACAAACACAATTGGTTCCGGAAGTCTGTACTTAACCTGAAGTGTACTTAAACTTCCCCATTGAAAGTAATGGAATGTCAGGAGTATGGGCAGGAGTCAGGCTCTGGGGCCTGTAGTGCTTTGCAGGACTGGGGCCTGCCTCAGCTTGTGCTGGAGGAGCAAGGAGTGGTCACTCAGGTGAGGCCTCAGCTTGTGCTGGAGAGGCAAGGAGTGGTCACCCAGGTGGGGCCACTTGATACCTCACTGCACCTGGTGGCAGGAGCTGGGAGGGATAAAAGCTCAGCATTTCCCTTCAGCTCTTTGCCACAGCAATGCTATCCCTGCCTGGTTGCCTCTGGCCCCTTGCTCCTTGGACCCTTGCCTTGCTGACGCCTTGATCCTCGATCCTTGGACCCTTGCCTTGCCGACGCCTTGCTCCTCGAACTCTTGCCTTGCCAACGCCTTGATCCTCGACCCTTGCCTTGCCGACGCCTCGACCCTTGGACCTTCGCCTTGCCAACGCCTTGCTCCTTGACTCCCAGACCTTCGCCTCTGCCTTGCTCCTTGACCCTGCGACTGCCTGCTGCTGGACCCTCAGCCCTGCACCTGTTCCTGCTTCTACACCACCATCTTGCCTCTGGTCCTGACGTCCTCAGCCAGGGCTTTCACCACCCGCCGACCAGACCGTGACATGGAAAGTGGATTAATCCATTCCAGACAGTCTGTGGAGTACTTCAACTGAAGCGTACTTAACCTGAAACATACTTTCCCATTGAAAGTAATGGAAAGTGGATTAATCTGTTCCAGACGGGGTCCGCGGAGTATTCAACCTGAAGCGTACTTAACCCGAAGTATGAGTGTAATTGCTTCTGGAAGTCCGTACATAACCTGAAGCGTACTTAACCTGAAGCGACCTTTCCCACTGAAAGTAATGGAAAGTGGATTAATCCGTTCCAGACGGGTCCGCGGAGTACTTAAACTGAAAATACTCAAACCGAGGCGTACTTAAACCGAGGTATGACTGTACTGTGGGAAATTCAGCTTCACATTAACCTGCATGCTTCGCTCTAGTCAATGCATGATGAGGTTAAGACCTATGGCTCCATTTCTGGTCTGCCCATGCCCCATAGCTTCCTGCTGAACTCCTGTAACTTTTCCATCTCGCTTCCAGGCCAAGGGAGCCGGTGTTTGTCCACAGACAGCTTTCCGAGTCATGTGGCCAGCATGACGAAACTGCACTGAAATGCCGCTTACCTTCCAGCCACAGCCGTATACCTATTTATCTACTTGCACTGGCGTGCTTTCGAACTGCTAGGTTGGCAGGAACTGGGGCAGAGCAACGGGAGCTCACCCTGTCGCGGGGATTCGAACTGCCGACCTTCCGATCAACAAGTCCAAGAGGCTCAGTCGTTTCGACCACAGCGCCACTCACATCCCTTTGTGTACTATATCTATATTGCGGAACAAACTTGCAGAAAATCACCAATCTGGAGGGGTCCCCAGTTGCTAGGGTTCACAAGTGGGGAAGGTTCTGCTTTACCTGTACCTTTTTCTGCTGTACTGAAGTCCTCCTGTCGGCTTCATATGGTGCTCTGGTGGTCCGAGCTGAGAACAGGATTCTGGACTAGGTGGGGTCTTTGGTCTTCTTATTTTCTTATTCCTTTAACCACATGCATGCAAAGTGTTCTGCACTGAGAAAGGACGGTTTAAATGCTTACGGCAATGATGGTGACGATCTTTTTATGCAGAAGAGAAAGAGCTCCGTCGCTATGCACCAACCGTCTCGGTGAAGTCAGCCAGCTTAACCTCCCTTAAAGGATGCTGTCGCACCAGCTAATTTTGTCTCTTGTCCCCCTGCCCTCCAAATTACTGCTTAATGTTCCGTAGTGCATCCATAACTACTTTTCTCTGCTTAAGCTTAAACGAACAAGGATCCAACTGGCCATAAATGTTGTGTTTCCTTGTCTTTATAAACAGGAGGAAAATAGCTAGTAGGCATAAGAAGAGATTGTTTGGCAAAGTAGCACTGCTTTTGCAGTGTGTGGAGGGCTGGGTTTCTATCCACTCATCTCCAATCCAACTACTGTAAGTCATTGCAGACAATGACCAAAAAGGAGAACTGGCTCTTTATGTGACACTGTTGCTAAGTGTATGTCCCTTGCCTTAAATAAAAACTCCAGCATCTGACTCCAGCTCCGACAATGGCACAGGCTTACCGATAAGTCATGTGCTGAAAACAAGAACTTGCAGATGCTGCATTTATTGTTGTTGCAAAAGATTTCTATAGGATGTGGTTAGTGGGCAGATGCTTTTAGTGGTTAGCTAAGGAGGTGTCGTGTTAACAGATATGCTATAGGAAAAATTCTCTTGTTTACTTGCATGTATAAAAGGGTCTGCAACAATCCAATTCGGGGTGCAGCTCTGAACAAGCTTTCCTGTTTTGCTTGGCAAGCTGTTACTATTCTGCTGCCGTAGAAACAAAATCTGAATCGGTCTGTTTGAAGTGCTTCCTGGGTGTGTCTTGCCATTGCTGGCACGAAGTGACTTGGCCATGCCTGAACCTCGGGTGGGCTTTTGCCCACATCAATTACAATGACCAGCAGGGGATCTCCAGGGGTTTTTGGATCGGAGTCCCTCCCAGCCCTACCTGGAGATGCCAGAGATTGAATATTGGACCTTCTGAATGCAAAGCAACTGGTCTGCCAGTGAACTGCAGCCCTTCTCCAGCGGAGACATGACCCTTTCACGTAGGTGCAGTGGCTGAAAATTTGCAAAAGAGGAACTTGGAATAAAAGAAGGAAAATGAGTCGAACGAGTGGTGTGGCAATTGTAGGGACTCCTGTGAGGTTACTGGGAAATGGGGAAGTGGGTGGCGCTGTGGTCTAAACTACTGACCTCTTGGGCTTGCCAATCGGAAGGTTGGCGGTTCGAATCCCTGTCACGGGGTGAGCTTCCGTTGCTCTGTCCCAGCTCCTGCCAACCGTGCAGTTCGAAAGCATGCCAGTCCAAGTAGATAAATAGGCACTGCTGTGGCAGGAAGGTAAATGGACTTTTTGTGCACTCTGGTTTCCATCACGGTGTTCCGTTGCGCCAGAAGTGGTTTAGTCCTGCTGGCCACATGACCCAGAAAGCTGTCTGTGGACAAATGCCAGCTCCCTCAACCTGAAAGAGAGATGAGCACCACAACCCCATAGTCGCCTTTGACTGGACTTAACCATCATGGGGTCCTTTACCTTTACCTTTTACCTTTACTGGTGCCTCTCTGTGGCAGTAGATAAGAAGATTAAATGAAAGCAATGGCTTTCCAGTTAGAATCTTTAATAATCACAGTGAGAGAACCATGGGCATAGGCAGGGGGCAGGGGGGGGCAATTCCCCCCCTAGAAGCAAAAGGCTGAGGGGCGCAGCGTGGTGTCCCCAGGCTCCCGCTCCCGGCGCAAAGCTCCAGAAGCGCGCGGGGAGCGTAAGCGGAGGAGCGTGAGCGCGGGGAGCGTAAGCAGAGGAGGCAGCCACAGGCTCGCGTTCCCCGCGCACCTCTGGAGCTTTGCGCCGGTAGCGTGAGCCTGGGACCGCCTCCTCGGAAGAGCTGGGAGGCGCAGGCCACCTAGCCCCACCCACATTCCCACTGTGGCCCCTCCCCTCCCGCCCCTTGGCCCCGCCCTTGCCCCCTAATTTTGTTCCTGGGTACACCCCTGGAGAGAATAAAGAACACATCTCTGAGAAATGGCGGTGCTCCCAATTAAGGGACACTCCCCCCTCTATCCCTATTAATCTACGTCACTTCTACCTCTAGTAATCTGAGCTTGTACCCTCTGTTCTTTCTGTTCTGACACTTTCTGAGCTCTCCGTGACTTTGGAGAAGGGGTGGGTGTGGATGCTACCCAGAGACTGTGAATCTGTTAACTCTCTTTCTCTTCTAGTGTTTCTTCTGCTAGCAGTTCCCCATCCAGTATTTCCCAGATTCTGCCTTCTGAACTGTGCTCCTCTGCAAACCACTGTTCCAAATCTGTGCTGTCCTCCTGCTCCTGGGAAGATTCTGGATCAGGGGGAGGGGATGACTCCCACCATCCTTCCTCAGTACATCCCTCCTCAGCACGGTGCCTGACAACTGGGAAGTGTGGGTGGAGGGCACCTCAGGATGGATGCTCAGGATGAATGCTCAGTGAGCAGATCGCCTTGAAGCAACAGAGAAATACTACTGTAGGAATCGAAGAAGAGGACCTTGAAAGCTAATTCCCTCAAGCACCAAGTCATTGTGAGGCACATTGGCGCAGGTTTCCTGCTGCACAGGGGCCAGGAGGTCACGAGGGATCTCTGGCCAATTGGGACTCACAAGCAGGAGATGATGGTGCCCTCATGGCAGGAAGTAAGGAAAGAGATTTCCTGCAAAATGTCAGTTTAGACTTAATCCAATGACCAGTGGTGGGGATACTTGTGGAATTATGCCTTATTGTTACTGTACAGAGCTAATTAATGCTGAGCAAAGTTGTCTCCTTGGTTAGAGGTTCTGGGAACTAATACTTGCACAATCTATTATGTGTATCATTTGTTTGTGGGGGATTTTCCTGCAGAGCAGTTACTGAAGACACCTCCAGACTGCCCACTTATTCAGCATTCATCCTCATTTGCTTGTGCAAAGCTTATTCAGCGGTTATATGATGTCTTCATTGAGCGTTTATTCTGATTTGTTGTATGACAACAAGCATTTGTCCACACTCATCCTAATCTGTTTGTGGGCTGTTGACAAGTCTGCTTGCTAATCAGCTGTTCTGCTCTGGATTTCTTGCTCTGCGTTTCTCCTGCTTATGTCAAAAATTTGTATATCTTCACCATGTAAATATTATTCTATCATCGCATCTTCCGGCGGCAAAATCCATATAGCTGTTTAGCACTGTGAGAAGAAGTCTTCCTTTTTGCCTGTCCTGAATGACTAAAAAATTCCATCAGAGAAGTCAATTATAAGATTTGGGATGGGTGAATCCGTCCATTCTGTTTCTTCTCATTTTCTCCTTTTCCCAATCTTAAGTTGAGCTCTCCACAATAGCTTGCCATTAACTACAGGGGTTGCCTTATGTCTGGATTTTCCTACGCCAGTAGTAGCGCCCGGGGGAAATTTTTGGGAAATCACAAAAATGTCTAGTAGGATAAGTGACCGACATTTTCTAACATTGAGTTGGATTTGAGGTGCTGCAGAGGGGTTATTTTGTACTTGTTGGTGCAGCACTTTGGTTTTTTTGGATGCTGAGTGATAGGCCAAGCTTTTCGTAAGCTTCTGCGAAGATATTTAGGATGGTTTGGAGGTAATCCCCTGAGTGTGCGCACTAGGGTGATTACTTTTTCATTTTTTCTCAATAATTATTTCCTGTAGCACAAATGGATGAACTTTTGCCTATTAATGACTAAAATGAGGTATATTCCATTGAAATATTTAAAAAGGTTACGCACAAACAGTTTTTAATTTTGTTGTATGCCGTTTTACCAATTCATAAAATTGTATTAACAATTCTATATATATTTCGTATCAAATTTGGACACAACACCACATTCCACAATGGGGAGTGTTCTTAGCAACATAGGGTATACAAATGTCACACCTGTGCAAGGTAAAAGCCCCTTTTTGGGACCTCAAAACTCAGCCAGCAGACCCTGCCGGGCATGCTGGGAAAAGAACCTACAGGAGAGGTAGCAAAACATTGTCCTCTAGCGGCGTCTATACTGTAACTGCAGCTAAAAAAAAGCTTCATTGTGTGTTTGATGACCCTATATAATTTTGTATATATGTGACTCTAAAGCTTGGGTTCAGTTTTATATCTGCTTACAGTGACTTCAAAAATGGTCAAAAAACTGATAAATAATTTTTTTTAAATCATTTTGTGCGTGAGGTTTTCTTTAAAATCAAATCTCTTTGAAAGTAATATTTTATCTAATCTTTAATGAAAGCTCATCAAATTATGATACAGGGAAATGAGGTTGTAAAAATGTCATCACCCTAGTGCGCACACTACGTTGTCATCAGCATACTGAAGCTCTATGATGCAAATTACAGTAACCTTACTACCCTGTTTCTCTGAAAATAAGATGTAGCCATAAAATAAGCCGTAGCAGGATTTTTAAGCATTCAAGGAATATAAGCCATACCCTGAAAATAAGACATAGTAATAGGCACAGCAGCAATGCTGGCCGCGGCAGGAGAAGGAGTTAAAAAATAAGACATCCCTTGAAAATAAGCCATAGTGTGTTTTTCTGAGGAAAAATAAATATAAGGCAGTGTCTTATTTTCGGAGAAACACGGGTATTTCTTCAAAGAAGAACAGCATGCTGAATCAGTCCAGTGGCCCATTGTCAGGAGTATGGGCAGGAGTCAGGCTCTGGGGCCTGTAGTGCTTTGCAGGACTGGGGCCTGCCTCAGCTTGTGCTGGAGAAGCAAGGAATGGCCACTCAGGTGAAGACCTCAGCTTGTGCTGGAGAGGCAAGGAGTGGTCACTCAGGTGAGGCCACTTGATACCTCACTGCACCTGGTGGCAGGAGCTGGGAGGGATCAAAGCTCAGCATTTCCCTTCAGCTCTTTGCCACAGCAATGTGATCCCTGCCTTGTTGCATCTGGCCTCCTGTTCTTTGATCCTTCACCTTGCTCCTCGACCCTTGGACCCTTGCCTTGCCGACGCCTTGATCCTCGACCCTTGGACCCTAGCCTTGCCGATGCCTTGCTCCTTGACTCCCAGACCTTTGCCTCTGCCTTGCTCCTTGACCCTGCGACTGCCTGCTGCTGGACCCACAGCCCTGCACCTGTTCCTGCTTCTACACCTCCATCTTGCCTCTGGTCCTGACGTCCCCAGCTAGGGCTTCAACCGCCCGCCGACCGGACCATGACACCCATATAGTCTAACACCTTGTTCTCACAGTGACCAGCCAGATGCCCCAGGGAATCCCACAAGTGGGATCTAAGCACAAGAGCCCTCTCTCCCATCCAGTGGCCTCCACAGCACCACCATCACAGCTAGTAGCCACGGATTGCCTTCTGCTCCATGAATTTGTCTATCCCCCACCCCCTTAAATTGAGCATTTGAACTCCAGAACCTTAGAAGGTCGATCAGGGTCTTATTGCAAGAAGACATCCTTTCCGCACAGGGACGCGGGTGGCGCTGTGGTCTAAACCACTTAGCCTCTTGGGCTTGATAAGGAAGGTCGGCGGCTCAAATCCCCGCGACGGCGTGAGCTCTCGTTGTTTGGTCCCAGCTCCTGCCAACCTAGCAGTTCGAAAGCACGCCAGTGCAAGTAGATAAATAGGTTACCGCACTGCTCTGGTTCACCAGAAGCGGCTTAGTCATGCTGGCCACATGACCCGGAAAAACTGCCTGCAGACAAACGTTGGCTCCCTCGGCAAGTAAAGCGAGATGAGCGCCACAACCCCAGAGTTGTTCGCGACTGGACTTAACTGTCAGGGGTCCTTTACCTTTACCTACCCCACAGGATATTGGAGGCCACTAAGCTGCAAAGTCAATGACAAACCTAGACAGCATCTTAAAAAGCAGAGACATCACCTTGCCTACAAAGGTCCATATAGTTAAAGCTATGGTTTTCCCAGTAGTGATGTATGGAAGTGAGAGTTGGACCATAAATTAGGGTGATCACCAAAGAATTGATGCTTTTGAATTATGGTGCTGGAGGAGACTCTTGAGAGTCCCATAGACTGCAAGAAGATCAAACCTATCCATTCTGAAGGAAATCAGCCCTGAGTGCTCACTGGAAGGACAGATCCTGAAGCTGAGGCTCCAAGACTTTGGCCACCTCATGAGAAGAGAAGACTCCCTGGAAAAGACCCTGATGTTGGGAAAGATGGAGGGCACAAGGAGAAGGGGAAGACAGAGGACGAGATGGTTGGACAGTGTTCTTGAAGGTACCAACATGAGTCTGACCAAACTGTGGGAGGCAGTGGAAGACAGGAGTGCCTGGTGTCCTCTGGTCCATGGGGTCACGAAGAGTTCGCCATGACTAAACAACAAAGCTGCAAAGAGAAGACTCCCTGGAAAAGACCCTGATGTTGGGAAAGATTGAGCGCACTAGGAGAAGGGGACGACAGAGGACGAGATGGTTGGACAGTGTTCTCAAAGCTATGAACATGAGTTTGACCAAACTGCGGGAGGCAGTGGAAGACAGGAGTGCCTGGCATGCTCTGGTCCATGGGGTCATGAAGAGTCGGACACGACTAAACAACATTTGCAGTTCTTTCAAACTTCCTTTGGTTTTCTTTGTCCTTGGGAAACACAGCATTATTCTGCTTTGGCCTCCTATAATACCAATCCATTCACACCCACATGTCCTTGGGCTTTGTTATGATAAGTACCAAATTACCACTTCTAAACAGAAAGAGATAATGCCTATGTTTCCGGGAGTTCTGCTAACTACATTTTTTTGTCTATCAAAGTGATGCAGTCTATGTTCTCGGCAATTCAGCCAGGTTCAACAAAGGTCTTCCTTAACAGACTCACCTGCAGCAAAGGGCTTTATTTCTTTCTTTTGCAAAATGTATATTTATAAGCCTAATAATAATACTTAGGATACTTTATAAATTTCCAGTTGATACCGAATAGTCTTAAGCGGACATGTTAATATGTTTATGCTTCCATGAAATTACAAATGTATTGATGCTTTGCATTGAAAGGGTCTGTTAGAATCGTCTTGTGTATGTTTTCAGTTAGGTATTTTGTTAAATTGGAAATATTAATGTTTTTATATAAAAATATTTTATTAATAAATGAAATAAACCAATGATAAAAGAGCACAAAGAATTGCTGTTACAGCACATTGAAAGCAGCATAAAGTTGGACATTATCATTGAACTTTTGTTCCAAAATATGTACATAAAATACGCATTTTTCTATAAACCTGTTAGAGTAGTTTAAATATATTCTTTTGTAATCAGTTAGCTTAATCATAGTTACCATGGACCAAATTTTCTCATTCCATTCAGATATAGTTGGAGATATCCACCCTACCATTTCCCCCTTTTTAGCTATTATAAGCTTAGCATCAGCTATAAGGTCAAACACTATTTGTTGGCCATTTTCTGGAATAACATTTTCTGGATAACCAAGCAGAAATATTTTAGAAATATTCCAAGGGTAAATGGTGTCCTAACATATCAGAGATATTAGTCTGAACAGATTTCTGGAATATTTCTATTTTAGAAAAAATTCCCCCCAAAATATGTATTCAATCTGCTTTATTTAATCCACATTGCAACATTTATCTGATCCTAACATATATTAAATTCAGTTTAGTAAAGATAAAGGTACCCCCGACCATTAGGTCCAGTTGTGACCGACTCGGGGGCTGCGGCGCTCATCTCGCGTCATTGGCCGAGGGAGCCGGTGTACAGCTTTCAGATCATGTGGCTAGCATGACTAAGCTGCTTCTGATGAACCAGTGCAGCACACGGAAACGCTGTTTACCTTCCCGCTGTTGCGGTACCTATTTATCTACTTGCACTTTGACGTGCTTTTGAACTGCTAGGTTGGCAGGAGGTGGGACTGAGCAACGGGAGCTCACCCTGTCGCAGGGATTCGAACTGCCGATCTTCTGATCAGCAAGCCCTAGGCTCAGTGGTTTAACCCACAGCGCCACCCGCACTTTGGGTTTATAGGGCTTTCAGTTTATAGGGTGTTAAATACCATTGATGGAGGGTTTAAAAATGGTTCTCCTGTTGAAATTACATTACTGTATAGTCGAAGTTGCCTCAAATTCAGTTCCATTAATTCACAACCAGTAAATATGAATTTTGGATCTTGTAGCGTTGTTGTTGTTGCTGCTTCTTTTTGCTGGTTTAACCTAGGACAGAATTGCTGGTGTTGACTGGACCTGCTTATATGATTTTGGCATATTATTTTCCTGTTTATTTATTTTATGCCTTTGCTCTTCACCCTGGGATCGATCATGTTTATTTATTTTTTTAAAAGTTAAAATGAACTTTATTGAATTATACATTAAAAAATACACTCACAGTCACGGCAAAGAAAAAACACAAATATCCAAAACATAACTTAGAACAAAATTTCAGACAAAACAAAAAAATAAACAAAAATTGAAAAACAGACTTTTCATGAACATAATCATAATTATAACCAATCATAATCATAACCATAAATCATAATCATAAATTAATTCATAAATTATAATTATAAATTAAATCATAAAAAACATGAACATAATCATAAATTGAATCATAAAAAACTCTTCAGGGATCGATCATGTTTAGTGAAGAGCAAGTCTAGTAATGCTGCATGTGTGTGTATGAATATTTTAAAATAAAATAAAATAAAATAAAAAGACCAGGGATATAATGTAAGCTGCACAGGGGTGGGTGGGGGTGGGAAATGCCACTGTCTCCACCTTGTTCTTAGGTAAAGGTAAAGGGACCCCTGACCGTTAGGTCCAGTTGCGGACGACTCTGGGGTTGCGGCGCTCATTTCGCTTTACTGGCCGAGGGAACCGGCATACAGTTTCCGGGTCATGTGGCCAGCATGACTAAGCTGCTTCTGGCGAACCAGAGCAGCGTACGGAAATGCCGTCAGCAGTACATATTTATCTACTTGCACTTTGATGTGCTTTCGAACTGCTAGGTTGGCAGGAGCAGGGACCGAGCAACGGGAGCTCACCCTGTCGCGGGGATTCGAACCGCCAATCTTCTGATCGGCAAGCCCTAGGTTAGGTTCTGTGATTTAGACCACAGCGCCACCCGCGTCCTTGTTCTTAGATTCCTGCAAATTCTGCACCCATCTACATGGCAGCCACAATCAACTTAATTGGCCACCATTTCCCCGGGGCAAAGACTGGTTAGGGTTGGTGTGTGCTTTGTTGTAAGTCAACCAACCTATTTGGGCTCATTTCTCTCTAATTAAAAAGCAGGAGAAGGCGGCCTCTCTTTGACCCAGCCTGGTAAGCTGACATTGCCTAGAGTCATAGGCAATGTCAGCAGGCAGGAGGTTTTGAGGCTGCACTCGGAAAAATGTGACGGCTGCTTGGGCAACGTTAAATCACTCCCTCCTCCAGCTCATTGGTTCTTAAAAGGGCGCAAACACATCAAACCCTTTCTTTCTTTGTCTCTCTTTATTTTGGACAATGGTCTCAGGATTAAATACAACTACTGCCAACTCAGGATCCGTCTTACGAGTGATGATTTAAAAAAAGCCAGTGGGATCACAAATCTATCGATCTACCTCTATCTCTATCTCTAAAGAAAAGAAATTAGGCTGCAATTGCACGCATACTTGCTACGGGAGCAAACCCAATTGAACAGAGCAGCGGTGAAGGAAGAGCCGAATAGAATTTATTCTGAACCACCAAATTGAGTAGAAAATAACCAAGTTTGCAGATGTACCTAGGCTTGAAAAAAAGGGAAACATTCCCTCTGCAGTAATTTGCAGTTCACCAAGAGGTAAAGCTGACCCAGGGTGGAAACCAGGGCCGTCTTAAGCATATCCGGCACCGTGGTGCAAAGCTCCCTCCGGCACCTCCTCCCCCATTTCCCAGAGTTTTTTTTAGGGAGGACGGGGCTGCCGGCAGGGCTGGAGGAGGCTGGCGGTGGCTAGAAGGCGGCTCCTCCAGTGGGGAAGAGGTGGAGGCTGGACATGGTGCCTCCCGGCTCAGCTGGCTGCTTTGTGCCGCAGTGGCCATGGAAGACGGAGGCTCCGGGCGTGGCGGTGCTTCAGTGTGGCATGGTGGAGGTGGGTGAGGGCGGCGAGCTGATGCCAGTAGGCACCGCGTCCAGCCTCCACCTCTTCCCATGCGCCCTCCAGTACTTGGCGCCCTGGCATCCCGCACAACTAGCCTCTATGGGTAGGACGCCCCTGTTGGAAGCATGTAGAACTGTGAGTGAGCCATTCTTAGGAAGCCTAGCTGACCTGACCTGAGCAGCTATAGGAAGTTGGCAAGCTATCAAAGGGGAAGGATGAAAGGTTTCTTTAAAGAGAAATCCTTGCATGTTAACATGCTTGCATGTTAGCGTAGCTAGAGATGCTTGCATGGTAAGCATAACCCACCGGGAAGCTGGCCAATTGTTATCTTTGGCAAAAGATCTAAGGGAAGGATGGAAAGCCATGTAAGAAACTGGCACTACATGCTTGCCTGCTGTAATGAGCCATCTTGAACTGTTGCTCATCTGGTATCATAAGAGAGATGGATCTAAGTGCTCTTGTATCATGTGTGCACACCTTTCGAAATGTGTAAAATCCCGGACTTAGCTGCATACTTTGCCTCAGTCCTTCTGAACTGGGCATCATAACTGCAGTTATGAAATAAAGGTGATTTTCCTTGAACTCTGTCTGTTGTTTATCAGAATACCCTTACTTCATTGCCACATTGAATACATACATAGGATGCAGGTGGCGCTGTGGTCTAAACCACTGAGCCTCTTGGGCTTCCTAATAGGAAAGTTGGCAGTTCGATTCCCTGTGACGGAATGAGCTCCTGTTGCTCTGTCCCAGCTCCTGCCAACCTAGTACTGTTCAAAAGCACGTCAGTGCAAGTAGATAAATAGGTACTGCTGTGGCGGGAAGGTAAACTGCACTTCCGTGTGCTCTGGTTTCCGTCATGGTGTTCCGTTGCGCCAGAAGTGGTATGCTGGCCAAATGACCTGGAAAGCTGTCTGTGGACAAAACGCTGACTCCCTCGGCCTGAAAGCGAGATGAGTGCCACAAACCCATAGTCGCCTTTGACTGGACTTATCTACCACAGCACTATGATACCGCTTTGAACACTCATGGATTTCTCCTGAAGAATTCTGGGAGCTGTAGTTTGTTAAAGGCACTGAGAGTTGTTAGAATGCGGCTACCCCCCCCCCGAGCTACAATTCCCAGGATTTCCTAGGGAGAGGGGTTGATTATTAAGCAACTCTGGAATTGTGACTCTCTGCGGGGAAAATGGGGTTTCCTAACAACTCTCAACACTCTGCGGCGTGCCCACCCTCCAGCTCCCCGTCATGCCCTCTGGCAAGGCCAAGCGTGGCGGGGAATCAGAGAGTGCAACGGGAAGCTGGAGGGCGGGGCGGGCGGGAATGCCAAACTCGTGCTCTGCCGGGCTGTGCTCCGCCTCAGCCTCAGCCTCTGCCCACCAGCCCTGCCTGCAGCCCCGGGCTGATCTTTGCGGCGCCGGTGCTCTACTCCGGCGGCGGCTGTGACAAGGCTTCCCCCAGCCTCCCTCGTTCACTCTGGCAGGGAGGGTTGTCCGCCCCGCGGTGGAGGAGCGGCGAGAAGGAGGAAAGGGTGCCGCAAGGACACTAGGCTGGCAGCGGCTGGAGAAGCGGCTCTCGCAGCCCCGAGACCTCGCTTGTCCCTTCGAGCTGCAGCTTCGGAGGGCGCCTTTGCAAGGGGGAAGGAAAGTGTTCTCTGCGGGCTCCGGCGCCTTCCCTGCCGAGGGGAATCCCCATGAGCTCAGCAGGGCGTGAGGCTGGGAGCACGGCGCCTGACCCCCTGCCCAGCTCGCGACTTCCCCTCCGCCTGGACCCTGGGCGGCTCTGGCCCTCTTGCGCTCTGTCGAGCTCCTCTTCTGATCTCCAGAGGGGCGGCTGCGGGCGCCTCGGCTCGCCATTGGCTGCCCGGCGCCTGACGGGGCTGTGGGGAGGTGTTGCGGGCCCAAACATGCTGAAGCCCTGGAGCAAGTGGCAGGCGCCGCTCTCGCCCACGGCTGCGCGCTCCGCCGGGGTCCTGGCCATAGTGGATGCGCCAGCCCTGCTTTCTGGGGGGGGCAGCTGCCCGCTCTGCCCCACGCTGGGTACGCCCATGTTTGGAGGGGATGTTTGCTTTACTTATTGTTTATTTGAGTTTAATGCTTATCTCGCTCCAAACCTCCTCCCCAAATCATATACCGTAATAAATGACACATGAGAGATCTGGAGCTGATTGCTTTCTTATCGTGCAGTTTGCAAAATAGAATTACGTGGCATGGATTGGGTGCGGGGAGGAAAGACGAAAAGGATTTCTAAGCAAATCTTGGGATGAGCCACTTTTCAACCGACAAAGGGGACTTGCAGATAAAAATGCCACATTACCCAAATAAAAATAAAACACATGTTGCTAAAGCAATTTTTAGAAATCCGCTGATGAAAATGGCAACACATTGCCCAGTTGTCATTTTGGCACCAGGAGACAGCCTCTCCCACTCCCAAGGTTTTTCCATCTAAAATCAAATAGTTAAGGTTTTTTTTATTATTGTTATAGCTGAATAGAAATGGCCTCGAGGGATAACCCACACAGAAATACCTGCATCAGTTCCTGTCGAAAGAGTCAACTCACTGTTGAGAACTTGCCACAGATTGCAGCCTTCATCCTTCTGCCAGTCTTGGGACTTTATTTCAACAAAATAATGACTTCTCGAGCCAGATGTTGCCACTCGGGTCTCTGTCTGACAGCAGTAGTCCTTTTCACACACAACTTTCGAGTAGTCCCAACAGTTCTCTTCGTCTTTTTTATTCATCACAACGACTGTTTCTAGGGCACCAAACCTTTGTTATTAACTCACTTCCTCCAGCAAGTGTGTTTGACAGCCCTTTTAACTCACAGCAGAGCTCAGGGTTTGGTGGCCGGCTACCTTTTTAACTAGGAGTGGCAAGTGGGGGCAGAGTGGGGGGTTTCATTTTTAAAGTCTCTGAACTGTAGATTTTAGTTTTAAGCACCTGGAATTTGTACTTGCAAACAGGAGCATGTTATTTAATTTGGTTCTAGGAAAACTTTGCCGCCTGAGGACCACATTCCTTCATGGCAAACTATCATCTATCTATCTATCTATCATCTATCTATCTATCTATCTATCTATCTATCTATCTATCTATCTATCTATCTATCTATCTATCTATCTATCTTGTTCCGTTTCTGATAATTGGTTCTCATGGGAAACTTACAGATTCTTGCTTCACACAATTAACTCAAGGCAGTGTCAATTTACTCTTGGCAGAAAGCCAAGGTCTGCCTGGCCTGGCAACAACTCTGTGATTGGTTAATGACCAGCACTGAACTCTGTTATCTAGGAATGCTAGCACAGTTGTTTCTTGTGGGTGTTAGGAGTAGGGGTGCTGCGTATGGTTGGAGAGAGAGAGAGAGAGTAAGGATTTATTTTGCTTTGCTTTGTATGCAGAAACTCTGCTGGTTTTCTTTTCTTTTAATAAATCCTGTAAATAGTTATTCTGCGTCTAGCCGACTAGTCATTTCCACCTCAACTAGCTTCTGTGCTGTGCAGGAAAACTCTGCTACGTTTGGGCTAAAGCCACTAGAGCTATGCCTGACACTTCAAAATTCTTACAATGATCTTTCAAATATCGTACAAATTTGCTCCAGTCCTTTTGGAATACTTGATCGTGCTGGTTTCGGATTTTTTCTGTCAGCTTTGCCAATTCCGCAAAGTCCATCATCTTCATTTGTCATTTTTCTTTCATTTTTGGGCTAAAAGAATTCTTCCCGCAGTTGTTGCATACATAAACAGTTTTTTTTTATCTTCCCTTGTTATCTCTTCACCAACTATCCCCAATAGAAAGGCTTCTGGTTTTTTTTTAACAAAAGTGTTTTTTAAATTTTTCCTTAACTCATTATATATCATATCCCAGAATGCCTTTATGTCTTTACAAGTCCACCACATATGGTAAAAGATACCTTCCTTTTCTTTACATTTCCAGCACTCTTTAGATCTTGTCCTATACATTTTAGCAAGTTCTGATGGCGTTAAATACCATCTATGCATCATTTTCATCACATTTTCTTTAAGTGTACTGCATGCAGTGAAAGTAATACATTCATTCCACATCCTTTCCCAAGATTCTAACAGAATATTATATCCAAAATCTTTAGCCCATTGTATCTTCATCCCTTTAACCTCTTCATCTTTAGTATGCCACTCCAGAAGTAATTTGTACATTTTCGATAATATTTTCCTCTCATCATCCAATAAATCTCTCTCCAGCCTAGATCTTACTGTAGCTAAACCATTTTTATTTTTATCTTCCTTAAACGCATCATTTACCTCATGGTATTGCATCATGTTTTGACCTTTCTAACACATTCCCTGCCTAACCTCAAAATACCACTAAATTGCAATAGTCAGCAAGCTGCTAACCAGGGCCATCTCTAGGCCCGGGTCCGGTGCCGCGGGGCACCAGGGCGCCAGGCCACCAGGTGCGCTGCTGCACCCGCTGCGCCTGCTGAGAGGCACGGTGGAGGCCGCCCCAGACGCGCCGGAAGCAGCCCTAGGCGCGCCTCTCAGCTGTTTAGGCCGCTCTCTGGAGACGCACGGGCCTGGGGCTGCCTCCGCCACGCGCAGGGGCATTGCAACAGGGGGCGGCCAGGCTGGATGAGGGGGGGGGCATTGATTGTTTATATTTTATTTAGATTGTTTTGATTTAATAATTTTAACTTAATTGTATTTAAATGTTCCTTGGGCGGCCCAGTACCAATTGATCCACGGACCGGTACCGGTCCGTGGCCCAGGGGTTGAGGACCACTGCTCTAGACAATTTCATTTGAGAAATGTTCGGCTGGGTGTACTTTTTTTTTTTTTAAATAAAGAAAACACCCCTAGGTATAAAAGAAATGGTTGTGTGTTGTGTTTTTGTTGAAGGCAGCCTCCTTATCAGGATTTGTGTCAGTATCAGGATTGCCAGGGACCCAGGTGGCGCTGTGGGCTAAACCACTGAGCCTAGGGCTTGCTGATCAGAAGGTTGGCGGTTCGAATCCCTGTGACGGGGTGAGCTCCCGTTGCTTGGTCCCAGCTCCTGCCCACCTAGCAGTTCGAAAGCACGTCAAAATGCAAGTAGATAAATAGGAACCGCTATAGCGGGAAGGTAAACGGCGCTTCCATGTGCTGCTCTGGTTTGCCAGAAGCGGCTTTGTCATGCTGGCCACATGACATGGAAGCTATACGCCGGCTCCCTCGGCCAATAATGCGAGATGAGCGCGCAACCCCTGAGTCGGTCACGACTGGACCTAATGGTCAGGGGTCCCTTTACCTTTACAGGGTTGCCAATTCATCGGGGGGGGGGGGGGGGGGAAGCTCACGCTGGACAGCTTTTGCAATTTTACCAGCAGTTTGACACGGAAAAATCAATTCCAGAGTGAAGCTTTTCACAGGGCAACAGTGTTAATCCCTTCCATTCACCTTACAACAGAGACCAGCTGAAAAGTTGGCAGCTTTGATCAGAAGTGAGTAGGGGGCATTGTGGTGAGAGAACAGCTTTTGGTTTGCCAGAAAAAAGACTTTTCAAGATTTGCCATCAATTCCACGACGGGGAAATGAGATGCTGGACCTCTCTTAATTCATGTTGACAATAGGTGGAGCTCTCTAACAAATATTCAACTTTAAGGATGTTCTGCGCACTCAGATCAGTTCAGAATTCAGAGTTGCCTTAGGGCACAGCTTTCCGAACGATGCTGCAGAGTATTTGGAGGAAAAAAACCATATATTGCAGCTGTATACGTCACAGTTGGCATGAGGCACAGTTCTGTTCAGGTCCCCATCCCTCAAAATCATTGCCCCAATTCTTCCCCCATCTTTGAGGTCCTCTCGACAATCTATGTATTGGTCATTCACCCTGATTTGCTTAAATGAAGACTAGAACCATAGAATTGTAGAGCTGGAGGGGACCCCAAGACCCATCTAGTCCAGCCCCCTGCAATGCAGAAAATCATAGCTCAAAATCCCCTGACAGATGGACATCCAACCTCTGTCAAAACTGAAGGCGAGTCCATCAGCTTCCATTGTCGAACAGATCTTGCCATCAGAACATTCTTAATGTTTAGTTGGAATCTCCTTTCTTGTAATTTGAATCCATGGGTTCGGGGACTATCCTCTGAAACAAGTTTGCCCCAGCTTGTCAATACCCTTCTTAAACCGTGGTGCCCAGAACTGGACACAGCCCTCCAGGTGCGGTCTGCCAAATCTGAAGGATGTTAAGAGAATTTAAGCATCTGGAATGTTTCAGGATGATAAATTCATTGAAATATGCTCCTTACCGGCAGCTTCTGGAACAGCTGGTGTCGTGATCATGCTAATTCACAGTTTGAGTTCTTCTGACCACCAGAAGCTTGCAGGTATTCATTTTTTTATTATTGATCCTCACTTGATTTCTTCCTAAATGTGCAGCAAAGGGAAAAAAAGGATTTCACATTCCAAGTTTTGGAGCCAAACCGCTTCTGGAGGAGAGCTGAGTGCAAGGCTTTAGTTGCAAGCCCTCCAAGTGTCCCTGTTTTCCAGGAACAGTCTCAGATTTATAGAAGCCATCCTGGTTTCTGATTTGATCCCAGAATGTCCCGCGTTTCCTTAGGACGTCCCTATTTTCATCGGAGAAATGTTGGAGGGTGTGGAGTTCTGCGACCCCCTCAACCAAGGAGGTAAGTAACTATACAACCTTTAGAAGACATCTGGAATCAGCCCTGTATATGATGATGATGATGATAATAATAATAATAATAATAATAATAATAATAATAATAATAATAATAATAATGGAATAGGACATCCCTATTTTTATCTGAGAAAAATTGAAGGGTATGCAATTGCACTGTACGTACAAGACAGCTAAAATACTGTCATACCACTTTTGTGGTCCCCCCCCAAAAAATTCTGGGAACTGTAGTCCCTTAAGGGGGCTGAGAGTTCTTACGAGACCTGTTTCCTCCACAGAGCTACAATTTCCAGAGTGGTTTCACAATCCCTCTTCCCAGGGAACGCTGGCTATTGCAGCTCTGTGAGGGGAACAGGGGTCTCCTAGCAATTCTCGGCACCCTTAATGAACTACACTTCCCAGGATACTTTGGGAGAAGCCATGGCTAATTAAAGGAGCAAGATACAGCTTTGAATGTATAGTGCAGATAAGGGCTTAAGAGATGATAATGATAATAATAATAATAATAATAATAATAATAATAATAATAATAATAATAATTTATTTATACCCTGCCAAGTTTCTTTTTTATCCACAGGTTTAGAGGAAGAGAAAGGGAAAAGGAAAAGCCAAGGGGGAGAAAATCACATTGCATTAGTGCTTAAAAACAAAACAAAAACTTGCATCCCATGGGAAGGATTGGATAGTTTCATGGAATCAGAACAGACACTAGTATCATTGGATGAGCTAATAAAGGATTAGGTGTCATCCAGAGAAAAACACAGTCTGAATTACTTGAGGAGATCAAAGTGACTTTCAGCAACAAGCAGCATGCTAGCTTGAGAGACTGCAGAAAGAAAATCACACCACCCTTTTCCTCCTCCTTGTAATATTGTTTTCCAGAACCTGTTTTGCTTAAGCACTCACAGTACCTTCCTGGGTGCTACGACCCCCAGGAGAGCTTAGGAATTAGGAACGCAAACAATGCAGCAAATCAGTGTTCTATTGAACCACTGGTGCGAAGTAGGAACACCATCAAAGAAAAGGGAAGATGTCGTCAACCTCTGCTCAAATATTTTTCCTCCTTCTCTGACTTCCTCTACGTAACTTATCACAAACTTGAAAGCCTCCTTATCACCTCATTCGCTTGCCAAGGGAAAGAAGACCTGCTATTAATTTTCTTAGCATTCTGGCATGTGACACCATCACTCCTTTGGGGTTTTATTTTGGGGTGGGGGTGGGGTAAGTCATGGAGCTCCCTGTGCTCCCCTTCCATTACACCACTGGGACTAAGGGAAGCAGGAAAAGGCCGAACCAATCAATATATGCAATGCTTCCCCCCAAAAAACGTTTAGGGGTACAGTCATACCTCATGTTACGTCCGCTGCGGGTTGCGTCTTTTCAGGTTATGGACGTGCCAAACCCGGAAGTCCCGGAGTGGGTTACTTCCGGGTTTGGCGCTGCGCATGCGCAGAAGCACTGAATCACGGTTTGTGCATGCGCAGAAGCGCCGAATTGCGTCAGATGTGGCGCTTCAGGATGCGGCCTTTTCATGCTGCAAACGGGCCTCCGGAACAGATCCCGTTCGCAACCAGAGGTACCATTGCACTCTCATTTTCCTATTCATATTGAAACACTGCCCCTCAATGAGGCCAAACTTAGATTCACCAAATGTTTAGGGGTATGCGTTCCCAGAAAAAAAAAAGCAGTCTGTAGCACTTCTAGATGGAAAAAAACCCACCTTAACTGTAATGCTTTAAAATACTTTTTTTTTTGTCTGAATAGATGAGTATATTCATCTGCTGTTAGCGCACCCCTGGGATTGCACCTCCTTTTGAAAAAAGAAAAGAAAAGAAAAAATTGCATGTTTCCTGCATGTTCCTTTTTTCTTTTTGTTTTAAGGAACACCATTAGCTCTACCCCAATTCCACTCTGTTTGCTTCTCCACTCATACCCTAGTTTTTTGGGTCTATGCTTTGCTCAGCCAGGGGGGGCTGAATCGCCTTGAGACCATGCACCACAAAAAGCTCATGAATAATTTGTGCAGCTGAGTGCCAACATGTCCAATGAGCATTTAATGTAATTCCAAATGGATCCCTGGGAAGGAGCATGAGAGCAGTGTGTGGACGAGCTTTCCCCCATATGTCACAGATATCAAATTGCTTCTACCTGGGTTGTTTTTGCTTCGGGCTCAGGTGTAAGAGCCCCTGAAAAACTCTCAGAGGTTGACACAAACAAGGAAACAGTTGCTAAGCCAAGAAGTGCAGTGCGCCAGCTCGATGGCTTTTGCTGGCTGGTGGCTGATAGCTATCATACACAACCTCTTCACCTTTTTTGGAATAAATTTTATTAGGATTTGTAAAGAGAAATAATATCAAATATCTATTGGGGACCCAGGTGGCGCTGTGGGTTAAACCACAGAGTCTAGGGCTTGCTGATCAGAAGGTCGGCGGTTCGAATCCCCGCAATGGGGTGAGCTCCCATTGCTCGGTCCCAGCTCCTGCCCACCTAGCAGTTCGAAAGCACATCAAAGTGCAAGTAGATAAATAGGGAAGGTAAACAGCGTTTCCGTGTGCTGCTCTGGTTCGCCAGAAGCAGCTTTGTCATGCTGGCCACATGACCTGGAAGCTGTCTGCAGACAAACGCCGGCTCCCTCGGCCTATAGAGCGAGATGAGCGCCGCAACCCCAGAGCCGGACACGACTGGACCTGATGGTCAGGGGCACCTTTACCTTTACCTTTATCTTTTTTATGCCCAAAACTAAAACATTGATCTAAATATAAAAAGAACATAGAAAAGAAGAGAGAGAAAAGAAAAGCAGGGAAAATAGAGAGAGAGAGAGAAATAAAGAAGAAATAGACAAGAGAGATGAAAATTAAGTTCAGAAATTAAAGAACTTTCAATTCTTCGTCCGAGTATATAAGCAATATTTGCTTCTACCACACCAGTATAACTCTTTATAAAACCACGTTCTATAAACAAACATTATCTTCCATCCTCGTATCCAAATGTCATTATTTCATTTTCTTTCTCACGCAAAAAGTCTATGAAAAGTTTCCAGTCTTCAATAAATGTTAACTACGACTTTTCTCTGATTAAACAGTTTTGCCATCTCAGCTAAGTCCGTTAATTTTAACAGCCTTTCTTCCACTGTCGGTGGTGACAAGTCCTTCCGTCTCTGCGCATATAAAAGTCTTGCTGCTGTAATAACACATTTTCCGAAGTGGCTGTGCAAGTATTATTATTATTTATTGAAACTCTTCAGCATACAATACAATAACAACCAGTCTAAATAAAACAGTCTAAATAAAATATAATTTAAAACAAGAGCAGAGTGGATAAGAAGAAGCAAGAAGACAGGAAATAAAGATAATAAAAAATGGAAAAGAAAAGAGAGAAGAGAGAAATAAATGAAGAAGGACTTCTGATTCTCCATCTGTTGATTCTGTATATGAAATATTATTCAAAATATTGTGCAAGTATTATGTATTTAATTATGAAAATATTTATACAGTGGACGCTCGGGTTGCAAATGTGATCCGTGCGGGAGGCATGTTCGCAACCCGCAGCATTCACAACCAGCGTCTGCGCACACGCGGGTTGAGATTTGGCACTTCTGCGTGAGTAGGCAGAGCAAGCTCGTCCGCTCTGCTCTCTGGCCCACAGGAGCACCAGAGCAGGGGCGGTGGAGGGAAGATGAGCGGTGCAAAAAGGTTGGCTCCGGAGAGGGGCTGCTTAAAATGGCGCTCAGCCAGCCCAGCCCAGCCCCCATCCTCCTCTAGGCAGGGCGGGGAGAAGCCAGGGGGTGTGAGGGAGGAGGTGCTGCCGCCGCAGTGTGTGGGAGGAAGGGGGGGGGAAATGGAATGGCACAGGGGGAAAAATGGTGCAGCCTGAATGAACAGAATCCCTACGCCGATCCACGGACAGTCCGTGGGCCGGATCCTGAAGGCAATTGGGCCTGATCCGGCCCCCGGGCCTTAGTTTGCCGACCCCTGGTATAGATTTACAACAGGGGTTTGTGGAAGGTCGCAGCTCAGAGGCAGATGAGGGGAAAAGTTGGGAAATAATAGGAAGGGAGGAGCAGGCAGAACTAGGGCAACATACGGCTGACATGTTGTCACTAGAAAGCATTCCAGACTCTCCATCTCCCAGAACCTGGCGAGTCTTAAAAGTAGGAGAGCAAAGAGCTCAAAGACAGAGGGCATTTAGCAGCACCCGTAGAGATGGCGAATGAGAAAGTGGGAGAGACGGAGGGGGTGGAGATTCACTCGGGACCATACCGTTATCCAAGAGGCTGGGTTCTATAGCCTCTCTCTGTAAAGTTTGAAATAAAAAGGATAGTGAGAAACTTTCCCTTGTCTTTATCCTTTCCTGGACCACCAGCCGGGGGCCGCTGGCAGCATCTTGATAGTTGTACTCTCCAGGACCCGCATAAGCCAGATGGAATAAACTTTTCAACATGCATTTAAAAGCAGAAACTAAGCCATTCCTGGGATTGTGGCCGCTGTCTCATGCTGGCAGCTTGTAGGAGCCACAGGTGGGAGCTGAGTGCAGGGTGGGGGCCAAAGGTGGACAAACTACCCCAGAAGGAGCACAATGCGTCCCCCACCAGAGGTAAACCCCTCCCCTAACACCTCACACACCCCGACTCTTCATTACAAGCAACTGTTTCGGTCCTGAGGGATTGGTGTGCGGTTTTTGTTGTTGCTGCTGCTCTGCTGGGATTCCCCCCCTCCTTTATTTTTCAACACTTCCCATCGGGTGAGATTGTCAAACACAGTTCCCGCTGTGCCATTTCAAAAGGGCGCATTAAACTTGCATTGCTGGATATGGGATCTCTTGTCCATCTCCGAAACTGTGCGAAGGATCCCTGTTGAGGAGCTGTTGGCTACTGCAGGGGGTTAAAACGTTATTGATGTATCTGGTGGAGAGCTGAGATGTTATTTTCCTCTGCAGAGAGCACTTTCTCCCGGTTTTTAACTATCAGGCTGGAACTAGACATCCCTCGAACCCCGATGAATTGTCCTCCGCTCTCAAGGCAAAGTAAGGCATGTAAACAGATTTAACGCTGGTGAATGAGAAAGAAAGATACTGTAAAGGCTCTCCAAGGAAGAAAAGGGAATTTGGAAGGCATCTAACACAGAAGGACGAGTGTCTCAGTAATGGATTTCTCCTGTTTGAACTCTGCCCAGATGCAAAGGACCAGCGCTGAGGCCTTCTCCTTTCTCGGCCCAAGTGCCACATTTCGTTCTGGGCAACTTTCCAGGCCCCACTTTATACAATAGAATAATAGAATTGTAGAGTTGGAAGGGACTATGAAGGTAATCTGGTTCGACCTCCTGCAATACAGAAATCTTTTCCCAGTGTGGGGCTCAAACCCAGAACCCTGAGATTAGCAGTCTCATGCTCTAAACCAGTGTTTCCCAACCTTTGGTCTCCAGCTGTTTTCAGACTACAATTCCCATCGTCCCTGGCCACTGGTCTTGCTAGCTAGGGATGATGGGAGTTGTAGTCCAAAAACAGCTGGAGACCCAAGGTTGGGAAACACTGCTCTACACACAGAGAGATGCTCTCTCTCCCTCTCCCTCTCCCTCTCTCTCTCTCTCCCTCTCCCTCTCCCTCTCCCTCTCTGTTTGGATAGAATTGATAGATATTGAAATGGTATTATGACGTTTGCTCCCATTCAGTCGTAAAGAACTGGTTTTCACAGGGAAAGCTGCAGGGGAAACTTCTCGGAGCCATGTCCAGAACCACGCGACAAGCAGGAAACCTCTTGGACCCATGTTTTCTACGCATAGAACAAGTGGATAACCCCTAAGAGTCCAAAACATCTGGAGGGGAGGAGGTTGGAGAAGGCTGCTCTAAACCAGGGTTTCCCAAAAATGGGTCTCCAGCTGTTGTTGGACTACAACTCCCATCATCCCTAGGGACCAGTGTTCTGGGATGACAGGAACTGTAGTCCAAAAACAGCTTGGGACCCAAGTTTGGGAAACCCTGCTCTACCCCATACGTTGGCACGTAGCAGGAAGGCATTCCTGGTGAAATTGTTCACGCAAGGATTGAGCTAAGCATGTCTGGCCTTCACAATTCAGCTTCCTCTCAACGTATTGATGTGTAGATCCCACACTCGGACACAGGACTCTTGGTTTGAGGAAATCAGGCATAAAACTATAAAATTCTGCATGGGGTGGAGAAAGTGGACACATAAGTTTTTTCTCCCACTCATACTACACGAGAAGGCCTGGACATCCAAGGAAGCTGAACATTTGAAGACTCAGCACAGATAAAAGAAAGTGTTTCTGTATGTAGTGCATAGTTAAACTACTGAAATCCCTCCCACAAGAGGGGATGATAGCCACCAATCTGGATGGCTTTAAAAGAGGATTAGACAAATTCATGGAAGATTAAACTATCAATGGCTACTAGTCATGTTGGCTTTGTGGTGACGGCCACCAAGCTGGGTAGCTCTGAAAGATGATCAAACAAAATAGTGGACGAGAAGGCTTTCAAGGGTTGTGACAGAGACCGTGCTGAGGAGGGCTGCACTGAGCCACCCCTTCCTCCTGATCCTGATCCTGAATTTCCCAGGAGCAGGAGGACAGTATAGATCTGGAACAGTGGTTTGCAGAGGGGCATAGTTCAGAAGGCAGAAGCTGGGAAATACTGGATGGGGAACAGCTACCAGAAGAAACACTAGAAGAGAGAGAGAGTTAACAGATTCACAGTCTCTGGATAATATGCACCCTCCCTCCCCCAAAGAGCTCGGAAAGCAGCAGAACAGAAAGCTCAGAGGCTACAAGCTCAGATTACAAAATGTAGGCGTGACGTAGATTAATAGGGACATTAGGGGGAGTAACCTTAATTGGGAGCGCCGCTATTCTGGTTAGATGCTTTTTATTTGTTCTTCGCTGTGTTTATTCAAGGAACGTAACTGGTAAGAATTCCCTTTCGTTTGATCTGTTCAATTACGGCCACGGGGGAGGAAGCCGATTCCCCGAAGCCTGACGTGACAGGTCGCTAGCCACACTCAGAGGCAATAAAGCTGCTGAGTACCAGTTGTAGGTAACTAGAGAAGGAGATAGTGTTGTTTTTGTACTCAGATCCTGCTTGTACGCCTCCCGCCGGTATCTGGTTGACCACCCTGAGAACAGGATCCTGGATTAGAAGGGCCATTGGCCTGATCCAGCAGGTCTTTTCTTAGGTTCTCGTGTCCTCCCCCCCCCTTGTCCCCAGCTCACAGGTGTGTAAATGCACATTCCTGAACACTGGGGTGTCATGCAACACACCGTCTTATATTACACATACTGTGCAGCTGCTGAGGTAGGTTTCCTTCTCCGTGAGATATGAATGAGGTGTGGCTGTGGAGGACTTGGACCGGTGCCTGAATGCAGTGGTGGGATGGATGGAGGCCAATAAGCTGAAGCTGAATCCCAGCAAGGGAGAGGCTCCGTGGGTGGGTAGCTCCTGGGTCCCGAAATTGGGTAGAAAAACTTCTGGATGATGTTGCACTGCAGGAGCAGGTTTATGGCTTGGGGTAGCCCTTGATCCATCATCCATCCATCCATCCATCCATCCATCCATCCATTCATAAGATTTCTTATCCCAAGGTTCCTATTGTATGGAGTAGCAGAAAGCAAGTCTTGCTTCATCTTCCAAATGATAGCCTGGTTTCAGAAATCTGAAGATGGCTTTCATGTCACCTCTCAGTCTCCTCTTCTCCAGGCTAAATACCAAGCTCCCTCAACCAGGGGTGGAGGAAGGGGGCGCGGTGGGGGTGGTCTGCCCCGGGTGTCACCACTGAGGGAGGTGACAAAATGCCGGGCGGCACTCACCACAGGGCCTGCAGCGCGCCCAAGCCACACATCCCCCCCTCTGCCCAAACAGCCTGCCCGCTGCCCCCTCCAGCTGTAGGGTGGCTGAGTGGGAGGAGGCAGGCAGACTCTGGAGGCCCCGCGGTGCGCCCCGTCCCTATGGGTGGCTTGCCCTGCTCCTGGGCGTGCCTCCCCAGGCGCCCAAGCGGCTTCCTCCCCTGCTGCCTTCAACCACGCCTTGTAAGGCTCGGTTTCCAGGTCCTCTTATCATGCACGCTAAGATGCAGAAGCATTTTTGAGAGAGCTCTTTTTAAAAACAACAAAAGTGCATTCTGGTGCAGAAATGTGGGAAAGACAGCTGAAGAATAGGGGGGCGGGGAAATGAGGAATTGGCAAAAACCAACAGATTTGCTCATCCCTGCTGCCAAGTTACAAGATTGCTCTGCAACCTGCAGATCCACTCGCACCTACTTCTGCCGAAGAAGAGCCCATATGTGTGGGTTTGCTTGCTATGGATAGAGCACATTCATGAACTCACCCATCAGCATGAGGGATGGTGCACTAAGGGTGAACTCAGTGCCGGATTTATGCATTAGCTAAACAAGCTCTAGCTTAGGGCCCCACTCTCTTGGGCCCCCCCCCCAAAAAAAAATTAAAGAAAAAAACAAACCTGGATGAACATTTCCAAAATATAAGATAAAAAACAAATAAAATAAATCTACGTACAGCAACAGTGTTTTGTGTTGTGTAGGCTCCTATGAGGTAAGTAATGGGCCGTGTCTGCTCCCTAAAATATCACTGGTTTGCTCATTTCTATATACAGTGGTACCTCTACTTACAAATAACTCTACTTACGAATGTTTCTACTTACGAATAGAGCTCTGTCCGCCATCTTGGATGCGGTTTAGATAGGATTTTTTCTACTTACGAATTTTTAGATAGGGTTGCTTCTACTTACGAATTTTTTCTCCCAATGCATTCCTATGGTATTCGACTTACAAATTTTTTCTACTTACAAATGTGCGTTCGGAACGCATTAAATTCGTAAGTAGAGGTACCACTGTATAGGGTGCCTACATTGTGCACGGACTGGTTGCAGGTCAGTTCATCAATCACTTTGATAAAATACATATTTTGTTATGTGCAAATGGCCTTAGGTGCCTATTAGGCCCATAAATTACCATTTAGCGTATATTGAACACAAAAAACAGTGACCATTTGTTGTTGACACAGGACAGCTGGACATATAAAGGGCCCCATTACCTTCAGTAGCTTCATCAAACCTAAATCCGGCCCTGGGTCAACTCAACAACTTGGCTGCTTACTACGCATGTGTTGGCTGTACAGTTCAGGCATGTGCTTTGAGTGACAATGATGCTGAGAAGTGTGTGGTCCGAAGGCATGTGAGGTTGCCACCAGCAGGAGTTGATCTGGCCAGTACCTGGATAGGAAACCTCCATGGAACCATACCCATTGCCTTTGGTTCCTTGATGGAGAAAGGTGGGATATAAGATCATAAGAAGAGCCTGCTGGATCATGCCAATGGCCCATCTAGTCCATCATCCTGCTCTCACAGTAGCCAGCTAGATGCCTGTGGGAAATCCATAAACGGGATTCGAGCACAAGAGCAGTCTACCTTCCTGTGGTTTCCAGCAACTGGTGTTCAGCAGCATTACTGCCTCTGGCCACAGAGGCAGAACACAGCTTTCATGGCTAGTATGGTAGCTATCGATTGCCTTATCCTCCATCTAGGTTGCTGGCCATCACGGCTTCCTGTTGGAGGGAGTTCCATAAGTTAACTACCCTACGCCTGCCCTGAATCTTGCAACATTCACCTTCATTGGATATCCACAAGTTCTAGTGTTATGAGAGCCAGCGTGGTGTAGTGGTTAGGAGCGGTAGACTCGTAATCTGGGGAACCGTGTTAGCGTCTCTGCTCCTCCACATGCAGCTGCTGGGTGACCTTGGGCCATAGCTGCCAAGTTTTCACTTTTCTCGCGAGGAAGCCTATTCAGCATAAGGGAAAATCCCTGTAAAAAAGGGATAACTTGGCAGCTATGCCTTGGGCTAGTCACACTTCTCTGAAGTCTCTCAGCCCCACTCACCTCACAGAGTGTTTGCTGTGGGGGAGGAAGGGAAAGGAGAATATTAGCCGCTTTGAGACTCCTTCGGGTAGTGATAAAGCGGGATATCAATTCCAAACTCTTCTTCTTCTCTTCTTATGAGACAGGGAGAAAAACTTTTCTATATCCACCTTCTCCATGACATGCATAATTGTCATAAACATGTATATAAGGAAATTCATAAACAAATCATTTATCTTGCTATATACATACAATATAAGGCTGTCGTCACCCAATTGAGTTGTAGCAACACAACACAATCCTGCTGCTTTTTTGGCCAACAAAATGTATTATGCTAGATCATGGTTTGGGATGTTCCCTTGGAGATAACCCCCCCCCCCAGGAGAGCCCTGGTCTCATCCTCACCCCACATGATCTGCAGATGATCTTCCCTATGACTGCATATGGCCCAGAACAGATAATCGATGGTGGAATCAAAGAATCATAGAATTGTAGAGTTGGAAGGGAACCCAAGGGCCATTTAGTCCAACCCCTTGTTGTCTCTGGTTGGGCTCGAACCACCAACCTTCTGGTTAACAGCCAGGTGCACTGACCCATTACGCCACCTTGGATTTTTATACTGAACCAAACCATTGATCCATCTAGCTCGGTATTCTCTGCCCTGATTGGCCGTGGCTCATCAGTATTTTAGACATGAGTCTGTCCCTTTCTCTCTCTCGGTCCTACCTGGAGATGGCATGGATCGAACCTGAGACCTTCTGCATCCACGGCAGATGCTCTTCCAGCGAGCTGCGACTCTTAATCTTGCTCGAACCACTGGCCTCTCTGCGCTTCGTTTGAGAACCGGAGATGCCACACAGAAGGTCAGAAGTAATTTGTTTCCCTACAGTGCCTGCATTCCTTCTCCCCGGGAGAGGGTGATCGATTGCCTTAATAAAAGACAAAATTAATCCGAGTTTCTCTCCGAGAGAAGGCTAGCCATTTAGAAGCTTGCCTGGGCCAAATTAGCAGAACGGGTATTAATATATTCCCGTGATTATAATCAGCCAGGAAGAGTCTGAACGCCTGCCAGAGCCTCTTTGGCACGTCTCCGAGCTTCGGAAAATGAACATGAATCAGTTCCTTTTTGCAGATATTCTTTAATTTGCGGCTTGGACGATGGAGACGGGCATGACAACACTGATAGGGCAGCATTTGAAGCTGATCTCATGGAACAAGTGACAGATACAGTAACCTTGGCATGGAAGGCATTTCAGAAGAGACTATTCCCTGAGGGGGGGCGTTTTTCAGCCTGGAGGGCCTCATCCTCTTCCGATGAACCTTCCAAGGGCCACTTGCTAGTGGTGACAGGGGCCAGAGGCAAAAGCAGGTGAGGCAACGAATGCAAATTTTACCTCTGTACAGCAGGCACTCACACGTCCTTCCCTAGCCTCCATCTATTCTCAGAGTTGAAGTGCAAATCCAAAGCAGGAGAGAGTGTGTGCGGCCTGGGGAGGGTACTGAGGGCCATATATGGAGACCCAGAGGGCCACATAAGGGGTCCAGGCCTGAGGTTCCCCACCTCTGCTCTGCTAGGAGAGAAGGTTGCAATCCTAACCACATGTACCTAGGAGAAAGCCCCACTGAATTCAGTAGGGGTCACCACTTTAGTCGTAGCACCAACCCCCCAAGAATCCTGGGAACTGTAGTTTGTTATACAGGTGAAACTCGGAAAATTAGAATATCGTCGAAAAGTGCACTTATTTCAGTAAAGTAACTTAAAAGGGGAAACCAGTATATGAGATAGATGCATGACATGCAAAGCAAGATATGTCAAGCCTTTATTTGTTGTAATTGTAATTATTTGTCATTAGTCATTATAAATGGAACGTAATTAATGAAATGTAATAGCGATGTTTATTTTTGTATTATTGTAACTATTTATTTTATTACTGTGGAGTTTCCAAAAGCAAGCTTTTGTAAAAATTAAAAGAAAAATTAAAAATTACAAGTTGCATTACTGAAATAAATGCACTTTTTGATGATATTCTAACTTTCCGAGTTTCACCTGTAGGTGCTGAAAGTGGTGAGGAGACCCTCATCCCCTCAATCCCTCTTTCCAGAGAACTCTGAGGATTGTTGCTGTGTGGAGGCAAAGCAGGCCCTCCAACATTTCTCTGATGAAAATAAAGGTAAAGGGACCCCTGACCATTAGGTCCAGTCGTGACTGACTCTGGGGTTGTGATGTTCATCTCACGTTGTTGGCCGAGGGAGCCGGCGTACAGCTTCCAGATCATGTGGCCAGCATGACAAAGCCGCTTCTGGCGAACCAGAGCAGCACACGGAAACGCCGTTTACCTTCCTGCTGTAGCGGTCCCTATTTATCTACTTGCACTTTGACATGCTTTCGAACTGCTAGGTTGGCAGGAGCTGGGACCGAGCAACGGGAGCTCACCCCGTTGCAGGGATTCGAAGCTCTGACCTTCTGATCAGCAAGCCCTAGGCTCTGTGGTTTAACCCACAGCGCCACCTGGGTCTCCTAGGGACATTCTATTGTACATCGGGAAGCTTCTCCCGTGTTTGATCTCGCCGAACGCATAGGTGTCTATACACAGATATGTACACCTTCAACTGGGATATTAATAATGGAAGCTGTGGGAATGATCAGGAACATACCAGAGACTAAATCCTGTTGAACTCAGTGGGACTGATTTCTGAGTAAAAACGCTTAGGATTGCAGTGTAAGGCTGCCCAGTCTTGATCCAGTCATGTGGGAGTAAGTTCCACTGAACACAGCGGGACTTACTTCTCGGTAGACACCGTAAGGCACCATTTACGATAAAGGAATCGTCACTGCAAGCATTTCCTTAAAAGTGGCTGGCTGCTGAAACATTGCAGTTAAAGGATTCAAAATGGATTGGTGACATTTTCCTTCAAAAGCATAGGAAGGCCTTCCTATGCCAGCTTCACCATTTCCTTCATTTGGTGCAGGGATTTTATTTTCAGTATAAACAGGACTCGGTTTTTGCACCTACACACACACACACACACACACTGTTATGTACTGAGCTGAATCATAGAACAATAGGATCCAGAATCAGCAGTCTGATTGGTCCGCAGGAGCCACCCAATCCAACTCCAGGTGGAAGTGAATCCGCAACCTGATTGGCCTGCAGGAGCAGCCAATCAGGCGGCTGGCAGAAGTGAATCCGCAAACTGATTGGCCTGCAGGAGCAGCCAATCAGGCTGCTGGCTGAAGTCAATCCACAAACTGATTGGCCCACAGGTGTAGCCCTGAAGTAGCCAATCACGCAAAGCCCATTGTGTAAATAATGTATATAAGCAGATGGTTTTGGGAAAAGGGCATTCTTCTCTTCTTCTCCTTGATGACTAAGAGCTGAATAAAGAGTATATTTCACTGGCGACGAAGGTGGGATCCTGCTGAGCTGACTGCCACCACGCACTGCACCGCAGCACCGCCACCTGTCGCACCGCTGCATCGCACCGTGCATCCAGGCTTCAGCTCCAGGACCCAAGGAACCCAGAATGGCAACTAACAGCAGCTTCTTGCCATTCAAACCAGCATCGGGAGACTGGGAAGGGCACGCCGCCCATTTCAACTTCCTCCTGCAAGCGAAAGAAGTCACCAATGATGCCATGAAGAGGGCGACATTCTTCAGCGTCTGTGGAGAGGAGACGTTTGAAATCGCCCGGACTCTCCTTGCACCTAGAGATGTCGCTACCGTCTCTTACAAAGCAATAATGGAACGGCTGAAGGAGCACTTCTCACCACAGCCCTCGGTGGTAGCTTGCCGAAATGCCTTCTACGCAAAGCGGCAAGCCCCGGGGGAAACCATAACTGGGTTTGTGACCTCCTTCCGCCAAGCCGCCCGGTTATGCAACTTCTCAGAGTTGGAAAACATGCTTCGTGACCGCCTCGTCGGTGGCCTGAGGGACGAGATGTTGCAACGACGCCTCTAATCCAAAAAGGACCTCACATTCCAGGTTGCTCTGGAGGAAGCCCTGGCAACCGAAGCCGCCGAGAGGTCGACGCAAGAGGCACGACCGGCCCCGCCATCCCAACCGAGGGTCCACCACGAAGACCTCACCGACGACTCAGAATCTGACAGGGAGGAAGTACACCGAGTACAGCGGCGCACTCAAGCAGCACACACACCACAGCAGCCTCGACGAGAAGGAGGGAACTGTGCAAGCTGCGGGGAGAACCACGAGACACGCACGCACACGCACACACACACCATTTTTAATTGTCCTCCAAGATGTGGATGGGAGGAAAAAGGGAAACCGGGATATTCTGGGATCAAACAGGAACTGGGATGGCTTCTGTCATTCTGGGACTGTCCCTGGGATATAGGGACACTTGGAGGGTCTGCAATAGGGGATTCCTAACAAACCACATGGGTGGTGCTGTGGTCTAAACCACTGAGCCCAGGGCTTGCTGATCAGGAGGATGGTGGTTCGAATCCCCACGACAGGGTGAGCTCCCGTTGCTCGGTCCCAGCTCCTGCCAACCTAGCAGTTTCAAAGCACGCCAAAAGTGCAAGTAGATAATAGGTACCACTCCAGCGGGAAGGTAAACAGAGTTTCCAACCACAGCTCTGGTTCGCCAGAAGCAGCTTAGTCATGCTGGCCACATGACCCAGAAGCTGTACGCTGGCTTCCTTGGCCAGTAAAGCGAGATGAGCGCCGCAACCCCAGAGTCGTCCGTGACTGGACCTAGTGGTGGAGCTTCATGGTCTGGCACCGGGGGCGGAGAGCAGGCAGGGCAAGGCTGGCGCGTATTCTGGGCGCATGATGCATCGCCCAAAGGGGTGTGGCACGTGTTCTGGGGGTGGGGACTGCCGCCCAGCACAGGCGGGGGAGGCAGCCACGATGGTGCCCTCAGGATCGTGCTGCCCGGGGCCCCCATCCCCCCTCCCTTCCTATGCCCCTGACTGGACCTAACGGTCAGGGGTACCTTTACCTTTTAAGAAACCACAAGGCACACCTCTGAAACACAGGTCTCTGCCCACCGCAGCTTGCAATCCAAAGGAGCTGTGAATTCTTCCCTCTAGCCTCCTTTTCCCTTTATATCCGGAAGAGGAATTTGGTTGATGGCCCTGGATTATTTCCCCACCCCCTCCCTGAAGGTCATGTATTTTGGGAAGTGTGAGTGGTCCTCCTTCACATCTGTGTGGCTGGGGCCCTGCTGTGAAGCTCATTGCACTCGCCCAGCAAGGGCAGAAGCAGAGATCCTTTCGTAAGCGGGACTTGGCTGTTTTAATCTGTTCCATCCTCATTCATAATGAATGGGAGGAAAGGGGAGAGGAGAGGAGACAAGCTCTCTGCCGCATGCCTGCCCAGGAAACAGGTGCCGGCAGTGGAATATTTATAGAACAGGGGGACTTGGGTTCTAGAAGGAGGTCGCGAAGTGGACAGTTACCCATCCGTCCGGCCCGCTGTGTTTTCGCGGTTGAATCTAACGCAAACTGAAAGAGCCCCGGCTGTGGCATGTCGAGGTCTAATAGATTTATTGGCCACAGCAACTGTGGCCAACTTCTCAAAGGCATTTAAATCAGGTTACTGGCGTTCAGAAGTCTGGCAAATTGCTCTTCTAGAAAAAGATTTCCCACAAGCTGAGAGCGGCTAGAGGACCTGCCTCAAGAGACTGATGATGATGATTTATTTTTTGTGCCACATGACACGACTTGATTTTATGGACAAACGAAGGAGCCAGTGGATGTATGGTCCTTCTCGTTTACTCCAAGGTAAATGAAAGTACATTTAGGTAGGCGTATACCCATTGCTCGGTCCCAGCTCCTGCCAACCTAGCAGTTTGAAAGCACGTCAAAGTGCAAGGAGATAAATAGGTACCGCTACAGCGGTAAGGTAAACGGCGTTTCCGTGCGCTGCTCTGGTTCACCAGAAGCGGCTTTGTCATGCTGGCCACAAGACCTGGAAGCTGTATGCCGGCTCCCTCGGCCAATAAAGCATGATGAGCACCGCAACCCCAGAGTTGGTCACGATTGGACCTAATGGTCAGGGGTCCCTTTACCTATATTCTTTATATTTCTGTTTGACTATTAGTACAGTCAAACCTCGGTTCCCGAATGGCTCTGTTTTCGAACGTTTAGGCTCCAGAACGCCGCAATCCCGGAAGTAAATGCTCCAGTTTTCAAATGTTTTTCGGAAGCCGAACGTCCGACGCAGCTTCCGCTTGAGTGCAGGAAGCTATTGTAAGCAATCAGAAGCCGCGCCTTGGTTGTCGAAAATTTCAGAAGCCGAACGGGCTTCCGGAACGGATTATGTTCGACAACCGAGGTTTGACTGTAACTGACAAAGGGAAACAAGGATGCGAACACTTAATTCTTTCATTCCTCCCCCCCATTTATTTGGAAAGTCTGTGTGTCTACTTGCATGGAAAATATGGTAATTGTCTTTTGGATATTACGTTACGTATGTTTTTAGTGCTTTTGGTGGTGGGGTTATTTTATTGCCTTTGTAAAGAACAATTTCCCTCTTTTGTCATAGTTTGCAAGTTTTAATTAAAAGAAAGAATGGATTTATTGTGGCACCAGCTTTTGTCTGAAAGAGCCTGCCTGAACAGATGCAACTGAATTATGGAGTCATAACTTGGCATAAGGATCCTAACACCCCCCCCCAAATGTGCCCATTCATTCATTATGTGCCCATTCAATCACTTCACTCTGCAGGTAAGGGCCTCTTGCAAGATACCCATCTTATCAGAAGGTTCGTTCTGCACAATATAGGAATTGGACTTTTCGAATTCCCTCCCATGGCATATTAAACAGGTTTAATCTCTATCATTGTTTTGTTTTTGGGTGCCTCCTGAAGACTTTCCTCTTCCAACAAGGCTTTTAAAGTACAGTCTCACTTGGACAGCGTTTGATCCCGAACGCTGCAAACCTGGAAGTGAATGTTCCAGTTCGCGAACGTTCTTTGGAACTCGAACATCCGATGGGGCTTCCGCGACTTCCGATTGGCTGCAGGAGCTTCCTGCAGCCAATCGGAAGCCGTGCTTCGGTTTCCGAATGTTTTGGAGGTCGAATCGATTTCCGGAACAGATTCCGTTCGACTTCCAAGGTACGACTGTAGATAGATAGATAGATAGATAGATAGATAGATAGATAGATACTTTATTGTCATTGTACATAGTACAACAAGATTGAATGCCATCCCATAAAAACAACAACCAAAAACACAATTATAGCCACACATACACACACATTGCAACTCCCCAAGATCATATTATTTAGTTACAGCATTTAAACTGGTTATAGTTCTTGCATAAAAACTGTTTTTTAATCAATTTGTTCTTGATTTAATTGTTCTGTATCTCTTGCCCGAAGGCAACGGTGCAAAAAGACTATATCCAGGATGAGATGATTCCTGCAAAATATTATTTGCTTTTTTTCTTCCAGAGATGGGAGGGGATGACTGATAATCTTTCGGGCTGTAGAGATCTTTCCCCATCTGTATCTGTGTTGGATTTGTTTTTTAGACATTTGGTTGTTTTATCCAGTATTCCCCCACCCCAAAAAAAAATTGTTTAGGGGTACTCTCATTTTGACTCCAGAAAATCACTATTTTATAGATCAAATCAGAAAAAAGAAATACAGTAAATGGACAAAAGTGCAAAGATTCACAAAATGTTTAGGGGTCTGCGTACCCCTGAGCCACTGTGGGGAGCAAAATATTGGAGTATATGTGTATTTGAGAGAGGCAAGTGGTTGGTCTCCTTTTAAAATATATTTTATTTATCAACTAGCTGGCCCTGCACACATTGCTGTGCGTTAGTCTGTGAAATGGAGGGTAATAGCCCCCCTTCAGATCCCCCTGAGCCTCAGAGTCCCCCTGAGTCGAGGTGAGATACTGTGGAGAGGGCAGGTTTCATCCCTGTGTCTCCCCCCTGCCTGTTCTGACCCATTACGTATCCCTGCCCCCTATTCGGCCCCCCCATCCCCCCCCCAGACAGGCCCCTAACTCCACTTGGCAATGTTGGGCCTTGTTGCTGGAAAAGGCCTGTTTTCAGTTGGTTTGGTCTTCAACACCTCTGCCGGATGGATGTATGTGAGTGGTGGATCTCGTGGTGGAGGCGGGGTTAGTGGGTGTGTTGTTGTTGTTGTTGTTGTTGTTGTTGTTGTTGTTGTTGTTTTGTTGTTATTCCTGGGGAAGTTCAACCCCACGCCCGACAAAATCATAAAGGAGTTCTAAAGCAGGCATAGGCAAACTCGGCCCTCCAGATGTTTTGGGACTACAACACCCATCATCCCTAGCTAACAGGACCAGTGGTCAGGGATGATGGGAGTTGTAGTCCCAAAACATCTGGAGGGCTGAGTTTGCCTATGCCTGTTCTAAAGTGTCCCGCAAACGAGGCAGTATCAGGCCGCCTGGTTCAGTATTGCCTGGCAGCTGCTCTCTCCAGGGTTTCAGGCAGAGGACATTGCCAGCCCAAACCTGGAGATCCCCAGGATTGAACCGTCCGCATGCAACGAAAATGCTGCAGCCCTCTTCCTGGGCACAGCCTTTTCCTTTCTTCATTAGCTGTGCCAAGGCCCCCTAGGAGAACGGATGCTGTCACTGTGCAGGGGGAACCTCTCTGGATCCCAGCTACGAAATCTCCTGTTCCTCAAGATCTAGGTCAGAAGCTGATTCAAGTGTAATAATTTATATTAAAACTAGGGCAGGGAAAAAAAATCATTCTGCTATGCAGCCCTCTAAATATAGATGACACGAAACGCAATACGTCATAAACAAGAAGTCTCAGTAAAGTCCCAAATTATGGACTAAGACATGGATTATCACTGCCACATGACAAGTTTCCTTACTAGCTACGGAACGTAGAAACTGATTTATGATACTGAGTCAGAGCCCCGGCCCATCTGTGCTCTGATCACTGAGCTACGTATGGCCGTTCCCTCTCCAGTTACAAGGATCAGACATACCTGGAGATGGAAGGACAGAATTGCAGAGTTGGAAGGGACCCTGAGGGTCATCTAGCTCAACCCCCCCGCAATGCAGGAACATGCAGCTGCCCCATTCAGGGATCGAACTTGTAACCTTGGCGTTCTCAGTACCCAACTGAGCTACCTCAGATGCGTGGGGTTGAAACTGGACCCACGCTACATGTGGTTCACCCCTGAGTTCTGGCCCCATATCAGAAAGCCTGTATTCTTCCCCCACCCAATAGCCCCGGTTTTTAAATAAATTGCTCACAGCAGATCCACACCAACTTCTAAAGCCCATCCGACACGTATTTGAAGCACATGGCTTCTTTCCCACCAGCTGGGAACTATGTTTTCATCCCCACCAAACTACAGTTCCCAGCATTCTTAAGCAAACCATGACAGTACCAGGGGATTATACGGGGGTGGTGGTGTGTGCTGTAAATGCGTGGCTCTAGCTCTGCTATTTGTGTTGCGAACAACGCCTTTGCAAACAAAACACCACACAGCAGCTTGGAAAGCAAACATGACCCTCCGAAAAAAGAGCAAATAGCACTAAAACACATGGGCTTCCAAGGAAACTGGCTGTTGGAAGATTCAGGACAGAGAAAAGAAAATCAGCATACAGCTGACCTATGGAACTTGCTTCTCCAGGAGGCAGTGACAGCTACCAAGTTGGATGGGCTCAAAAGACAAATGAATGGAGAACAGGGCTATCAATGGCTATTGGCCATGATTGCTGCATCCAGCTTCCACAGATCTCTGAGCTGCTTCCATTCTTCCTCAGGATCAGGCCAGCCTCTCCCATGATGCTTCTACTGGACTCGTGAGGAAGCACTCCATTTGCCCTAATGTATGGTTACTAAATAGGGACCCAGGTGGCGCTGTGGGTTAAATCACAGAGTCTAGGGCTTGCTGATCAGAAGGTCGGCGGTTCGAATCCCTGCAACGGGGTGAGCTCCCGTTGCTTGGTCCCAGCTCCTGCCCACCTAGCAGTTCAAAAGCACATCAAAGTGCAAGTAGATAAATAGGGACCGCTCCGGCGGGAAGGTAAACGGTGTTTCTGTGCGTTGCTCTGGTTCGCCAGAAGCAGCTTTGTCATGCTGGCTACATGACTCGGAAGCTGTCTGCGGACAAATGCCGGCTCCCTCGGCCTATAGAGCGAGATGAGCGCCGCAACCCCAGAGTCGGACACGACTGGACCTGATGGTCAGGGGCCCCTTTAGCTTTACCTTATGGTTACTAAATAAAAAAATTCCTTCCAGTAGCACCTTAGAGACCAGCTAAGTTTGTCATTGGTATGAGCTTTCGTGAGGAGTGCGCATGCACACGAAAGCTCATACCAATGACAAACTTAGTTGGTCTCTAAGGTGCTACTGGAAGGAATTTTTTTATTTTGTTTTGACAGACCAACACGGCTACCTACCTGTAACTAGAAATATGGTTACCAGTGTTTTTTTTCAATGAATCCAGGGACACTTTTTTTTTTTTGAGCTGAGTAACAACAGGGAGTCAGTAGTAGGGATGGTGAGGCAAAAGACCCTGGACCCAAGCACACATGCATATTGTATAAAGGTGCAAAGCCCTTCTCTTGCACCCTGTGAAACATAAATGTGCAGTTTTTTAAAAAAGGCCCGTGACTCCCAAGCATTCCCTGATCTCCTGCCCCCTTCCCCCTTTGTTTTGACAGATCAGGGGAGGCTCTTGAGTCACGAGCGGATGGCCATTGTCCAGTTTTTGAAAAACTCTGCGCGTTTATGTTTCGCAGGGTGCGAAAGAAGGGCTTTGCACCTTGCGTGGCAGAGAAACCGCGAGCCTTGCGCCCCTCCTGGGCAATGGTTGCCCGCCTGCAACTCCTGCGCTTCCCCCAATCTGTCAAAACAAAGGGGGGGGCAGGAGATCTGTACCACCGGACCTCCCTGGTTCCCCTTCAGCAGTGGCGGCAGCAGCGAGCAGCTCCTGAAGTCAGCCAGAGCCAACTGCACTACCAGGCTGGCTCCGGCTGCTGAGGCTGCCGCTGCCACATTTCCCGGGGACAGATTTGCAAATCTGGGGACTGTCCCTGGGAGCCGGGGATGTCTGGTAACCCTACCCTAATGAGCAAGCCTCCTCTGGGTCTTACTCTGCAGACGGGGCTATTGCAAGACCCACAACGCCAGTTTCATCCGTCAGCTCTCCGGGGTTTAGCACGCAAGCAATATATGCCAGCATTAAGCCCTGCCCAACATCAGTTGCCAAACTGTAGAACGGCAGAGTTGGAAGGGACCCCAGTCCAACTCCCTTCAATGCAGGACTTGCAGCTATCAAAGACGAGATGCCCAAACCGAGAATAAAGTCATTCCCATTCATTGCGGTCCTTGATCGCACTTCAAAATTGAAGAGGCTTTGTACGACCAAACATATGGGGAAACTTCCTGACAGTAAGAGCTGTTCAACAGCGCAACGGTCTCCCTCGGGAGGCGGTGGGCTCTCCTTCCTTGGAGGTTTTCAAGCAGTGGTTGGATGGCCATCTGTCAGGGATGCTTGAGTTGAGATTCCTGCATTGCAGGGGGTTTGGACTAGAAGACCCTTGGTGTCTCCTACAACTCTGCGATTCTATAATTCATGGAATATGGGGTGGTGTTTTCCGCTCTACGCCACTGCTTTTTAAACAGCAACGACATTAATTGAGAATGGCTATATAACAGAAACTATGGGCCTGTTTGGCTCCCCCACCAGCCACAAGTGCGGCCTCCCCCCATGGGACTTCATATGTTCCATGACATTTTCCGATTGCAATGTTCTGCCCGGGGTGGGGGGATACAGGACTTCCTGCTGGCTTTGCTCCTTCTTTTGCAGGAGGAAGCAAACCGGCAGGATGTTTGTTCCTACCAGGCTATCTGGAGCCAATGCTGGGGACGCAGCCAGAGAGATCCAGGAAGGGGTGGAAATAAAGAACTTGAGGATCTAGCTGGCTGTTCTTGGCCTGCATGGCATTTCCATGGTTTGGGGATGACGCCAATAGAGTTGTTTTGTTGAATCGGAGGAAAGGTCCCAATCAGCCAGACATGGCAGTGCTTTTTTCCTGGGGGTATTCAAGGGTATGCAGTACCAGTAACCTTTCCCCAAATGTTAAAAGTGTGGTGATATTAGGGACTGGGCAGAGGAGGAATGGTGGAGACTGCCTCCCCAGCCTGACCTTTCCAGAGGCGAAGAAGACAGTTCAGAATTACAACAGGGGCTTGAGGGAGATCACAGCTCAGAGGAAGATGAGGGGGGAAGCTGGGAAATAATGGGAGATGAGGAAGAAGAAGCACCAGAGGGGCAACAGCTGGCAGACACAGTGTCTTTAGAAAGCATTCCAGATCCCCATCTCTCCCAGAACCTGGCGGGCATTGAAAGCAGGAGAGCAAAGAGCTCAGAGGCAAAGGGCACTTTCCAGCATCTGTAGTGATGACGCATGAGAGAGGAAGGGGGTAGAGACTTGGGGCAATGCCATTATTCCGAGAGGCCGCATTCCTAAGCCTCTCTCTGTGAATATTGAATAAAAAGCAGTTGGTAAGAACTTTTCCTTGTCTAATCCATTCCTGGCGACCTGCCGTGGGGGTTGGCTCCACTGCTGCCTGACAGGTACTTACTCTAACAACTACATGGTGAGTACCAGCACCCTTTTTTCTTAAAAGAAAAAGGGGGGCGTGGGGGCATTGGAATGATGGACTCAGGAAGGAGACTTGATTCTTGAGCCAAGGATGCTGCCTGGCTTCAGTTGATGCAGGAACAGATCTGCAGAGAGCATAGCCATCAACTGTCCCAATGCGACTGGGACATCCTGGAATTATGGAAGCCATTCCGGTTTCGGATCAGAACTCGGATTGTCACCTTTTTGGTGCTGTCGAGCGAGTTAGCTGGCTCCCACGAGAGCTCAGCACCAAAAAATGTGCACCTTTCATGCAAAAGAAAGTAGCTGAGCCAGAGCCTATGGAGGTGGAGGAAGGGAAGATGCTGGTCATGCAAGCCAGGCTCCCCCCTCTAGGTTCAGAGACACCTCCTCCTCTGCCTGAGGAAGAGAAGCAGTCAATGAAGATGAGGTTGATGGCGGGGAAGAGAGGGGGAGCTGGAGGTGTCAGTCCGGCATTTGCTGAGGGAGCTGCTGTCGGTAACGGGGACAGGGAACTTAGACAGGGAAGCCCCATCTGGCTCGCATGGGAGCATGGCCCTGAAAAACACGCACTCTGGTTTTAATTGGCAGAACGTTGGTGTCTAGATCCAAGAAACAAACAAGCAAATATAGTTCACAACGAGTAATTCGTAATACACAGCGGTGTCGGAATTATTCATAAATGACATCAATCGCTGGTAGCCTCATCCGTAAGCCTGTTGGAAGGGGGGCAATCCCTGCCTGTTTGCCAAAAGAAAACAGTGATGCTTTTGTGGGGGAAAGGATTCTGGAGTTGTGGGGGCCACTGCTGAGAAGGCCCCCCAATGGGCTATGGCGCTAGTTAGTCCGTCCTGCTGATGAGAGGGGCCTCATCCAGCAGCCTTGAGGCACAGGCCGCTTGCTATGTGAGAAGGCGTTCGCTTAGAAATTCAAATATGTATCCCGAAGACTTAGGAATATTTTTATAAAGAACAGAGCCCATGAGTCATGATAACTGCTATAGTGGTGCGTCTGACAAGATTCTAATAGCTTTGGATTGAAATCTCTCCCCCCCCCTCCCTCCGTTATTCCTGACTAATTCTTCACACCCTCTTGTTAAGAAGGGATTTAATAATAGGCAGGGAGCAGGCATAGCAATCGGCTGTCTGTTCTCCTCCCTTGAGTCAACGTGCCTTAGGAATGAGTGGCAGCGCAAGTTGTGCTAAGCGCCCATCTTTTAAGGCGAGAAGCGGATGTCTAGGGAAACGCCGGAACTGAGAATCTGCAATCCACCACGACAAATGCTAAGCCCCGGTTTTCTGTCTTAATTTTGTAGTAGCTAATCCCAGCCAATTAAAGAGAAATGCTGAAAGGGAAAACGACACAAAGTTAAGGGGCGGGAGGGGGGTTCTTTCTGGGAATTGAAGGGTGATTGAGGATTGAAGGGTGCTTGTACACTTATGCAAGTCCCACTGGGGTGTTTCTTTGCTGAAACAGTTTTTGCAGGGTTCTTACCCCCCCCCAATGTAGCCTAAAACCTACATAGCCTCATTGATTAGAGGCAGAGTTCCAACTGCTTCATCACAATATCTATCTATCATCTATCTATCTATCATCTCTCTCTCTCTCTCTCTATATCTATCTATCTATCTATCTATCTATCTATCTATATCTATCTATCTATCTATCTATCTATCTATCTATCTATCATCTATCTATCTCTATATCTATCTATCTATCTATCTATCATCTATCTATCTCTATATCTATCTATCTATCTATCTATCTATCTATCTATCTATCTATCTATCTATCTATCATCTATCTCTATATCTATCTATCTATCATCTATCTATCTATCTATCTATCTATCTATCATCTATCTATCTATCTATCTATCTATCTATCTATCTATCTATCTATCATCTATCTCTATATCTATCTATCTATCTATCTATCTATCTATCTATCTATCTATCTATCTAATCTATCTATCTATATTGTATGTACTGCAGAGCTGAAGTAGGTTCAGGAAACGGCAACCAAACTGATCAAGGGATCAGAGTGACTCACCAACGAAGAAAGGTTGCAAGGTTTGGAGTTTTTTTTTTAGTTTAGGGAAACAGAGAGTAAAAGTCATGAATGGCGGCGGGGATCGCAGAGGGATTTTTCTCCTCCTTCTCTCATATTCTTAGAATGTGGGGCATTCAATGAAGGGGAATATTTGAAGATTTGGCCCTGACAAAAGAAAGTACTTCATGCAGGACGTAGTTAAACTACGGAACTACCAACCCACAGTCTGCAGGCAGGTAGGGTCTCAGCCTGCGTACCAGATGGAGCTGGTAGACAGCCTCCCTGGACACAGAATTAACCTGCGCCTCCATGGACAGCTGTGAGTCCAAAATGACTCCCAGGCTGTGCCCCATAATGGTCCAGAAGGATGTTATGGTCGATGGTCTCAAAGGCCGCTGAGAGATCCAGCAGAACTAGGAAACAGCTCTCACCTTGAACGCAGTGCCCATAGGGATGGCATGGGACAGCACAGCATGGCGCGCATGACACCCAAAGGGATGGAACGGCATGGCATGGCTCAGGGGGGTGCGGCGCCCATAGGGATGGCATGGGATGCCCTGGACACTCTGCCCCCAGGTGCCCAAGAGGCTTCCTTCACCACTGGTTAAACTATCCCCTTTCCAGCCCTGGGGGAAGCATTTGCATGACACACCTACACACTGCAGCCAACACACTAATGTGTCACGACACGCAGTTCGGAAAGCTCTGCCCTACACAAATCCAGAGCGGAGTCCCTAAGGCAGTTGGATGGCTCTTTGTACACCTTCTTCCGGCAACTCCAGCGGCCAAGCTGGTGCCAAACGTTTGCTCTGTTTTCCTTTGGACCACACCAGCGAGGCTGAGGGGGAGGGTGGTGTTCTCATCTGGGCAGCCCAGGACCTTCATACACAGTGCCTAGGCTTGCACCCCGGGGAGGGGTCACTTTGGTGCTGCACATCCAGGAAAAGCAATGCCAGAGTCTGCAGTCATGAGTGAAAGGGTGTGGGGAAGCTCTGAGCTACAGGTTTCTTCTGAATGGACATACATTTAGTGGGAAACAGCAACTTTCGTCCAAAATGCTCAGGGTCCTTGTTTGTGTTCACGCATGCAGTGAAAAGCCAGAAAGTCTACAGATACAAGTTTCTGACTTGACTTACCCAGTCAGAGATGAGTAATTCAGATGCCCTTCATGCTACCACCCTCCCCTCCGCCCTCTCCCCCCCCCCCGAAAAAAGCTGTTTCCCCTTTGGATGCTAAATGAAAAAGGGATTTGTTTGGAGATGAAATGATTATTGTGTTTGTGAATGAATGAGGGGGAGGGGGGTGGGGAGCACATGGGTGCTGTTTCCTGTGAACCTCAGATAACCTCCTGCTCCCCAGCTGCGGAAGAGAGAGGGAGAAAGTCAGGAAATCTCTCCAGGGGATTGTCTGGCTGAGTTAAAAAGCCCCCGAGACACAGAAGGGTGGGAGAGGGGGTGGCTCATTTGCTGTCAGGAAGCAGGCAGCTCATGTCTTCTGCTAGCCCAGGGGACTGTAGGGTAGTGCAGGGGGGGGGAGAGATAGGGATGGGGTCTGTTCAAGGCCACTGTTTCATGCTTGGCTTGGTAAATTGCACGGGAATTATTGGGATGCCAAGTGCAAAGCTTGAGCCAGGTTTGCTAGGAGCGAGGAGGCCATCTGCGTCTGAATGTTTTCCTGCAGTGCCAAGAATGGATAGGGACGTCTCTCTTGACCCTTTCCACACCTTGCTCTTTGGAGAAAAGGTAAGCCCCCCTTCTTCGTACAGGAAACACCTGCAGCTTGTGGGATCCAACACTGGCTTACACAGGACCAAAGAAACCCATAAAGAGGGAAAGGGAGATGGATGGCAATGGCACCATCTGGCCAGGAAAGCTAAAAGGAGCCTTCATATGCAGAGGCAGTCTACCTCATAGTGCCAGGTGATAGGGAGCGACACCTGGGGAAGACTTTCAACTATACTTGCAGGCTTTCCGTTGGCCAGGGACATTGCCGCAGGCTCAAAGGACTTGGGGACCCAGTGCAAACCACGGCACACCTTTATTTATTTGGCGTATTTATATGCTGCCTTCCTCCCAAGCAAGGATTCCATGTGGCTTGGATGCAGGTGGCGCTGTGGTCTAAACCACTGAGTCACTTGGGCTTGTTGATTGGAAGGTTGGCAGTTTGAATCTGCACGACAGTGGTGAGCTTCTGTTGCTCTGTCCCAGCTCCTGCCAATCCAGCAGTTTGAAAGCATACCAGTGCAAGTAGATAAATAAGTATCACTGTGGCAGGAAGGTAAACAGCATTTCCATGTGCTCTGGCACTCATCACAGTGTCCTATTGTGCCAGAAGCGGTTTAGTCCTGCTGGCCACATGACCTGGAAAGCTGTCTGTGGACAAACGCTGGTTCCCTCGGCCTGAAAGCGAGATGAGCGCCGCAACCCTGTGGCCACCTTTGACTGGACTTAGCAGTTCACCTTTACCTTTTACCTCTAGGTGGCTTCCAGCTTTACAAAGCCGTAAAAACAAGCCAGTTAAAAAGAAGGGTTAAAGTGCATCAGAACACATTTAGTGGAAGGGGCAAGCAGAATATAAAATGGAAGAATGGTATTTAGATGGTGTGGGATATAGCTATTAATGATAAATTAACATGTGCCATTAAGCTAAGACAGGGAATATGCAGGAGAAATGATTTCGAGGAGATATGGAGGGCGTTTGTAGAATTTGTACTGTTAAAACGGAAAGGGGTCAAACCATCGCAAGAGGTGCTGAAATTTTGGGAGGTTGGATAGTTACAGTGGGATGGTCTCGGTGGTGGGGTGCACATTTTTGTTCTTATTTATTTTTGATTATTACCTTGTCAAAATAAAATAAAATAAAATAAAAGGACAAAGACAAAGACAAAGACAAAGACAAAGACAAAGACAAAGACAAACACAAACACAAACACAAACACAAACAGAAAAAAAGAACTCCATTTCCGGGGGGTGGGAGTGGAAAGGAACACATTTAGAGCCAGCAATTAAAATCCAGTTTGCTCTGACAGCAGCCCAGTGACCAGAACCAGACAGAGGGCCTTCTCGGTAGTGGCACCCGCCCTGTGGAACACCCTTCCATCAGATGTCAAGGAAATAAGCAGCTATCCTATTTTTAAAAGACATCTGAAGGCAGCCCTGTTTAGGGAAGTTTTTTTAATGTTTGATGTTTTATCATGTTTTAAATATTCTGTTGGGAGCCGCCCAGAGTGGCTGGGGAGACTCAGCCAGATGGGCGGGGTACAAATAATAAATCGTTGTTGTTGTTGTTGTTGTTGTTGTTGTTGTTGTTGTTGTTGTTGTTGAACTGGAGCTCGCTCTCACAGGAAGCAACGAGGGTCAGCAACATGGATGGCTTTAAAAGAGGCTTGGGCAAATTCATGGAGGAGATAAATATTTGCTAGCTGCTAGCCAGGTTGACTATACTCTGCCTGCACAGTTGATTGCAGTGATGCTTCTGAATGCCTGTTTCTGCAGACCACAGGAGGGCAGAGTGTTGCCCTGCTTGCTTGGTTCCCCACAGTCATCCAGTCAGCCACCTTGAGAACAGGGATGCTGGACTAGGCAGGCCATTGGCCTGATCCTGCAACCTTGTCTTATGTCCCAGGAAGAGAGAGATTTGGTGGTGGAGATAACGTATTGTACTAGGATCGTAACTTCCCTCACAGGTTACGACTGGGAGCGCTCCTGCCAGCACCCACGGGGGAGTCACTTGGCCGGGCAGAAGCTTTTGGGGAAGTACTTTACGATCGAATTGGTGACAGCAGCACAATAGCAAGCCTGGCAGGGCCAGAGTCTTCCTTGCAAGAAGTGTGTCAAAGGTGAAATATATACCCGTTTTCCAAACCAGCAGCAATTCTTAATAAATGACAGAAGGGCTTGATTTAATGGCACTCTCCAGACAGGGTGACGCAATAGCTTTCAGTGTTGTTGTTGCTGCTGCAGGATTTCTTGCCCCCCTCCCCCTTCAGAAAAAATAATAATCAGGAAACAGAGCCAACTTTTGCAGCATGCATCAGAATTTCTTACAGTGTGCATAGAGAGAGACCTGCAGGATTGATTAATTGATTGATTGATTGACTGCTTGTTTAGAATTGCCAGCAGAAACAGAAAAGCAGAGGCCAAGGACGGTTACGAAGGTAGACATCTAATCCAGGCAGCAGTGTGAAAGCACTGTTAATTTGGCAGCGGGTACAACCACCTGCCATTTTACTAGATAGAGATCCGTTTTTCAGCTTGAGGTCCCATGTTCCCTTCTGCATGCCAGTGGTGGGCGGGGCCAGAGGCTCAAGTGGGTGGAGCAATGAATGTCGAGTTTGTCTGCCTAACCTGCTGCGATGGATTACTGCAATGCACTCTCTGTGGGGCTTTCCTCCTGCTTGATTCGGAAGCTGCAGTTAGTGAAGAATGCTGCAGCACGATGGCTGACAGCACTAGGTAAAAGGTAAAGGTAAAGGACCCCTGGACGGTTAAGTCCAGTCAAAGGCGACTATGGGGTTGTGGAGCTCATCTCGCTTTCAGGTCGAGGGAGCCGGCGTTTGTCCACAGACAGCTTTCCGGCTCATGTGGCCAGCAGGACTAAACCGCTTCTTGCACAGCCGAACAGCGTGACAGAAACCAGAGCGCACACAAACACCTGTGTGTACCTTCCCGCCACAGCAATACCTATTTATCTACTTGCACTGGTGTGCTTTCAAACTGCTAGGTTGGCAGGAGCTGGGACACAGCAACGGGAGCTTACTCCGTCGCGGGGATTTGAACCGCTGACCTTCCGATCGGCAAGCCCAAGAGGCTCAGTGGTTTAGACCACAGCGCCACCCATATATATATATATAACACCTGCACTCAGAGATCTGCACTGGTTGCTGATTTGTTACCAGACCAAGTTCAGAGTGTTGTTGTTAGTATATAACTAGTATATAACTAGTATATAACTTTACAACTTGGGACCAGTTTACCCACAAGATCTTCTTATGCTGCCTGTGCCCGCTCAACTGCTTCGATCTGGGAAATTGGCACTACCACATGTGCCACATAATACCCATTCTGCATTTGTAATAACTCTACCATTTAGAGTTATGGACTTTGGACTATGCACTTTGGAACTCACTGCCTATTGAGAAGAAGAAGAGTTTGGATTTGATATCCTGCTTTATCACTACCCTAAGGAGTCTCAAAGCGGCTAACATTCTCCTTTCCCTTCCTCCCCCACAACAAACACTCTGTGAGGTGAGTGGGGCCGAGAGACTTCAGAGAAGTGTGACTAGCCCAAGGTCACCCAGCAGCTGCATGTGGAGGAGCAGAGATGCGAACCCTGTTCACCAGATTACGAGACTACCGCTCTTAACCACTACACAACACTGGCTCTCTATTGAGATCTCTATTGAGATCAAACAGGTGCCCTCACTACTCTTTTCAGTGCCTGCTAAGAACTTTCTTGTTTAGACAGCCTCCCCAGATGCTCAGAAAGTTGATGCAAATTTTAATCTGTTTTAGTATTTTTACTTTTGTATGTTTTATATCAGGGTTGTGAGATTTTCTTGATTTCTTTGTTTTATCTTTTGGTAAGCCTGTTTGAAGTTTCTTTTTCACAATCAAGCAGCATATACATTCCATAGTCAACAGTTTTAGTGGACGAAATGGAACCGTATTGCATGGATGTTGGCTGCTGCAAGAACAGGATGCTGGACCAAAAGGGGCCATTGGCCGGGTGCAGCAGAGCAGTTCTTATGGTCACAAGTTTCAGAACCACGGATAGCTCCAAGTTAGCAACTCACTTAGACAAAGGGTGTGCGCAGCCTTGAAGCTATAAACACGTTTGTGGCTTAAAATACAGGGTTCATCCAGACTTCCTTGCATGCCACAGTCTGAACTTTAAAGCTCCATGTTTAAGCTTCTTCTTTTTTTGCCCTGCCCCACAGGAACCTATTTACTGCTGAAAACAATTCCACAGAAAACATGAATTGTTGTTTGCTCCAATTCAGTGTTAAAGAGCAGGTTTTCTTGGGGAAACTGGTGGGGCAGTTTTTTTTTAAGTGCTCAGACATGGACTGGGAAAGCTTGGACATGTGCGTGGAAGGCATGGGGCAAAAGGCTAGTGTGGACGAGGCCATAGCGAGGTTGCTTCCAACATATTTATTGCAATGCGATAATACTGCATTTGCAAGCAACTGAGGGGCTGGTGATGTCTTCACCTGACACGTACTACCTGGCTGGTTTCTCTGCTCCTGAAACCAACCCTCACACCTCCGATTCACGAAACTGTCACCTGCACACATGTGCAATGGCTGCCTCAAATGCACACTCCCCCCAGCTTAACTGCAAAGTGAGTTTGGCTTGCGGTTTCCATCCGAATCCAAGCTGGTTTGAGGGGGAAACACATCAGCCAGCGGCATTTCTCAAGAAACCTGAGGGCAAATACAGGTCTGTGGCTAATGTCCTGTGTGCTTGGCTCGAGGCACCAGCAACAGGAGCAAGCTGGAACCAGAGTAAACGGTAAGGTGTACACAGCCGGAGGCTTTTTAAGCCTCTGTCTCCAGATTACCTCTGCCATTATTCACCCTCTGGTGGAGAATTTCAGGACCTCAAAGTGGTCTGAAGATGGACACTCCTCCTCCATCACCTAACCTCCTGTTCCCTGTGCCGCTAGTGAAGCAAAGTGTTGTGGGAGGCATCTGGTTCCTGGGGGAAGGCACTGCTCAGGGTCCAGGCTCTGAATTTACAGGGAGGTACATCCGAGGGTTCTTGTCCTATATAGTCTCCGCTCAGTGGTTTCCTGATCTCCAGGAGGCAGATCTAGGCCCTGTACTTGATTTCATAGCTGATTTCATAGCTGGTGCCTCTCCAGCCTCCAACTCCGTGCCTGGATTGCTGCTGGATTCAGAGGTCAGTTCAGTTCAACTGTCTGTTGGCTTCTGTATATGGACTGGTGTGTGTGTGTGTGTCCCCTTTGCCTTAGGCTGCAGAATATCTTGGCTTGGTCCCCGTTCCCCAACATGGTATCCTGTAGTTGATGCAGCTTACTGCTCCCATCAGCCCCCGCCATCTTGGCCACAAACAGCCAAGGATGATGGGAGTAGTAGTCCACAACATCTGGAATGCACCACATTGGCGGCCCTCGCTCTATGGCAAGTGCGGGGAGCCTTTGGCCCTGCAGATCATGCTGAACTACAATGCCCATCATCCCTGGCCATTGGCAATGCCTGCTGGGATTAATGGGAGTTATGGTTCCGCAACCCCTGGAAGGTCAAAGGTTCTCCACACCTGCTCAAGACCAATGATGATTGGAGCTGTGGTCTGGCAACATCTGGAGGGAACCAAGCTGAGGGAAGGCTCCTGTGTGAGTGCCTGGAGGCGGTTGGAGAATGGATGGTGGTTAACAGATTGAGGTTGAATCCTGATAAGACTGAAGTACTGTTTTGGGGGGATGGGCAGGTGTGGGGGACTCCCTGGTTCTGAATGGGGTAACTGTGCCACTGAAGGACCAGGTGCGCAGCCTGGGAGTCATTTTGGACTCACAGCTGTCCATGGAGGCGCAGGTCAATTCAGTGTCCAGGTGTCTACCAGCTCCATCTGGTACGCAGGCTGAGACCCTACCTGCCCGTGGACTGTCTCACCAGAGTAGTGCATGCTCTGGTTATCTCCCGCTTGGACTACTGCAATGTGCTCTACGTGGGGCTACCTTTGAAGGTGACCCAAAAACTACAACTAATCCAGAATGCGGCAGCTAGAGTGGTGACTGGGAGAGGCCACCGAGACCACATAACACCGATCCTGAGAGATCTACATTGGCTCCCAGTACGTTTCCGAGCACAATTCAAAGTGTTGGTGTTGACCTTTAAAGCCCTAAACGGCCTCGGTCCCGTATACCTGAAGGAGCATCTCCACCTCCATCATTCGGCCCGGACTCTGAGATCCAGCACCGAGGGCCTTCTGCGGTTCCCTCACTGCGAGAAGCAAAGCTACAGGGAACCAGGCAGAGGGCCTTCTCGGTGGTGGCACCCGCCCTTTGGAACGCCCTCCCATCAGAGGTCAGAGAGATAAACAACTACTTGACATTTAGAAAATACCTAAAGGCAGCCCTGTTTAGGGAAGTTTTTAATCTGTGATATTTTAATGTATTTTAATGTGTGTTGGAAGCCACCCAGAGTGGCGGGGGGGGGGACCCGGCCAGATGGGCGGGGTATAAATAATAAATTTTCTGGATGCAGCAGCAGGCAGAGAGGGTTGGAAGAGAAGCCTTCTGACTTCTTTTCAGGATCTGCTTGAACTCGAACCTAGAGCCTTGACATAGGTATGCACATTTGCCTCTGGCATTAAGCCATTTGAGGCCGCAGACTGGGCAAGGGAGATTGTCCTTCCGGATCCAAACACACCTCTGCCAATGTCCCACCAGCCTCGCCAACCTTCCGGCAGCCCGTTGCTTCCTCCTGGCCCAGATACAGATGTCCCTGGGCTGGCCCTGGGCACCAGACAGGTGCTGGCCTTGATTCCTTGGCCTCCTTCCAAACACCTCTGCTCGCCAGATTTCCTATCGGTTGGCATGCTTGTTCCAACACCCTCTGAATGGGCTTTGTTGTTCAAAGCCCAGTCCTGGGTTGGGAAACCTGTGGCCTTCCATATTCTGTTGGGGCATCAACTCCCATCAACCCCTACCAGTATTGCCAAGGGTCAGGAATGATGGGAGATGGAGTCTCGAGACACCCAGAGGAGGTCATGCCTAGCCCTGCCCTGTGCCAGACACAGAGTCCTCAGACAATGGAACACTCCCTGCAAGTTGAGGACGCTGAGTTTACTGCAAAGACCTTAACAGTCCACAACCTTAGCTTGCTCAGAGTCTAATGTATGTCCCTGGCCTATTTCTCGAGATTTGTAAGCCCCTTCTGTCCACCTTGTCCCCTTCTGTCCATGTGTATCTCCTCCTTCTTGTGGAACTAACTTGCAATTCCTTGCAAGTAGGGAATGAACCTGCCAGGTTTATGACCTGTTGGCATTACAGTTCCAGCACCCTCTGAATGGACTCCTAGTCCGGGGTCAGGAAACCCAGGGCTGGAAACACCACAGGAATTTGGCTCCTTGCTCCCGACTGAAGTGCACTTGCCAAACTCCATGAGATATAGACTTTGGCTTGATTCTGTTGCTGGATCACGTCTGCACCTAGACTGAGGCCCCAGCTGCACTCTGCATTTTAGATAGTCCCGGCTGCGCCAAAGGAGACCTGGGAGCTGTAGTTTGTTGAGGGTGCCAAGAATTGTTGGAAGACCCCCCTGCTCCACTCACAGAGCTACAATTCTCAGAGTGGTTCACTAGTCAATGCCTTTTACCAGGAGCCAGGGGCAAAACTGGAGCCGCAGCAAATGCCAAGGTCTGTCTTTGTATAGAAGGCTACTTTCTGCACATGGAGGAGGTGGACAGAGAAAAGTTCTTCTCCCTCTCTTATAACCCTAGAATGGGACATCCATTGAAGCTGAATTTTGGAAGACTCAGGTCACGCAAAAGAAAGTCCTTCTTTGTACATGTTAGAGGTAGGTAGCCGTGTTGGTCTGACGTAGTCGAAACAAAAAATAAATAAAAAATTCCTTCCAGTAGCACCTTAGAGACCAACTAAGTTTGTCATTGGTATGAGCTTTCGTGTGCATGCACACTTCTTCAGATACACTGAAACAGAAGTTACCAGACCCTTATGTATAGTCAGAGGGTGGGGAGGGGTATTACTTAGAAGGGTGGTGGGAATGAGTGATTGGCTGAGAGGAGTGGTAAACCTGTTGACGACTGTTAACGACTGCAGTTGATCTTGCAGGAAAAAGCAAGGGGTGAGATGTCTAAAGAAAGCTTTATCATGTATAATGAGATAAGAATCCGATGTCTTTATTCAGACCAGGTCTCTCCATGGTTTTAAGCTTGGTAATGAGTTGCAATTCAGCAACTTCTCTTTCCAGTCTGTTTCTGAAAATTTTCTGTAATAAGGCAGCTACTTTGAGATCTTGTACAGAATGTCCTGGGAGATTGAAGTGTTCTCCTACTGGTTTCTCTGTCTTGTGCAGGCACCCCCAAACTTCGGCCCTCCAGATGTTTTGGACTACAATTCCCATCTTCATCAACCACTGGTCCTGTTAGCTAGGGATCATGGGAGTTGTAGGCCAAAACATCTGGAGGGCCGCAGTTTGGGGATGCCTGGTCTTGTGATTCCTGATGTCAGATTTATGTCCATTTATCCTTTGGGGACGCAGGTGGCGCTGTGGTTAAACCACAGAGCCTAGGGCTTGCTGATCAGAAGGTCGGCGGTTCGAATCCCTGCGATGGGGTGAGCTCCCATTGCTCGGTCCCAGCTCCTGCCAACCTAGCAGTTCGAAAGCACGTCAAAGTACAAGTAGATACAGCAGGAAGGTAAACGGCGTTTCTGTGTGCTGCTCTGGTTCGCCAGAAGCGGCTTTGTCATGCTGGCCACATGACCTGGAAGCTGTACACCGGCTCCCTCGGCCAATAATGCGAGATGAGCATGCAACCCCAGAGTCGGTCACGACTGGACCTAATGGTCAGGGGTCCCTTTGCCTTATCCTTTGGCGTAGGGTTTGGCCTGTTTGCCCTTCAGCTCTCTATATTGGGCAAGCAGGCCAAACCCTACGCACTTTGTCCAGTGCACCGTTAAACTTTGGCACCCATCCCGAGAGGAGGCAGTGATGGCCACCAACCTCAATGGCATTAAAAGAAGATTGGGCAAACTCATGGAGAATTAGCCAATCCGTGGCTACCAGCCAGGGTGCCTATGTTCCAGCTGCAGTGTTGGAGCTCCAGTGTTGAATCAGAGTTGTTGGGAATCTCGAGCATTGCTGTGCTCACGTCCCTCCTGTGGACTTCCCAAAAGGAGCATCTGGTTTGGCCACTCTGAGAACAGGATGCAGGGCCAGATGGGTCATCGGCTTGATCCATCTGCCCAAGAAAACTTTCTTATGTTCTTATGGGATATTAGGCAAATTGATGGAGGATATGGCAGCATTCTCCCTCTGCTGTCGGAGGCAGCATGGCAGCTGCTGGGAGTCTCAAGTGGGGAAGAGTGCTGCTGTTGTTCTCTGGCCTTAGAATCATAGAGTTGGAAGAGACCACAAGGGCCATCCAGTCCAACCCCCCTGCCAAGCAGGAAACACCATCAAAGCATTCTTGACATATGCCTGTCAAGCCTCTGCTTAAAGACCTCCAAAGAAGGAGACTCCACCACATTCCTTGGCAGCAAATTCCACTGTCGAACAGCTCTTACTGCCAGGAAGTTCTTCCTAATGTTTAGGTGGAATCTTCTTTCTTGTACTTTGAATCCATTGCTCCGTGTCCGCTTCTCTGGAGCAGCAGAAAGCAACCTTTCTGCCTTGCCTGCAGGCTTCTCGTAATAGGCATCCGGCTGGCCTCTGTGAGAAGAGGACGCTGGACTAGATGGGCCCTTCAGCCTGCTTATTGCCCCCAAAATGTCAAATAAACAAGACCCCTCATTCTTGGAATAAATAACAGCAGCAGGCAAAATGCACCCATCAGCACATTGCCGCCAATGAATAGATTCATGAATAAGTCACAGATTTATTTATTGGTTAAAAAAAGGGTCCTCTTCAATCATTTTTTAAATGAGTGCCGTCCCCTGCAGAAAGGGCGTTTGGGCTGATAGAATAGCCATAAATAATCCACATACCTTTCCTCTTGCCAGGCTAATGTGCTTAAAATAAAGTCTCCTCTCCCACATTCCCCCAACAAATAAGCATCCTCTGGCTCATTCAAGAAGAACATCTCTCTCATCCCTGGATAGGCAAAGAGAGAGGGGGGGGCGGGGGAAGCCACTCGCATCAAAAATGGTGCTTCCACCGGGTTGGAATTGCCTAAGGAAAAATGATAACAAAACCCTGTCTATTGGGCGCAACGTTCCAAGATTTATTTATTTAATTTGTTGGGCAGCTGGGCCTTCCCACCTTCCAGCGGCAACTGGTCTCCTGATGGCTCTGAGAGATATTAAACACGGAAGGGCAATCAAACAATTATGCAATATTTATGCATATGAAAATAAGCCAGGAAGATGAGGGTGGCATGCTGCCGGATGGCATTAACTGCTAAGGCTGCAATCCTACCTGCCAAGGGGTACTGAACCTCTTATTGGCCCCGAGGGCCGTATCCCCTTATGCGAGATGCGCCCCCTGAGGGCCATGTGGTGGGTGGAGCCAGAGGCAAAAAGGGGCGGAGCAACAGGTGTCAATGGTACCTCTCTGTGCAGTTAGAGCTGGGGAACCCTTTTCAGACCGAGGGCCACATTCCCTTCCGGGCATGCCAGCAGTGGGTGGAGCCAGGGACAAATATTGGCGGAGCAAGGAATGTGGGTTTTTCCCTTTGCACGATAGGCTGGTTTCTACACACTCACACACCCCTTTCTGTCTTCCATCCAGACAAGAAAGAGGAAATAGCAGGATTCAAAGGCATATTCCAGCCAGGCAAAAACAGTCAAGCAGGGCTGGTAAGAGATGTGGCCTGTGTAGAGGGTCTGTGGCTGAGGAGGTTAGTCTGGGGAGAGTCCTGCAGGCCAGATAGAGAGGCTCGGGGCCACCGGGCCTGAGTTTCCCCTCTCCTGTCCTAAAGGATAGGAAATATTAGAATAGCAAGGCATGAGTCATGTTGGATCACAGTATGGGTCCCTCACGGCTTCATCCCAGGTATGTGGAGATGGGCCATGCAGGTACATCGGATGGGCCATGCAGGCAACGTTCCGTTCCCAGCATTGCTTTTCTGGTAATTTGGAGGTACACTGCCCCTGTACATGGAAGCTGCACTTCCTAGACTTCCCTCTTTATCATCACTGAGGGCCAGCCCAGTTGGTCTCCCCTGCACCTGGCCGCCCTTCTGGGCTTATTAAGGGTCTTCTTGCTGCTTATGCTTGCAAGAGTCACACGGTGACCCCACCGAAACACCATAGCTCAGTGGGTAGAGTGTCTGCTTTGAATCCAGAAGGTCCCAGGTTCAAATCCTGGCATCTTCCATTAGGGCTTGGCATGCCTGCTGCCTGGAATCCTGGAGAGCTGCTGCCAGTCAGTGTAGACTAGGGGTTGTGGTCCAGGGACAGGCTTCAGGGAGTCTGTGAACTGGAGGTTATATACATACATACATACATACATACATACATACATACATACATACACACACACACTGGAACCTCGGTTTTACGAACACCTCGGTTTACGAATTTCCGGTTTACGAACGCCGCGGACCAATCTGGAATGGATTAATTCACTTTCCATTACTTACAATGGGAATGTTCGCTTCTGTTCATGAACATACTTCCGGAACCAATTACACCCATGCTTCGGGTTAAGTACGCTTCAGGTTGAGTACTCCGCGGACCCGTCTGGAACGGATTAATCCACTTTCCATTACTTTCAATGGGAAAGTTCGCTTCAGTTTATGAACGCTTCAGTTTATGAACAGACTTCCGGAACAAATTGTGTTCATAAACCGAAGTACCACTGTATATATATATATATATATATATCCATCCCCAATACAATAAATTAAATTGTGGGCAATATTTTGCGTGCATGTGTCGATGTGCATTTTTCTGCAGAGTTGCTCCATAACTTCCACCAGATTCTCAAAGGGGCCTGTGCCCCCCCCCAAAAGGTTAAGAACTATCGAATCATAGAACTGTAGCATTGGAAGGGACCTAAACGGTCATCTAGCCCAACCTTCTGCAATGCAGCGGATGCAGCAAATCCTAAAATACATGGACCCTTGGTTTGATTCCACATAAAGTTACTAAGTGAGTCCCATTTTATTTAATTGGGCCTTCACTTAAGCAAGTGTGCACAGGATAGCAGCTTCCGTCTGTTTAATCGGTAGATTCAACCAAAAAAGCTTTCGCTGATCAGATTTTATTTGTAGGGGTCAAACGGAATTTAACGGCAGACATTTAAATCAATGGTGCTCTGAGTTCAGGGCACATCTGTTTAATTCTTAAGCTGCTTTGGTTCTGGCGTGTTACCGAAACAGGGTATGGAAATGTGAGTTTCCCCCCCTCCCAGCGCTGAAGGATAGCTTGGTTATTACAAGGGCAGTGGACAGTTCTCAGCCTCAGGGCCACAGTCACCTATCAGGCTACCTTCCAGGGGCCATGTGCCAGAGGTGCACAGGGCCAGAGGTAAAAGAAATGTCACATTTTACCTGTGTGCACTAGTTATGATTCACACCTGGGCATCCTCCTCGATTCTCCTTATAGGCAGGTAAGAAACAGGATCACTGTTTTAGGACAAATTCCAGTCAGGCAAAAACACGGGAGGAGGGTGCAAGGCCTAGGGAGAGCGAGGTGTAGCCTGGTGGAGGTTTCACACTCCAAGTTTATGAAAGCATAAGATGGTTGGACAGTGTTCTCGAAGATACGAACATGACTTTGACCAAACTGCGGGAGGCAGTGGAAGACAGGAGTGTCTGGCGTGCTATGGTCCATGGGGTCACGAAGAGTCGGACACGACTAAACGACAAAGCCCTCTTACCTCTATCAACCCCTTAAAAACAAACAAATATCTACATTTGATCAACAGAATGCTCTATAGCATATTTACACTGGAAGAAGTTCTGCTCAGTCCACTGGGACCTGCTTCCATTCAAGTATTTATTAGTTGTTATTATTATTATTATTATTTCATTTACGAATTGCTTCCCATGTGTGGCATTCCAAAGTGATTTATGTTGGACCAGACCCTAAATTATTGGCTTGGCTTGGAATCGAAATAATTCATGTGTATTTCTTTTTAAAAAAATAATAATAATACTGATTGCGGTTCGGCTGCCTAACATATCCTATTAATATTTCTGATTAAAAAACTAAATAATTAAGACTGGGAGCTCCACAAGGGCAGAATTACTCATGCTTAGGGGGTGGAGGGAGGACAGACTAAAAGCAAACCTGCCATAAACCACTTTGAGCCTGTGGGGGAGAGCAGGACATTAAGGAAAGAAAACTATGGCACAGGCCAACCCAAACCCCATGAATCTGAAAGAATAAATAATCATTTATGCACCAGCAAAATCGAGGGCCCTCCCCTACTTTAGCATAGTTTAAAAATGCACATCTGTGCAATATATACACAGCCTTGATAGTTAATATGAGTTGGCAGCATCAAAAATTTTGTTGCGAAAAAACATATGTATCTATCTCTCACTCACCAGAGCCCTTGCAACAGCCCTCTCCGTCTTCCAAGCAAGGGAGACAGCCTGCAACTTAAACAATCAATCAGAATCTTCTCTCAGCAGTTTACAAGGAAGAGGATATAATTATTACTATTAATAATAATATTAATCTATAAAGTGTACATTATCTTGCCCGAGCCCCCTCCCTCCCCCCCACTATTTTATTTTATTTCATTTTGCAACGGTGGCGGCGTCACCGGGTCCGCTCAGCCTCCCGGCCGCTCCACACCGACCTCCCGGCGGCGCGTGTGCACGTGTGGATGCGTGTGTACGCGCGCTGCTGCCGGGTCGCAGGGCGGCCACACGGCGCGCCTCTCTCCTTATCGCAGCGGCTCCGCCTCCCTCCCCCCCCCGGTTTTGGGGAGGGGGTGCTGCTGCAGAGAAGGAGCAGGGAAGACTTTTCTCCCTCCTCCCCGCTTGGGCTGGCGCTCAGGCGCTGCGTGCGAACCGCGCTCTGCTCCAGACTGCGGCCCCTCCGCCGCCGCCGCTCCCCCTCTGCCGCCCCGGGGCAGTGCACCAGCCGAGCCAAGCCCCCAGCAGCAGCCCAGCCAGCTCCGCTCAGCTGGGGCCTCCTCCTCCTCCTCCTCCTCCTCCTGCGCTCTTCAATCCCTCCAGCCGGCAGCCGCCTGCTGGCGAGTTGGCTCAACAATCCCTTTCCAGTGATGGAGAGAGAGAGGAGAGAGAGAGAAAAAAGGGGGCTGTTGGTCTTTCCCCCTTTTTTGTGACACCCTCCCAATTCCTGCCCTGTTTGCTTCCACTGCAGCAGAGAAGCGCTCTCCAAAAGTCGATGGGGACGAGTAACAAGTCTCCAGTTTGAGCAAGCGTCGCGCGCAATTAAAGCGCCCCGGGTTTTTTGGAGGAGGTTGGCGTCTCTCTCGTTGCAAAGCAGGGCAAGCAGTTGAGGTTGTTGGACTCTGCGCGCTCTCCCTCCCTCGGCTGGGTTGGCAAACTTGTATCAGGAGGCGGTGTATGTGTGCTTGTGCGCGCGTTTGTGCGCGCGCCTGTGTGTGTTGGATGGCTTTGGGAGCCCGAAGATGCTGCCTGGCGTGGTTTTTCCCCCCTCTTGCGGAAGGGCACCTGAGCTAAAATCTGGGGATTAAGCAGACGCACACGCACACAAAACACAAGCACCCCCCCCACTCACCACCTACACACACACACACACACACACACACACGGAGACGCGTTTCTGACGGGTGCCAAAGGAATCCTTTTGAAATGACTTGGAGGATTTTCATCTTGGAATTATGTGGAGGGCGAATGCAGTGAGTAACAAGCGGCGACGAAGGCGATTAAATAATAGCAATTATGATAAATAATAATTTAAAAAATGCGGAATGGGGAGGGGAGAGAGAGAGAGGTGGGAGCTATGGATGGTTGGTGGCGATCTTTTTGCCTGGCACTGTTGCAAAGGGGGTGGGGGTGGAGTTGGGTTGCCTCGACAGTAACGTCGATCTCCCCCACCCCACCCCCGCGCCAACCCCCGGCCACCCATGGGTGAAATGGACAGATTAGGGTCCCGGCCTTGCTGCCGCTTTGCATGTCAATTTCGCCTGCCAAGAAAGAGCGAGAGAGTAGAATTTTATTTTGCGTTTCCCCATTTTTTTTAGCATGGAAATTAGTGCTATTTGTATTATTAGTATTACTGTAGAGGTTTACTGAGCAGGTGGCGCTTAGCTGAGTTTACTCTCGAGGAAGTGCTTGGAGGGTCGCTTCTTTCCTCCATCCCAAAATGAGGCGGCTTGCCCTCTTTTAAGCACCCCCTCCATCGCCAGCCTGTGCGTGTTTACTCAGAAACAAGTCCTCTTGACTTCAATGGGACTTGCCGCCCAGGAAAAGATGGGAGCTAAAAACTCCTCGCGAGGGACCCCTCCAATTGGGAACTTCAACCTGCTAGAAGAGACCTTTAACTTGGGTGGAAGAAGGACCCTCCATTGAATTGCAGAGGGGGTGGGGGTCTGTCCTTACTTTCCGAGTAGACCGATCGCAGCGGTGGTTATGAGAACGCAAGTTTTGGGGGTGTTTACTCGGAAGCAAGGCCCGCCTATGCTCAGTGGGCTTTTTACTCCCAGGTAAGGGAGTCTACCTAGGGGTGGTGTTGGGAGAGTGGGGAGGGGGCGAGGCCGCTTCATATGTCTCTCTCCCCTCCCCCAAAACACACCGCAATCCTACGCATCCTGACCCGGGGAGGAAATTCCGTTTAACTCCGCGAGGGCTTCCTCGGGAGTAAGGACGCATAGGATCGCGTGCACGTCCTAGTGGAGAGAAATTGCGGCAGGAGGTGGGAGAGGGAAAGAAGAGCGGGGAACGGTTTTCCAAGGAAGATCGCGGGCAAAACGTGCGCTCCGACAAATTACATGGAAGCAAATCAACTTTCCCCCTCCAGACGATCGGCTGCCCGGCGAGGATTTATTAATCCGCTGCGCCGCGAAGTTGTCGCTGTGTTATTTTGCGCTGTTCCGCCTGCGCTAACGTGGTGGTCTTTCTGTCGCCCCTCCCCTCCCCTCCCTTCCTCTCCGCTCTCCCCCAAACCCTCCCTTTTAGACCCCCTTTGCACCGATAAGCAACCCTGCCTCGCGGGTAGGCGAGGATGTGGCGCCCCGATCTCAGCACCAGCACTGGCGATCGCATCTCTGGAAAGCAGGATGGCAACCTCCCTTGACGCCCGGCGCTGAGGAGTCTTGCGAAATGCCAAACTTTGCGGCAGCGGCTACGATTTCTCACATTCCTGGTAATGCTGATTCTGATGCTGGTGGAAAGTGGCTGGCGGGGGGTGGGGAGGGGGAGAGATGAGGATAAATGAATAAATAAATAAATAAATAATTTTTTTGAGGGGGGGTGGTTAGGGAGAAAGTGGAGAGAAGCGCCAGGAACGCGGCGGGCGCCAGGAGGCGCTGTTGCTCTTGGTTTCCCTTTCGCCCCCATGAATGGAGCGAGAAGCTAAGAATTCCCTCTTCTACGTAGTAAAGGCTAACGGTGCGGGATTTCGCAGTGTGTGTGTGTATGTGTGTTGTGCACGTCTTTCTAATTGGTGCAAACAATCTCCCCCTCTTCTGCCAGCGTGGTGCATTTTTTTAAAACTCAGTGGTTTTCTTTTTTGGGGGGTGGGGTGGGGTGGGGGTGGGGATATTTCAAATAATTAATACTTCCCGATGAAGGAGGTTTAAAGGCACGGGCGAGTGGGTTATGGTTTTACTATAAAAAATCCACCCACCCTCTTTCTGTCTTTTTGCCTCTCGTGCGATCTGACTGCAGTCGGGCAAGCAGAAAAAAAAAAAATCTGCCCTGCAACAGACAACGGCTGAGTTTGAATCCAAATGAGGTCTGGGGATAGAGAGAGAGAGACACACACACACACACAGCTCCAGAGACCCCTCGCTCATGCCTACCTGAAGCCTAGGGAGGGAAGAGGTTTACTCTGAGTCCTATATATCGCTGCTTCTGCTGGAACATGATTGATGAGTGTAGATGTCAGGCTGATGGGAGCCATAGGATCAGAGATGCATTCCCCCCCTCCACGGGGTGGGTGGGTGAGATGGAAGTCAGCAGAAGGTAGCCCCCCCCCCTCCACAAGCGGCTTTGCCACCGGCCTCTGTGAGAAGGAACATCAGCCCCCCCTTTCACCCACCTGCCCAACGAAATCCACGAAAATAGAGCATCATCCAGGGACCTGACCCGAAGCGAAGGGGACAATATGCATGCCAGCGCCGGGCCAACATCCCCGATGCCCAGCCAAAGTGGGTACATTGCCAAGGAGAGAGAGGAGTGAGGGCGGGTGAGGGGGGTGGTGAGGAGGAAAAAAACCACAGTTAGAATATTGCATGTCTGAATCTGTTCCAGAAATGCAGCCAGTTCTGCGTGAGCAGCCAGCCAGCTTGAAATGAGTCTTGGAATAAAATACAATTTCTGGACAGAGGCGAGGGGAGTGGGGGGGGGACATACACACACACACCAATCGTTGCTGCTTCAGCCACAGCAGGAGGGGAGAGGAAAGGAGGGCAGGAAGCAGACAGGGCCTGGGTCACTGGATGCCTTCAAAGCCTTCGGCAGCCAGGCTTTCCGAAAAGGCATGCCGAGGAGCTTCAGATATCTCATCTGCGCTGTGTCCTCAGCAGAGATTGAGCTGGTTTTAGGTTCCCCCTTGTAAGGGAAGGATATGAGCAGAGCTGGCCAGCGGCCCTTCCGAGACCTTGAACACAATTTCAGTTTTGCTCTGGTGGGAGTTAAGTGTTGCACTGAGCCCTGGGTGCTTAGCTGAAGTTGAACTTTGAGGGCCACCTTGACCCTGCAGGAGGACTCGGTTCAAGGATGCCTGTTTGCAAGGTTAAGGACCGGGTCCCTGTGGGAGGCAGGAGGCTGTGGCAGTTCATCCTCGTCTTCCGCATGATGTGATGCCCATCCCGGGCTCCTTGTTCTCCGCAGAGCATGGAGTTGGTGAAGATGGCGCGAGTTTGCTGGAATCTCCTGGTGCTTCAGGCTCTCTTGGCAGAGTTGGCCCTCGTCTGGGGGGCAGAGAAAAGCTACCCCATCCTGAACATCGCCGTCATCCTGGGGAGGACGCAGTACGTCACGGAAAGAGAGGTCCGAGCGCTTTGGACCAGGGATATGTCCGGCGACCTCACCGTCGACGTCAATGTGGTGCCCCTTCTGGTCAACCAGACAGACCCCAAAAGCATCATCACCAACGTCTGTGACTTGATGTCGGGCACCAAGATCCACGGCGTGGTTTTCGGAGACGACACCGACCAGGAGGCGGTTGCCCAGATTTTGGATTTTATTTCGTCACAGACCTTTATTCCAATCTTGGGGATTCATGGTGGCTCGTCAATGATCATGGCGGACAAGGTAGGCGGAGAGCACATTGTTGTGTGAAGTTGGTGCCCTGTGGGGCAATGTATGCTGTCGCCTCCCTCTTTGGGCAGAAACGGAAATGGAGCGATCCTTTAGCGATCCTTTAATGCAGGGGTAGCTAACATGTGCCCTCCAGATGGTGTTGGACTGCAGCTCCTGTTATCCAGCCAGCATGACCAATGGTTAGGGAAAGTGCGAGTTACCATCCAACAACATCTGGAGGCCACCGAGTTGGCTACTCTTGCCTTAATGGGTTGGTCTTGGCTTCCTTAAGCTGCTTGTAACTTCAGTTTCTTAGGGGAGGGAAGATATTTATTTCTGAACGATTAGACTTGTGGTTTAGCTTGGAGCGTTTCTTCCTCAGTATCACGGCCTACTGGTAGGAGCAGTTTGTGGCTATTCCATGACATTCCCTATCAACATTGGGCTGTGGGGTGTGAAAGATTAGCAAAATCAGTTTTTTTGTCTTCGGTTCACAAAGGATGTTTGTTTAGGTCTTCAGCAGCTTATGCACCAAAACACACGATCTGCTTGGATGGCACAAAGCTGAGGGTTTCACTCAGAACTGCATGTTTCCTTTGAGTTGTTGGATAAAAGTCTTCCCCAGCCACCCAACTCTGAGCCGAAAGGACCTCTTCCTGTCACTGTCCGCTGTCAACCAGCCGAACTGTCATTTTCTTAGGGAATTGTGGGGGGGGGCAGCTCTGTTGGGGATGGGGGCTAAGGATATATTTTTGCAACTCATGCACAAGCTGCATCTCTTGAGATCCGTAAGGGGTAACAAGGATCGCAACACATGTGTAGTGTAGACCCTGGAAGTTATCAATCCAGCAAGCATGTCGAAAGGAAGTGATGGGGAGACTTTAACTGCAGCAGGGTGGCTATAGGTAAATGGTGGCTTACCTAGCTGGTGTTATGGAGACCAATTGGGATGTTGGCCAGGGCCGACCCTAGACATTTTGCCACCTGGGGCAAACCACAAAATGGCGCTCCTTCCCTGCCAGGGAAAAAGGAGTGAATGATCTACATCATGAACAAGGGGGGTGGGATAAAGATCTACATCGGGATCTGCTGCGCCTGCGGTTCCTGCCTCTTGCGGTGGCCTCCTCCCCTTGCCTCATGTGTGGGCCGTCCCTGATTTCAGGAAAGTTGAACCAATCGTGGAGGGGAGCTGTGCCGGGGTTGCGTGACGAGGTGCGAGTTCAAAGGCTCGGGATAGGATAGGCCGCCTTGCTGTGGAATCAAACAAAAACTCTAGCAAAATGTGTGCAAGAGAGATAATAATCGCCAGGGATTAGGCAACTGAGCAGTGGTGCAGTGAGACTGAATGAATCTCCAGGGCACGATGGCAACTCTGCTAAATGGAATGCATTTAAAGTTCTGCAATACCATTTCAAACATCCGTGGCTTCCTCTTACAGTTCTAATTCTGGCAGCTGTAGGTTCTTACTAGTTTCCTTCCCAAGCTACAATTCTCAAAGAGTTCTCCACGAGGAAGAAGGATTGATTGTTTAAACCACTTTGGGAATGGGCAATGGTGTGTCAAGCGACTCCTGGCACCCTTAATGAACTACAGTTCCCAAGATTCATTTTTTTTGGGGGGGGGGAGCCATGGCTGTTGAAAGTGGTATCATAGTGCATTAACTGTATGGTGTGAATGGGGCCTGGGGCCTGAGGCCTACATCTGTCAGCGTGCATAGCAAACCCTCGATAGTTCTCAAAGCCTGCCTGGAAAATGGTCTCTCTTTGTTTTGGCTCTGACAGAAGGTCCACATAATCCCAGCATGATGCCAAATGAAGTCCTGTACCTCTTCCATGCAATGGATAACAAACGTGCGGGAGTTTTCATCACAAGGGTGAAGGGATTCTCTTTGGTTTGGGAACGTCACGCCTGGGGTGAATGTGGCCCTCTAAAGCTTTCTATCCGGCCCCCGGGATTTCCACAGGCCACGCCCCCTCTCCCCAGGCTCTGTTTTACACCCCCCTCAAGTGCCTTTGCTTGGCTGGGATGTGTCCTTGAACTGCAATCATGCCATTGGCCCATCCGGCTTGGTATTGTCTACACTGACTGGCAGCAGCTTCCCAGGACTTTAGAGCAAGCTCTCTCCCGGCCCTACCTGGAGAAACCCAGTGTTGGAAACTGAGATATATCAGCTAGGCGCCAAATGGCCCCTTAAACCAGAGTTACACTTACCCAAGCGGAATGCCTGGTTGCTATTTGGGGGGCAAGATGGCTCTAAAGCCATTTTTTTCAATATGAACTTTTTGGTTCCCGAAATTCACTCTGATTGTGCAGATAAAATAGAACTGATAGAATTCTACAGGATGGGGTATTAGTGTGTGAAAACAGTCCAGATCCAAGGATTCCCAGGCAGGCACCTCCAGCTGGAGGAGATGTCAGGCACCATCCTGGCACCCGGGCATCTTCACTTGGTCGCAAGCGGCCAATAGGTGCAAAATGAGCCTGGCGCCTGGCTGATTTCGAACACTGCTGGAGATGCCATCAGGAGATTGAACCAGGGACCTCTCCCCTCTTGCTTGCCTGGATGGAGAGGTGTGTGCAGAAACATTTGACTTTCTCTTGGCTGGAAGGGAGCTTACAGGGCAAAGGTCAGAGTTCCATCTGTTGCTCCACTTATTTTTGTCTCTGAGCCCATGCACTATTGGAATGTGTCATAGGAGGCAGGGAAAAGTGTCCTCTGGTCTGACAAATTCATTGCAGACAGAGGAGAAGCTGTTCTTCGATACGGCAGCGAAATTGAACCTCCATGGCAAGAGGCAGTTTACCTTTGAGTACCAGGCACTGTGAACAAACAGGTCCCGACTTGTGAAAGGAAGACCTGTCTGTCTGCTTTTGGAAGCAGTGTTCGAAACACACCAGGTGCTAGGTGCGTTCTGCTACTGGGGTGGGTTCCATTGTGACCACGTGGATATTTCTGGGCACCCGGTTGGCCACTGACATCTCCATCGAGCCCGCTGACTCGTCTGTAGCAAAAGAAGCACTTCTTCTGTTACTTGGCTGGCCGAGCTTACACTGTCGCCTCTCCACAAGCCGCCCAGATGGATCTCACAGACCACAGTTTGCAAACCTCTGCCTTACTACATAGTTAAGACCATTTCCACTTCTATGGTGTGTGTTTCTCCTTCTTGCACACTGGGACAAGTGAGCTGTTGTCAGAGCAAGCCACAGTCGAGCAATGTAGCTGAGATCATAGAATTGTACAATTGGAAGGGATCTTCTATTCCAAGCCCCTGGTGAATAGACGTTCCATTGTGACCGTAACCCAGGCTTAATGTGTCATTTGGCGCCTAACTTATATATCCGAGTTTCTAACATTGCTTGGAAGTGGAATGATGAAAGAAATGGATTGTTGGTTGGCTCCAGCAGGACTCTGGGTACGTCTTGAATAGCAGCCAGTGAGGGAGATGGCCACTTTGCTCTTTGTCCTCAGCATAGACTGCCTTTGACTGTGAATTTGAGATCATGATTAGCCATTGGTAGTTCTCTTAAATATTCCTACGCAAATTGGTCTAACCCAGGCATCCCCAAACTTCGGCCCTCCAGATGTTTTGGACTACAGTTCCCATCTTCCCTGACCACTGGTCCTGTTAACTAGGGATCATGGGAGTTGTAGGCCAAAACATCTGGAGGGCCGCAGTTTGGGGGTGCCTGGCCTAACCCTTGTCCAAAGCTTGTGGCGGAGGAACATCTCGCTGACAGCAAATTGCAGAGGTTAAAAGCATGTTTTGTGAAGAGGTCCTGCCTTTGCTTGTCCGGAAGTCGAACCGTGAACCCAAATTCCACAGGGCATGTGGGTTTACAGGCCATTATCGCAAGCCTCTTTGCTGGGACGGTGGCTCCCAGGTCCATAGGATGGGGCACAACCTTTCTTGTGGCAGCGCAGGGCCACTTCCAGGATGTGGAAGGTGAGCTGGGAGCTCAACCCAGGGGTGTTGCACCAAGCTGGATCAGGACTTCCAGATTTCAAGAAAATGCTTCTGCTGGGAGCTGGAGCGTGGAAGCTCTGATCTGCAAAGAAGTTTACACCAATGTGGAAATGGAACAAGAGGCTGTTTTGGTCCACACAGATATGATGCACAGTGAAGACCTCATAGCCACATTAAAGTTAATTGTTACCTTCCTAGCCTTGCCTCTTCTGCTCTCCCCGGTTCTCGCCCTTCGCTTGCTATTCTTAGTTTTGCTTCCCTGCTTTTTTTCTGGTTTTGCTTATGCCAGGGGTGGAATATGGCCCTCCAGCCTTCCCTGTGTGGACCCCAGAACGCTCCCCAAGCCACACCCCACACACTTTTGTCTGGCTGGGATGGTCCCTTGGATTCTGATAACGCCCCTTCTTTGCCTGCATGGAGGATAGAGAGCAGTGTCGAAACAAAAAATTAAAAAAATTGATTCCAGTAGCACCTTAGAGACCAACTAAGTTTGTCATAGGTATGAGCTTTCGTGTGCATGCAGTGTGTTTGTGCAGAAACCAGTCTACTGCAAGAGGCAATAGCCACATCCATCATTCTGTCTCCTTTTGCCTCTGGACCTGATCACCACTGTCATGTGGCCCTCAGAAGGCTGCCCACCTGGGGATGTGGCCCCAAGACTGCAAAATCCCCCACCCACCGGCTTTTATTGCATGGTGCCTATTACTGCTTGCTGCATTTAATATTCATTTTATTGTTGTGAACCAGGAATTGCAGTGGAGAGGTGAAACTGGCTCCGTCCTCCCTGCACAGAACATTGCCGAATCTATGAATCGGAGTGGTTCTTTATGAAATAGCTTTTTGCGGAGCTGCAGAACACATAACGAAGCCCTCTCTTGCCTTCCCCCAGAATTGTTTTGGCCTCTTCCCTGGTCTTGCCTCCTTCCCTCTCCGAATGTTGGATGTAAGCAGCTGGGGTCCAGCAACTGTGGTTGGCTTTGCAGAGCAGGGACAGCCAACTTCTGCCTTTTTGGGGTGTGTGCTCTGTGTCCTCCAGTGAACAGAGTGGTGCCCAGCAATGAAACATACTGCAGAAACCGGAAGGCCAAATGCCATTTGGGCCATTTAGAATTTTAGGCTGAGCTGGAGAACCTGCCGTCCTCTAGATGTTGCACGAGTGCATTTAATATGTGATGCCTCAAAGGCTGGGACATGTGCCTAGGACAGGGGTGGGGAAGCTGGTGCCTTCCAGGTGTTGCTGGACTCCAGCTCCCATAATTCCTTGCCATTGGCCATGCTGGCTGGGGCTGATGGGAATTGGAGTCCAACAGCATCCAGAGAGCCACAAATCTCCCCCTTCGCTGATGGAGGACTTTACAAGCATGTAAGCATAGAATTGTAGAGTTGCAAGGGACCCCCCAAGTGTCATCATTCTAGTCCAACCCCCTGCAATGCAGGAGTCCTGCTCACACCCGTTCGTGGGTGGTCTCATATAAAATATTATACAACTCTGTTTAAAATTTGACCGCTATCATTTACATTGCATATGCATGGGATGTTTCTTGGGCTTGGGGCACATGAGTTCTTTGTTGCATTTGCAGAAACCTGAAAAATAAGTTAAATACTGTAAACCAAAATCTGCCCACTGCCATCAAAATTCAACAGAGGGGTGTTAATGTTGCAGAGCAGAAAGGAATATAACGTGTGTGTGTTTTGCAACTGAATATCTTGTTTCCTTTCCTTTCTGGCAGGCGATTTTTTGGGTCATGTTGCGACCAAAAGATGTGGAGTGGAGGAATGAGGGGCCAAATAAATTTGCATCAGGGTGAGGAGGGCTGGGTCTGGCATAGAGCCACTGATTGGCCATCTCAGCTGCAGATCAGGAAGGGAGAATCTGGTAATTTCAGTTTCTCTCCTTTCCTTGTTTTTCTGGTTCTGTTCTCCACATTTCCATGTTGATTTTGAATTTCAAAACTAACAAAATCTTCGTGTACTGGATGGTTTGCGACTAACGTTTACTCAGAACAGACCCGATCTTTTTTTGGTACACATTACCTGGCTGGAGAACAGCATTGCAAAATTCATAGAAGTGCGAAGTGTGAACTGTGACTGCGTCTTGTTTCAGTAACTGAGAATTGGGCAGGTTTGACTTCAAATGCAAACTGAACGTGATTTCTCCCTCCTCCCTTATTGACAGCACTAACCAAGAATGACCAACAGTCTGGCCTGGTACAAGGCAGTTTCTGATGTTCTTACATATGGAGAAAGGCTGTTAGCTGAGTGGTGGAGCATCTGCTCTGTATGCGGAAGGTCGCTGGTTCGATCCTGGGGCAAAGGCTCCCTGTTCAAAATCCTGGAGAGCTGCTGCCAGCCAGTGCCGACAATACTGAGCTAGGCAGACTGGTGGTCTGGCTTGGTTTGAGGCAGCCTCCTGTGTTTCTTCAACTCCAGGAGGCATGAAACGTAGCTGCAGATGCGAAAGCTTCTTTCGCAAGGCTGAATGGGCCACCGTCACAAACCCTGCTCCTGAGATTGCCTCGTGTTTTGCCTGGGTGATACTGGCTGCCGCCGAGGAGCCTTTGAGCCAATCTTGTTTGTCACTTATGTAAAGAGTTGATGATAATGCAGCGAGGCGTTTGCTGACTGGAGAGCCACTTATTAGCTTTTCAGCAAATAATTTCTCAGCACATCAAACCCCGAGACTGTTTCACAACAGTAGCGGAGTCGACTGAAGGCAAACCAGATATTAGAAAATAAAAATAGCTTGGGTTCTCCTCTCAATCCCCTCGCCTCTCCTCCTCGCTCCCTATAGCTTGCCTTTTCCGTAGATGTCTTTTCAGCATTGCGGTTGGGAGATGGGGTGGTGGAATTAAGAGATTTGCACCGTTTCGGATCAGCGATCCATACAGATTCAGGAGTTGGGGTTGCAGGACAGAGTGGAGAATGGGCTGGCCTGGAGTAGCACGCTGCATGTAAAGACTAACAGAACGATCCCCCAATGGGAGTGTTGTGTGCGTGTATATTCGAAGCATGTCCCAATAGTCCTAGCTCGTCTCTGCCTCACCTGGACCTCTCCTGCCTGCCACAGGGATTCGGCAACAGGGAAGGCACAGCCGCAGTCCAATCAAGTGCTTGGGGCAGCGTAAGTACTGCAATGCTGAATTAGAACAAAACCGATCAAGTCCCAGTATACTGTTTCCGACAGTGGTCAGCCTCTGGGCACCCACGTGCAAGATGCAAAAGGGAAGCCTTTCCTCTGGTGCTTGTCCCAGCAGCCACTGAGAGGTATGTTGCCTCTGGGCATGGCTGTTCCATTCTGGAGTCTAGGTAGCTATGGAAGCTCCATCTAGTAGTCTTGGTAGTTATCATTGCCACTTTGCGGCAGTGAATCCTACAAGACTCATACCTTAGCACCTATTTAAGTAGCCCAGAGTTATGACTAAACCTCAGTCTACTGCCAGTTATCATCATCACCCTTGTTCTTAAATCAATAATAGTACATTTCACTTAAGAGGCTTCTTTCAACGCTTTCCAAATACAGATATTTTCCCGTGGTGTATGCGGATGAAGTTTAATCAAAATCAAAATTCTCAATACTGAAGCAGAAGAAGCAATGTAAAGCTATTTCGATTTCAAGTCTGCAATCTGTGAAAAACCAAATCCTACCCTCACAGCCATTCAGAAACAATATACAGTAAAGGAAGCAACTGAAAGCAGACAGAAGCAAAAGGCTCTTCGGGGTCCAACTAAAAGAAAAAAAGGAGGAGGGAGCCAATTATATCTCTTGGAGGAGGGCGTTCCAAGGATGGTGTCACCACCGATAAGGCCCTGCCTGCCTCTTCCACAGAGAAGGATGGAGGTGGGAAGGGAGAGGCGTCCCATGGAGTTAGCCTATTGCCTCCCCCAACCACACAGGTGATGGTGGGAGAGGACTGACTCATTCCTTGTTTAATTGGCATGCTCCCTCTCTGGTGTCAGAAGTGGGATGTGCAGCAGAGAAGGCTGATCCGTTAGTTCCAATGGGACGCAACCCTAGTCTGCCTTCAGCCAGATCTCATCTGCATGGGGGGTGGCTCTGGCTGCCAGCTTCCTCCTGCTGAGTCTCTGTGTTGCCCCTGTAGGACTCAGCAAGGAGGAGGCCAGGGACAAAACTAGAAATAGTTGGATATGCCTGCCATTGGCTCCTTGGCTGCCACCCTACCAGTGTGAATAGTCACCAGCCACCATTGGGGAGGTGTGCTACGAATCCTAATCTGAATGCTGTCACCCTAAATTCTCAAAGGGTTGAAAATATGGAGGATGCTGCAGTAAGCTTTCAGCAAATAGATTTTCCCACTCAAGAATGGTGGTTGTTGTTTAGTCGTTTAGTCCTGTCCAACTCTTCGTGACCCCATGGACCAGAGCACGCCAGGCACTCCTGTCTTCCACTGCCTCCCGCAGTTTGGTCAGACTCATGTTCGTAGCTTCGAGAACACTGTCCAACCATCTCGTCCTCTGTCGTCCCCTTCTCCTAGTGCCCTCAATCTTTCCCAACATCAGGGTCTTTTCCAAGCTGTATGAGGAATGGTTGAGGGAGTTGGGCAGGTTTAGTCTGGAGAAGGGAAGACTGAGAGGTAATATCATGGCCACCTTCAAATATCTGAAGGGTTGTGGCATAGAAGATGGAGTAGTCTTGTGGGTAGGACTCAAACCAATGGATTCAAATGACAACAAAGAAGATTCTGACTCATTAGGAAGAACTTCCTGCTGCTTAGAGCTGTTCGACAGTGGAGGGTGGTGGACTCTCCTTCCTTGGAGGTTTTTCAGCAGAGCTTGGCTGGCCATCTGCCAGGGGTGGTTTAGCTGTGATTTCTGCATTGCAGGGGGCTGGACTAGATGACCTTTCGGGTGCCTGCCAACTCTACATTTCTATGATTTGATGGTAATTTCCTTTTACCGTCCAGCTTCTGGGTCACTGAATGCAAAGATACTGGATTAACTTGATGAACATTAGGCTTATTTAAATGTTTTATCATATTGAATGTCATTGTGTTAATATTTAATAGAGCTGAGCAGGTTGAAATGTATTAGGTTACCTCTATTCATGTTCTGGCTGTTCTTTGGTGATCCCAACCACCCCTTAGAGGCACTTCCACCACAGAACTGCTGCCTATGTGCCAACTGCCTTTCCAGTTCACAACTTCATAGCAGAAAAATGCCACCAACATAAATGGAAGCAAGTAAGAGGATATAGGGTGTAGTGTCCTGGCAACAGAACAATGGTTCTTAATACAAATGGCCATTTCAGCACCAGGGAGAGCTCCAAAGGGTAGGAGTTGCTCCAAAACAGCCCTGGGTAAATGCCTCACTGCCTCTCTACCAGGCCCAGTGCAGAACAGGAGCAATACGTCCTCCTGAAATGAGAGTCCTAGCAGCAGCCCAAGTAACTTGGATGGCTTTTTAAAGAGGATTAGGCAGATTCATGGAATATAAGGCTACCAATGGTTGCTAATTCTTATGGCTAGGCTCTGCCTCTGCTGTTGGAGGCTGTATGCCCCTGAATACTGGTTGTTGGAAACTGCTCTTGTGCTCAGGTTGGACTAGATGGGCCATTGACCTGATCCAGCAGGCTCTTCTTCTGCTCTTACCTACAGGAATAAAAGAGGAGGCAACAGATATTGATGCACCCTTCCTAAAGCCTGGGAACATGCCTGAATATTTAGGTAATCCAATGTACCCCCCTTTTTTTGTTTGGTTGATAATCAAAGGGCCAGGTGACATTCCACAGGTCATATTTGGTGCAAGAGGGTACCAGTTGCTGAACTTGAGCTTACCTCTCTCACACATGCACACACCAGCACCAAAATAAATAAGTTGTCGCTTTTTGACAGGGGACCTGTGATTTGAATTTACTGGAAGGTCATCGTCATGCTTGATGTAGTCAATTTGGGAATAACATGCATGTTGAATGCTATAAATAACTGGGTTTTGCAGGCCTTGCTTGCTGCCGTGGTCTCTTTTGTTCCAGGAGTATGGGTCAGAGTGATAGAGAAAAGGGTGCCACTTCACCATGAAGCTATCAAAATCACCTAAATTGACTTGATCAACAGGGAAGTGAGCATCACAAATTCATACCTAAGCAGGCTGTCTGTAGATGTGAATGGAGGAGTCATCTCAGAGGCTCGCTGGTTCTCCTTCCTCCTCTCTTAATCCCCCCCCCCCCGCTTCCATGATTCTGAGATATTTCTAAAACTCAATGAAACAGTCAAGGAGGTGGTATGGATTGTGGGAGCTCCCGGGTCAGCTTACCTGCTTGTACCTGACTTGGTTGTCTGGACCAAGCAGAAGAGGGATGCATATTGTCCCTGTCAAATGTGTTTTAATTCTCCACTTTGTCATCTATTAACAGTGCTGGAGAACATGCTGGCTTTAATTGGAACTGACAATTTAATTGTTTCTTTCTCTTTCTCTCTCCTTTTTTGTTTTGCTGGTAACATGCTTTGCCCAGTATAATGAACAAGCATGTGGGGTGTGTGTGTGTGTGTGTGTGTTTTAAAAAAAGAAACACCTTCTCAAATCTGTAGCATAGTTCTGGACACAAGCTGGACTCTCTTGTTGGGGCAGATAATTGCAGAAGAACCCCCAAAGCTTTGTACCTGCTCCTTTATAGGGAGTGCAACCCCACCAAGAGCAGGCAATCTCCCATCCTTCTGGTCTAGGGAACCACCCACTAACAGGTTCTTCCTGGATTGAGCTTCAGTTTGCTGACTGTCATCTAGTCCCTTACCAAGGCAAGACAATACTTTTAATGCATTGGCTTCCTTGACAGCCCAGCATCTGAGACAATGTCTCGAGAAGTTTCACCTTAGTCAACTGATGCTGGAGCTTTGACAGTTAATTAGGAAGGGAAGAGGGGGGAAACAAATGAGATTCCATTCCATTTAGAGGGGAACTTACCTAATATCCATTTTCAGAAATAATACGAGAACCGAAACACAGATTTTCCACCTTTCCAAATTTTGCAATTTTCAGTGAGTAAATCTGCATGTTCTCTGCGGCCAAGTCACATGCACAGAAGTGTATGCACTGGCATAAACTGTGCATAAAGATATTAGTGAAAATGACTGGAAATTAGGGGAAACCGCTCTGCAAAATAAAAATAAAAATGTGTGTATTAAGCAGAATTGCACACAGACATGTCTGTTAGGAGAAATGCACACTAAGATGCTGGTGAATTTTCATTGGGTCTTTAAGGGGGGGGGATCATAAAATGTGCCAAAATGTGGAGGACTGAGATGGGAAAGGGAGAAATGGAAATTGACAATTTTGGCCATCCCTGGAGTCAATAGCTGTAGAGGTACCAAAGACTGTATCCCTTCCATACCTCCAGTTTCTTCTTCCTTTGTAAATTACAGCAATCTCTTTATTTTCCTGGGTAGGTGGAGGGAGGAGCAGAACTTGGCAGGACCATCAGTTTTATGTTGTAAATCTGAATGTTCTCTGCTTTAATTTCATGTGTCGTTCATCTTCCCCTGGCCCTGGCAAGTGCCCTAAATACTACCCAAAGCCTGCTTTGGCTCTGAAGAAAAATGTGATGGGTGACAGGTATCCCATTATGCCCTACTCGGAGTAGACCCATTGAAATCAGCCAGCTTAAGTCCATCATTTCAGTGGGTCTTCTGTGAGCATCTGATACTGGATAATGCCCTATATATATCAGAATGGGGAACCCATTACCCTTGAGATGATGTTGGACTCCTATTGGTCCAAACCAGCATCCAGGAATGATGGGATCTGGAGCTCAACATCTGGAGGACCACAAGTCACCAGTAGCCTTATACTTACTTACTTACTTACTTACTTACTTACTTACTTACTTACTTACTTACTTAGTATTGTTGTTGTTTAGTTGTGTCCGACTCTTCGTGACCCCATGGACCAGAGCACGCCAGGCACTCCTGTCTTCCACTGCCTCCCGCAGTTTGGTCAGACTCATGTTGGTAGCTTTGAGAACACTGTCCAGCCATCTCGTCCTCTGTCGTCCCCTTCTCCTAGTGCCCTCAATCTTTCCCAGCATCAGGGTCTTTTCCAGGGAGTCTTCTCTTCTCATGAGGTGGCCAAAGTATTGGAGCCTCAGCTTCACGATCTGTCCTTCCAGTGAGCACTCAGGGCTGATTTCCTTCAGAATGCATAGGTTTGATCTTCTTGTAGTCCATGGGACTCTCAAGAGTCTCCTCCAGCACCATAATTCAAAAGCATCAATTCTTTGGCGATCAGCCTTCTTTATGGTCAAGATCTCACTTCCATACATCACTACTGGTTAGTTAGTATACTGCCTTGTAAAAGGTAAAGGTAAAGGACACCTGGATGGTTAAGTCCCTTCAAAGGCGACTATGGGGTTGCGGTGCTCACCTCGCTTTCAGGCCAAGGGAGCCAGCATTCGCCCACAGACAGCTTTCTGGGTCATGTGGCCAGCATGACTAGACCGCTTTTGGTGCAATGGAACACCCTGACAGAAGCTAGAGTGCACGGAAACACCGTTTACCTTCCCGTCGCAGCGACACCTGCTTATCTACTTGCACTGGTGTGCTTTCAAACTGCTAGGTTGGCAGGAGCTGGGACGGAGCAACAGGAGCTCACTCTGTTATGGGGATTTAAACCATTGACCTGATCGGCAAGCCCAAGAGGCTCAGTGGTTTAGACCACAGTGCCACCCGCATCCGTGTACCTGCAGGTCTCAGATAAAATCATAATATAAAAACACAAAACACATAATCGAAATAAAACCAAGAACAACCCAATAACCTCCCCCATCCCCAACACATTTAAAAAGGGCATTGAATGTCAATCAACCAAAGGCCTGATTAAAGAGAAAAGTTTTTGCCAGGCGCCTAAAGGAAGGCACCCGGTGAACCTCTCTGGGGAGAGCATTCCACAAATGGGGAGCCACTGCATAAAAGGTCCATTCTTGGGTTGCCACCCTCTGGATGAAGAAAGGCTTCATGAATTTGTCCAATCCTCTTTTAAGGCCACCCAGGTTGCTGGCCATCGCTGCCTCCTCTGGGAATGAGTTCCATAGCTGAACTCTGCACTGCATGAAAAAGTCCTGTTTAAATAAAATCTATCCCAAATCCCCCAACATTCAGCTTCATTGGATGTCCATGAGTTCTAGTGATAGGGGAGAGGGAGAAAGAAAGTTCCCTCCACCCATTTTCTCCTTGCCATGCAGAATTTTATAAGTTCCCGTGATGTCGCCTCTTATAAACCTTTTCTCTAAACCAAAAGTACCAAACGTTGCAACCTTTCTTCTCCCCGGCTGCACATCTTGTCCCGAAATTTCTCCTCGAGCTTTGCCCGATTGCCCAATTGTTTGTGAGATGCAAAGGAGCAGCCATGTTCGAAAAGCCACAAGCAACAAAACAGACATGATCTAAATAAGATGACAGGGAAGCCAAACTTCTACCAAGAGCTTGAGGCAAAGGAAGGTGCCAGGAAGACCTTTTTATAGGCCCAGACTTCCCCCTCTTTCTTTCATTTTTGGTTCAAGAGCTGCTCGTAATTCATTGCCAGCATTCAGAGTTAACAGGGAGCAAGCTTGAGCTGTGATGTGGACAAACCACAGGAGGCCTGTTCTCAAACACCTCGTGTTACTGCTTATGCACGATGCTACCAAGGGATGCTTCTGAACCACACAGTCTGAATGCTCTGCTCCTCTGAAGTGCTCAGAAGAAACGCACAGAAAAGCTCATGAAGTTTGGGGGGCTTATTCCTTCTGCGCTGCACCATTCAGGGCTGGGCTGTACCACTTCAGGCGATCACGCATGAACTGATTCAGACCACTGGCTTTGACAGCTTAGGCTGCAGCCTTAACCAAAATTGGATTACTGCAGTGCGCTGTCCATGGTACTTCCCTTGACTTGATCCAGAAGTTGGAGTTGCTGCAGAACAAGGCGGGACAAAGGCTGGCAGGACGGAGACTCAGCCAGCGTGTAATACCAGAGCTCGGAAACTTGCACCAGTTGCCATTTTGCTACTGGGCCAAGTTCAAGCTGTTACAGTTGGCACATAAAGCCCTGAACAGCTTGGGACCGGTTTCGTAGAATTGTAGAGCTGGCAGGGACCCTGAGGATCATCTAGTCCAAACCCCTGCAATGCAGGAATATTAAGCTATCCCATAACGGGTCAGCAAACTTTTTCAGCAGGGGGCCAGTCCACTGTCCCTCAGAATGAATTCCTATGCCCCACAGATAACCCAGAGGTGCATAAGCACACATTCTACTCATGTGAAAACACCAGGCAGGCCCCACAAATAACCCAGAGATGCATTTTAAATAAAAGGACACATTCTACTCATGTGAAAACACCAGGCAGGCCCCACAAATAACCCAGAGATGCATTTTAAATAAAAGCACACATTCTACTCATGTGAAAACACCAGGCAGGCCCCACAAATAACCCAGAGATGCATTTTAAGTAAAAGCACACATTCTACTCATGTGAAAACACCAGGCAGGCCCCACAAATAACCCAGAGATGCATTTTAAGTAAAAGGACACATTCTACGCATGTACCGGTAAAAACACGCTGATTCCCGCACTGTCTGCGGGCTGGATTTAGAAGGTGATTGGGCCGGATCCGGCCCCTGGGCCTTAGTTTGCCTACCCATACCACACAGGGATCAAACCTGCAACCTCAGCATTATTAGCAACAGACTCTCACCAACCAAGCTTTCATTTTTAATTTTTTTTAAATTTTTGTTTTATATATTTAAGTTTACAATCATACCACAACACATCCAAAGTTACAAGATTCTCTTGAATCTCTGGACTTCCCATGGGTTTTGTTATTAAACCTTTTCTACTGCATCTTTTTTAAAAAAATAATCCAAGTTTTTTTTATATATATAACTCCAATTTATCCATAGTTTTCATTATATTACAAGTGTTATTGCAGTCCTGCTAATGTTTTCAACTTCTTACAGTGGTCTTTAAGGTAAATTGTATTCCCCCCCCCATTTCTTATGACAGTTTTGGTCTTCCTGGTTTCTGAGCTTTCTGGTCAGTTTTGCCATTTCAGCATAGTCCAACCACTTCATTTGCCATTTTTCTCTGGTAGGGACTTTTATCTTCTTTCCATCTCCAACTGAGCTTTCCTGGTTTGTTTGTGAGTCCTCCTTACCCCACGCCATTGATTGTTTTTGTGTGTGAATTGTAGTAAATTACGGCTGATCAGTTCCTACAAAACTTGTGGAGTGCTATGCGCTTCTATCAATTGTGCAGGAAAACGAAAGTTGAACAGGGACACTGTCAAATGACGGAACCATTGCGTACATCATTGAGGCTTCAACTATCTGTGACATAGCCTCTCCATAAGTAAGCACGAGTGGCTGGAGGTCTTAATTTAATGTCACTTCTGTTTACACAGTCGATGTACAGACCACACCTGACCCCAGATATGTGCCCACTTGTCTGCTCCCATCTGCAGAACTGTCACAGGTGCCTCATAACACTCTGTCTGCATTGGTAAGAAATCAATCTTTTAGTGTGGCCTTTGGAACTCCCTGCATATTGACATTGGGCAGATGCCTTCGCTGTCCACCCATCCCTGGCAGGCTAGCCACGTTCCCACTCAGGCTTGCCACCGTGAGACCTGGATGTTGGACCTAGATGGGCCGCTGGCCTGATCTGGCAAAGCTCTTCTCATGTTCTTAAACAAAAAACAAGCCTTGAAAACCACACAGATAAAATGAGAGCGGGAGACAGAGATCACTCCTGCCGCTCAGCCCTCCAATGGTCAAATGGACTGCACTCTTGTTCCTAGAGAGACAGGAAGTTTTGAAAGTGAGGGGAAAGACTATAGTGGGCCCCCCTCACTCCTTGGTCTTCCAGGGAGGGAAACAGGCCTGGTGACATTCCTTGGTGAGGCAGACATCTGAAGGAAGTTTTAAATGTTTGATGTTTTAATGTGTTTTTAATATTCTGTTGGAAGCTATCTAGAGTGGCTGGGAAGGCCTGGCCAGATGGGCAGGGGATTATTATTATTATTATTATTATTATTACAGGTAGGTAGCCGCGTTGGTCTGAGTCGAAACAAAATAAAAAAATTCCTTCACTAGCACCTTAAAGACCAACTAAGTTTTTATTTTGGCATGAGCTTTTGTGTGCATGCACACTTCATCAGATACACTGAAACAGAAGTAGCCAGACCCTTATGTATATTCAGAGGGTGGGGGTGATGGGAATGGGTGATGGGCTGATAGGAGTGGTAAACCTGTAGATGACTGTTAACGACTGTTAATGACTGCAATTGGTCTTGTGGGGGGAAAGCAAGGGCTGAGGTGCTAAGGAAAGCTTGATCATGTATAATGAGATAAGAAAACAGAGACATAGGATTCTTATCTCATTATACATGATCAAGCTTTCCTTAGCACCTCAGCCCTTGCTTCCCCCCCCCCGCAAGACCAATTGCAGTCATTAATAGTCGTTAACAGTCATCTACAGGTTTACCACTCCTATCAGCCCATCACCCATTCTCATCACCCCCACCCTCTGAATATACATAAGGGTCTGGCTACTTCTGTTTCAGTGTATCTGATGAAGTGTGCATGCACACGAAAGCTCATACCAAAATAAAAACTTAGTTGGTCTTAAAGGTGCTACTGAAGGATTTTTATTATTATTATTTTGTTTGCTTATTTTTTATGATGGGTGGAATGGAGGCCTGAATCCAAGAGGCAAAAGGTTTAGCTCTGGGGTGAAGGAGGAGGAGAAGTTGGAGCAAAAAAATAAAGTTGCTAGCACATTTGCAAAGCTAATCAGGGTCTGGTACGGTTTCAAACTGGATGGGGAACCACGTGTTGAGATTTCTGCATTGCAGGGGGTTGAACTAGACGACTCTCGGGATTCCTTTCATCTCTGCTGTTTTGGGATTCCATAAAAAGCTGTGCCATACTGTGTGTTGAACCACCAACTTTGGATTTCAAAAATGCTGTGAATTAGGTGGGCCCTGGATGGAGCATGAGATCTTGCTCTTGAAAGACCTACATTGGCTCCCAGTACGTTTCCAAGCACAATTCAAAGTGTTGGTGCTGACCTTTAAAGCCCTAAATGGCCTCGGTCCAGTATACCTGAAGGAGCGTCTCCACCTCCATCATTCTGCCCGGACACTGAGGTCCAGCACCGAGGGCCTTCTGGCGGTTCCCTCGTTGCGAGAAGCCAAGTTACAGGGAACCAGGCAGAGGGCCTTCTCGGTGGTGGTGCCTGCCCTGTGGAATGCCCTCCCAACAGATGTCAAAGAGGAAAACAACTACCAGACTTTTAGAAGACATCAGGGAGGCTTTTAATGTTTAATAGATTACTGTGTTTTATTTTTCTGTTGGAAGCGGCCAGAGTGGCTGGGGAAACCCAGCCAGATGGACGGGGTATAAATAATAAATTATTATTATTATTATTATTATTATTATTATTATTAACAGTCATCTGTGGTGTAGTGGCCTGGGGTTCTGAGGAGTCAAAGACCCGCGGCTATTTCTGAAGCAGGGTCCACATCTCCCGTGCCCAACCAGCATAGAAAGGGAGCTTTTTCGTCCCCGAATCATCTTCTCACTCATTGTACTGATCCGAGACAATCAAAGTGAAAGAAGGTGAGTCAGCCATTGAGGACGGTCTCCCAGGGTCGCTCTGGAGTAGCTGTGTGGGAAGAACACGGAGGAGTTTTCCTGCACGCTCCAGAGCTAAGCATTTCGGAACGTTGAGAACGCAAGGCGCTTCAGTTTCAAGAGAGCGGTGAGCAAGTTCTCTTAAGCAGAACAGATCTTCGCAGGGGAAAAAGCACAACCTAAATCTCTCTGAAGTAAGATATTGGCGCACCCCAGACAATACTACCCCTAGCTGAAAGGCAACATAACAGAGATCTTTGTTGATTGCTGCATCCCTAATTATTACCGCTGTATCATTATAAGATTACGGTGTGATCCTAGATGGGACTTTGTGGCTGCGACTTGTTGTGTAGGGACACAGCACTTCTGAATTTTGCCACAACGCCACTGCAGGTCAGGGGGCAGTGCCTGGCCTGGCAGGTTGTGCCAGGAGCAGAGCTGGTAAGAAAAGATTCCCTGTATTCTTGTTTCTTTTGTGTTGCCGACAGATTGGGCCACCACTTGTTTCCCAGTGTGTGGGTGAAGTAACTGTGCAGAGCGGTGGGCAGGAGAGCGGAGCCCACAGCTGTCGCAGCCGAGTCCCCATCTTGTTCTCCCCCCACGGCCTGCCATCCGAACTCACCCACCTCTTTTGGCTGAAGCAAAGGTTCTTAGGAGATGCTTGTGCTGCAAGGCAGGCAGGCACAGATTCTGCAATCTCTCTGTGTGGGATACTGCGCGAGGGTGAACTCAGGAGCGTGGCAACCGCACATGCCCTGGTCGCGGAGCTCAGGCATGCACCCTAAGCAAAATGGACAGTGTGGACTTTTTTTTTAAATGCGCACAAAAAGAATGATGGCAACCGGCTCCGATCTTGGGCCTTTACACCCCCCAAAGCCCATCTGAACCATTTTAGTTCTCGCTGTCACTTCATCGACAACCCTAATTGTTGCTTTGTGTGTTCATAGTCATACAAAGCAAGGAATAAAAACTTCAGAAAAGTCTGGCGGCTGGATATCCGGGAAATCCTGGACATGTTCCCTTTTGGGGGGGTCAACATGCCCACCTGGAGGGATTTTTACATTTTAAAGGAAATGTCTGGGTTTTTTGGGTGTGTGTGTGGGTTTGCATGTTGCGGCTGCTGCCAGCCTGAGCTGGGGAAAGAGGTGCGCAGGAGTGGGCGCTCTGCATGCCCCTTTCCCCAGCTCAGGCTGGCAGCGGCTTGGCCAGCCCTCTTTTTTTTTATCTTGAAGATATGGCAACCCTAAAGTCTATGGAGGCCAGAATCCTGTTCTCATTGTGGTTAACTGGATACCCCACGGGGAAGCCTGCAACAGAGGTGGTTTTAGGGTAGTGTGGCTGTACCGGGTGCCACCCTGCAGGGGGCGCCATGACAATGCTGTGGAATGGAACACAGGGGGAGGGAGGGGGGACTGAATTTTAGCACCTCAGAGGGTGCTGCTGAAATTTGAGAGCCCAAAGACCACCAACAGCACTCTCCACGCCCGTAACTCTCAGCAAATCATAGAATCGTAGAGTTGGAAGGGACCCTCATATGCCATCTAGTCCAACCCCCTGCAGTGCAGGAATCTCAGCTGAAGCATCCATGACAGATGGCCATTCAGAGGCGTGATTCCTCTGACGGCGGAGGTAGAACACAGCCATCATAAAAACCAGTGGCATAAAAATCAGAACAGAGCACTTGCAAAGAGATAGAGAGAAAGAGAGCTAGACTGCTTGGAAGACCTGGGGTGGATCTACACACAGGAAAAACACTCCCGCTATAAATAAGTCAGAAATTAAAATCATTATAACAAAAGAGGAAAAAAAACCTATGTAAAAGTGCTATAGAAAAGTTTTGTGCTCTCTGGCGCCATCTTTTGTTGCATGTTTATAAAGCATTTGAATTGCTGCATTTTGGCTGGTGTAGCTGAGTCCCTGGGGAGAAGCTGGATCCAGGAGAATTAACGTGGATCTTCTTGAATTTGCATTGCTTTAACATAGAGACCTCATCTTATTATAGCTTACAGCGGTAGACTGCACAGCAAGACATTATGGGTGTCAGCCCCACAGAAGCATTGGTTCATGACACATTGATCTTTTTACACAGGATGACAACACAACTGCCAACAGAGGGTGAACTAGGATTTGATGGTGGTTTTGAGGGGGGGTCCCTTGTAGAAACCATCAGGATCCAGAATGCATAAAAAGTGAATAAACCAGGAACATTGAAAGCAGGTGGATTACTAAATTTAATGCTGTCCAATAGTGAGGAATGGATTAGGTTGATTCCGCCTTCACCAGTCTGGTCTACTCCAGATGTTTTGGATTGCAAATCCCATCATTCTTAAGATCCACGTTCTTCCACAGGGACCAGCACTGGCCAAATCCATCTGCTTCAGTTCCTCTCAGTTCCTCATGCTTGTAGTATTCAATGCTCAGTTTCTCCACATTCAGTGCGGCTTCTCCACATTTCCACATCACACTGTGAATTTTCCTTTCAGAGTTCCTCATGAAAATATGTATTTTTTTTAAAAAAAGCAGCATTTGTGTGCCGATTTCTCTGAATATACGCACTTTGGGCACACATTTTGCATGTGCCTTAATTGCAAAATACGCACTTTCCTCCACGCTTTCCCATGCATTTCTCCCTAAAATGCACATCTTGTGTACTTTTCATGCAAAATAGTATTTTTGTGCACACTCTGAAACAGCACCGCAAAATCCAGAGAACTGCACAATGCACCTGAGTCAGATGGCCTTCCCTTCGTTGGAGTTTGAGAGCAGTATCTCCTGGAAAGGGAGAAAACCATTCTCTCCCTCTCCCTCTCCCTCTCCCTCTGACTCAACATGGTTCCTGGGTTCCTGACATGTCTGTTGTGGACTTGGAGCAAATGCAGCTGAGCCGTGCTGTCTCACTCGCAGATGCTGTGAGGTGGTGTTTACATTTTTAAAGAGTTTCCCATGAAAGGCAGGGAAGTGTAATTATTCTGCTGTTCTGGCAGCTTCCCCCAACTGAACCCTCCGCACGCGAACCTCTCAAAAGCACGCACATAACAGATCACTAATTGCCAAGCAGCGAGTGAGAGGAATAAGAAGCTAACAAGGTCCTTGGGCGTCTTGCTGGGGGGCAAAATGGAATGAGTTCCGGAGATAGATTTCCATCGGCATTGGAAAGCTGATAGTAGCGTGTCCATTTCCACACCTCCGATCCATTAATAAGGCTTTGTGGCAGGAGTGGGGACACTCGTGGCTGGGTGTCCGGGCTGGGTTTTAGGAGCAGGTCACGGCGTGAGTGAAGTTAATTCATTATTCAAAGAAACAAACAGCTCAGGAGGCCAGGCTTAGTGAGCATTGCAAGTCTTCTGGGTAGATCTTGCCCCAATGAGGCAGTTGTGGGGATGGAAAGTCCCCACCTCCTGACAGTTGCCTAGGCCTCCTCTTCTCCTGGGCCCTTCCCAAGCAACCTGAGACTCCATCAACGTGTCTGTCTCTGCTGTACCCTTTTCATATCTCTTCTGGTCCTAGTTACAGGTAGGTAGCCGTGTTGGTCTGAGTCGAAGCAAAATAAAAAAAATCGTTCAGTAGCACCTTAAAGACCAACTAAGTTTTTATTTTGGTATGAGCTTTCGTGTGCATGCACACTTCTTCAGATACACTTGAAACGGAAGTGTCAGACCCTTATATATATATAGAGGGTGGTGGGGGTGGGTGGGAATAAGCCCTTGCTTCCCCCCCAGGACTAATTGCAGTCATCAGCAGTTGTTAACAGCCATCTACAGGTTTACCACTCCCATCAGCCCATCACCCATTCCCACCCACCCCCACCACCCTCTGTATATATATAAGGGTCTGACACTTTCGAGTAAAAGGCTCTGTCTGTGTGGTGCGGACAGGGGTCAGTAGAGGCTGGTAGCTGCTAGCGGTACCAGCCAGGGCAGGGACTATGTTGAATGTTCTACTTGTGTGTGTATCTAGAGAGAAACACTTTGGCTGTGTCAGCTGGAAGGTGGCCCACAAGGGAGATCAAAGTTTAGGAATGAGGGCATGCTATTTGCTTTGGCGTTGGGTGGGGAACTGATGCCACTCTGATGCCAATTTCTGGCAGGGGCCTCTCTGCCTGGCCCTCAAGACTATCCCCAGCCACACCCCCTACTGGCCCTCCTTTGCAGCACAGGGGCGTTTGGCTGGCTGGGATGTGCCCTTCCTCTTCGGCAATGCCTCTTGCTTCCCTGGATAAAGAGAGGGATGTGTGAGCATGTGTAGAAACCAGCCTGCTTTAGAAAGATAAATTTACACCCATTGCCCCACCCACCATTGGCATGTATCACCCTCCCCCCCCCCCGCCAAAGCTTGCCAACAAGGGAATGTTCTCCTCTCTCCCCTGGCTGAAAAGTGGTTTCTCACCTCTAGTCGTATCTGCCTGCCTGCTGGGTTTTGGTTCTGGGTAAAATCCCCATTGCTTTTCTCTCCGGGGACATGTGGTTCCACCCTCCCGGCCGCCCCCCCTCCCCTCCCTGTCAGCTCTACCAACCCAGACTCACAATGGCTCACGATCTGCCTCTGACTTGGAAGCAGAGCATCCTCGCAGTGCTTGCGAGCGTGAGGATAACCGGGCAGCGGGAATGCAAAATTAACGAACGCGTCCTATTTGTTTTCGGCACTGCTTGGTGGTGATAAAAGGAGTCTATATAGTGCCGCTCTTTGGGGGAAAGGGGGATGTGTTTACCCAAAATAGACTTTGCAAACATGACCTAAATCTTTGGCACTCGTCGGATGATGCTTTGAGAGCAGAGATGCAATGTTCCGGGGCTGGGGAAGGAGGCTACATTTGTGGGCGACACGTTGATGGGAGCCTTTTGGGGTGGGCAACGAAACGTGATTCATGCCACCAGTGGGGCAGAGGATGAAATGTTGGCTTCTTCTCCTTTCCTTTTCAGAACGCCAGTAATATTAACATTTGCATCATGCATCAGGCTTCTCCAGCTGTTTAGTTACTTCATTTTCTTGGGGGGGCATCCAGACAAGCCAATTATTATTTTGCTGCTCATGTCCTTTATTGGATGTGTGAAGCCTTTTAGCCTGGAGAGTTAAATGGAACCTCCATCAGTTCCATTTAGGGGTAGGGGGGCCAGGTCAGGAGCACCCCAGACCCTGAGATTTCAGGGCCCAAACCTGAGACCTGGGGGCATCCCTTGGTGATGTCGCAGAGGGAGGTCCCTGATGATGTCACAGGTCGGGCCCTGGAGACAGAAGTCAATTGGGAGCGGAGGAGGGCAGTTCTCCCAGAGTGGCTGTGCCAGAGCGTTCCAACTTTTCATACCAAGAGGGCTACAAGAGTACTTTGACACAGAATCTGCTGGCCACATATTGCCTTGTTGCAGGGGGAGGGGGGCGCAGAGAGCAAGAGGCCAAAATTTGATGCCCCACAGCCCTTCCACTGCCTTCCCAAAGCCAGATAAGCGAGGCACCAAGAGGCATGAGGCTCTAGCAGGGTCCCACAGCCCTCCTAACTTCTTCTGAAAGCTAGGAAAGCACTAACTTGGCTTTGGGAAGGAGGAAGGAGGACTCTAGGACCCTGTTAGAGCCCTCACACCTTTCCCAAACCCGGGTGCTTTGCTTATCTGGCTTTGTAAAAGGGTGGGGGACATCAAATGTTGCTGAGCGTCACCAAAAAGGGCCATGAGAGCTGCTTGTGGCCCCCAGACCACATGTCAGACTGCCCTGTTTTATGCTATAAATTGCAGCCAGCTCATGCCAGCCTGAAGCATCAAACTGCATGCACAGTCTTTTTTATTTTTAGAGGGACTCTCACCCACCTGGAAATTCAAGACCTTTCCCTCCCACCTGGAAGGGGCCATGCGAACCTGGAGATTTCAGGTCAGACCGGGAGGTCTGGCAACCCTAGCTAGGGGTAAGCTAACTTGCAGCCCTTCAGAGGTTGTTGGACTCAACTCCCATCAGCTCTAGACAGTGGGGCTGATGGTCAGGGACAAGGTACTTTGTAGAGCCACAAGTTCATCATTTGCTGAGACATTCTTACCTCTAATTCTGGGAATAAGGAATGAGCATTCAGAGAAGAGACAGCTTCAGGAGCAGTGAGAATGTCAGACCCAATGAAAAATGTGGCCCTCCAGAGGTCTCTACGAGGCCCTCAGAATTCTCTCTAGGGTACCCTTCTTACTGGCCCTGCTGCACATCCCTTGAAATGCTCTTGCCTGGCTAGAACTGGACCATTCCACTCTGACCATGCCTCTTGCTTACCTGCATGGAGGGCAGAGGAGAGGTGTGTGTGAAAAAAGCAATCTACTATGTGGGTGGCGCTGTGATCCAAACCACAGAGCTTATGGCTTGCCGATTGGAAGGTCGGCGGTTCGAATCCCCGTGACGGGCTGAGCTCCCGTTGCTCGGTCCCAGCTCCTGCCCACCTAGAAGTTCGAAAGCACATCAAAGTGCAAGTAGATAAATAGGTACCGCTCCTGCGGGAAGGTAAACGGCGTTTCCGTGCGCTGCTCTGGTTCGCCAGAAGTGGCTTTGTCATGCTGGCCACATGACCCGGAAGTTGTACGCCAGCTCCCTCGGCCAGTAAAGCGAGATGAGCGCCACAACCCCAGAGTCGTCCGCGACTGGACCTAATGGTCAGGGGTCCCTTTACCTTTATACCAAGGTAATAGTCACATACCTTGCTCTCACTACTTTTGCCTCTGGCCCTGTCTGCTCCTGGCATGTGGAGCCCATAAGGTCTGAGCTGGCGATTGGGCAAAGTAACCTCCAATAGGCCTCCTCCTCCATTTTTTGGTCCGTTTACCTGGCAACTGCGTTCACAGCAATGCTATAATAATCAGAACCAGGTGACCGAGTTGAGCAGCTATTTATATTACCCACAGTGCCCCAGAGTGATGTTACGTCAAAGACCCTGTGGGAAATAAATATGCCAGCTAGATAGTGAGGCCAGCTAGATAGTGAAACCTGGCATTTTTTTTTAAAGTAATGGGGTCCAGGGCCCTGATGGCAGCTGTTCCAAGTTGTTGGGTGCTAGCGCCAGCCTCCGCCTGTTGCGAGTGTGGTTCTCAACCCTGCACACATGCACAGATATTCTCTCCGGAAAAGCAGCTCAGAAGTTTACCTTATCGATACATTCACAAATGGGCAAGGTTGGGTCTGCAATGCCTCGCTAGGAAAATGCTCTGGAGCAGTTATCCCCAACCGGTGGCCCTCCAGATGTTTTGGCCTACAACTCCCATGATCCCTGGATGTCAGGGGACCACCAGGGGTCAGCAGAGAGCCCGGAAAGTTGGTGGTGCCAGGGCTCCCTGAACTGCAGGAGCTCCGGGATGCTGACGGTTCCGCAGCATCTCTTGGAAGGTGGTGTTGAGCCAGGGGAGGAGGCGCAGGAGCTTGAGGATGCTGAGAGTGCAAGGCGCCTACAGGGAAGGTCCGGAGGGTTGGACCAGAGCGCTGCGGAAGGGGAGGCGCCAGGGGCTAAAGCACCTGCTCAACAGTTGAGCAGTTCAGGAGGGGAGGGGGCTGCACCCCCCATCCCCTTAGCAACGTAGGAGAGGAGAGGAGGAGACTTAGGGCGCCAAGGTTGTTATGCTGGAGGCGGAGCCGATGAGCGGCACTTCCGGATTCTGACTCAGACTGAACGGTCATGGACATTTGCGTTCTGTCTTGTACATATGTATATAATAAAACTCTGTAAAAACCAGTTACGGAGTTTGGAGTGCTTTGCTCGTGAGAAAGCAACCTAGAGCCATTACAGTAGCTAACAGGACCAGTGGTCAGGGATGATGGGAATTGTAGTCCAAAACATCTGGAGGGCCGAAGGTTGGGGATGCTTGCTCTGGAGTTTTAACAATTGCTTTCCTTGGGCCGAGGCCTGCCCAAAGCAGTTTACAATTAAAAAACAAAGAGTCAAATGCACATGCTGTAAAATGATGGTAAAAGAGCCGCTCTAATAAGTTAGAGCAGCTAAAATCAAACTGTAGCCTATAAAAACAAGCATAGCAGCCATCAAATCCGAGTGAGTCTGCAATCCCATTATATGCCATATGTCATTCTAAATAAAAGATAAGTTATAACTCTTTTCATGTGTGTGTCTTATGAAGGAGGGTAGAAATCTACTGAGCATCTTGGGGTATCTGGAAAGGAGAGAGCATTCTTAAAATATCTAAATCTATCTATCATCTATCTATCTATCATCTATCTATCTATCTATCTATCTATCATCTATCTATCTAATCTCTCATCTCTCTCTCTCTCTCTCATCTATCTAGTGCTTTTTCTGGGGGGGGGGCTCAGGGGTATGCATACCCCTAAACATTTTGTGAATCTAATATTGCCCTTGTTGAGGGGCAGTATTTCAATATGAGTAGTAAAATGAGAGTACCCCTAAACATTTTTATAGAAGAAAGCACTCTGTCATCTATATCTGTCTATCTATCTATCTATCTATCTATCTATCTATCTATCTATCTATCTATCATCTATCTATCAATCTATCTATCTATCTGATCTATCATCTCTCATCTCTCTCTCTCTCTCTCACTCACACACACACACACACACACACACACACACACCTAGTTTTTTGCAAGTTGGGCAGGCCAGCTAGGGTTGCAGAATATCAGAAACACAGAGAGAACACACAGAAACACAATAAAATCTCTTCTCCTATCATACCTAATAAAAAAAGCCTCTGGTTTTTTTCTTTAAACAGAAGTTATTTGTTATCTCCTTATAAATATCTCCTAAAAGGAAATGATAAAATGTACCCTCATTCTCTTTGCACTTCCAACATACATTAGACATTTTTAAAATACATTTTTGCAAGTCTTGTAGGCATTAAATACCACCGGTACAATGCCCTTGTTCTTTAAAGGGACGGTGCGAATGTGGCTGGCTATCCCTGCTCAGGTAAGCAACCCAAAGCACATGCTAGAAAAGGTTCCCCCCCGCCCCCCCCACAAGTTTTCTTTCTCCGCATTACGGACTCCGAACCGCACTCTCGACACAGCCAGGAAAGTCATGCCTTCAAATTAAGCTGCCTTTTTACATCTCGGGCTTGCAGGAGAAGATGCTGATGTGCTCTGACGAGCATGTAGAAAACGGGGGTACAGGAATGGATTTGTCTTGTCTTTCCTCGGGGCGGAAAGGGGAGTGGATTTCCTGACTCGCCTTCTGCTGCGCCTAAAAGCCCAAGTGCCTCGCTTTACATGGGAAGGGACATTGTTTTTCAGACTCCCCTGGGGGGGCTTTCCAAACTGCCTCCGTGTACAGCCAGTAACTTTTGGGGGGAACATGTGGGAGGTGTTTTCGCTTGTAGGTTGGTGCACTTAAAATAACGCATATATAGAACCCAGGGAGATCCAAGATGGGGAGTCCCAAGGTGCCCACTGATTTGATGGAGAGCTCTTGCTCTCTCATAAACTAGAACACAGAGACCTCCAGTGAATCTTGCAGGATAAAGTCCTTCTTTATGCAGCACCTAATTAAACTGTGGAACTTGCTTCCCCAGGGGGGGATGGATGGCTACCAACCTGGGCAGCTTGAAATGATGATATAACAACAACAACAACAACAACAACAACAACAACAACAACAACACATTTATTATATATACCCCACCCATCTGGCTGGGTTTCCCGAGCCATTCTGAGTGGCTCCCAACAGAATATTAAAAACGCGATAAAATTAAAAAGCACAACAAAACATCAAACATTAAAAACTTCCCTAAACAGGGCTGCCTTCAGGTGTCTTCTAAAAGTCAGGTAGTTTTTTATTTCCTTGACATCTGATGGGAGGTCGTTCCACAGGGCGGGGGCCACCACTGAGAAGGCCCTCTGCCTGGTTCCCTGTAACCTCACTTCTTGCAGGGAGGGAACCGCCAGAAGGCCCTCGCAGCTGGACCTCAGTGCCCGGGCTGAATGATGGGGGTGGATAAATTCATGGCGGAGAGGGCGACCAACGACTGCTAACCAGGATGGCTACACTCTGCCCCCATAGAGGCAGCGATGCTTCTGAAAACCAGTTGCTGGAAACCTCAGGAGGGGAGAGTTGTGCTTGTGCCTTTATTGGAAGTTCCCCATTGGGGCATCTGGTTGGCCACTGTGAAAGCAGGATGCTGGACTAGAGAGGCCACTGGCCTGATCCAGCAGGCTCTTCTTCTGTTCCTACCTTGGGCAAGGCACCCTCAGTAATTGTACCTCCTCCCTGCAGCAGGTCCAGCAGGATCTCGTCAGCAGGGCCCTTTACTGGGACAAGGGCTCTTTTCAGGATAAGGACCATGCTGATAGGGAACGCCAGCCCCCCAAACAATAAGTTCAGTTCATTTTTTTTTTGCATCTCTCCGAGGCTCTGTTTCGATAGCTGCTTACACTTGTTTTATTTATTCTCCTCCGTTTTTAACGTCTTACTTTTACTTACTGTTTTTACTGCCACCTTTCTGCTGCTTGTATGCTCATAAGCCACTTTGGAGAGAGATTTCTTTATTAAAATGTAGCAACCAGGCAGAGGTGGTGTTAGGGTAGCACGACCACGACCAGTTTAGTCGAACTGGGTGCCGTTCTGCAGGGGTTGCCACAACAATGCTGTAAAACAGAGCATGAGGGGGGGGCACTGATTTTTTAACAAATCTTATTCATGATTTTTCACAAAAAAGACTTCACAAATTTTAACATAGACTGTAAGTTGCTTTATCTGTTGACTTCCTGCCCTCCCCTTCCAGAGTTTCCATATTTGCCCTTGAATGCTGCATATTTCGTCTATACTATTCAATACATCTATTTCAACCTATTTGTCTTAATAAGTCACGCTGTTGCTCATATTTCAAGTCCTGCGTTTTCATCTCGATGTAATAGTTTTTTAAAATAAAAAAATACTCAGTAAAATGTCTCCAGTCCTCAAGGAATTTTTCATCATTTTGGTCTCTAACCTTTGCTGTTAATTTCCCCTGTACCAAGTACTCCATCATTTTCAAAAGCCAATCTCTTCCTTTGTTGGAACCTCTCCTTCGGCACCGAATTTTAGTGTCGCACAGCGTGCCGCTGAAATTTGAGAGCCCAAAGTCCGCCACCTTATGTGGCTAGAGTTGCCAGGTCAGGAACAGCCCGGACCCTGAGATTTCAGACCCCAAACCTGAGATGTCACAAAGGAATCCCCTGGAGATGGAGGTTAATTGGGAGAGGAGAGTGAAAGAGGGCAGACTAAAGAAGCCCCTGGAGATGGAGGTTAATTGAGAGAGGAGAGTGGAAGAGGGCAGACCCCCCCCCTAGTGTCTATGCCATAGCTGTCAAGTTCTCCCTTTTTTTTAAGGGAAATTCCATTATGCTGAATAGGCTTCCTTGCGAGAAAAGGGAAAACTTGACAGCTATGGTCTATGCTATCATTTGCAGGCAGCTCCTTCTGGGCTGCAGCTTGCAAGCTGCATTCACAGTGATTCATACATATAGTATAGGACTCTCTCGCTCACCTGGAAATTCAAGACCTCTACCTGCCACCTGGTGGGGGCCAGGCAAACCTGGAGACTTCAGGTCTGCTCTGGAGGGTCCGACAACCATAAATTTGTCATAGAAATGTTTCATTTGAAAAAAGCAAATGAGTAACAAACCTGGCTTTTTCCTAGCTCTGAGGTTAACAGCTGCGTATGTAAACTGTCGTAAGGGGTTATATAGCACAGTTGTGTTGCATTGTGGCTATTTTTGTCTCTAGAGAGGCCAAAGCAACAGCTTTTCCATATTTTCCTCGCAATTACACTGCAGCATGGGGTTTGTAGTTTTGATGGCTACAAGACGGAGAACATGCCTGTCAAGAACAGAGTGGATCTAAAGGAAGAAATGCAGATTCCTGGCCTGCCCCTCCACTCCTGAATTCAGAGCATTGTTCTGCTCAAATTCTTCCTGGAATCCCATTGTAGGTAAGCACTCGGCACAAACTCCCGATAGTCATGAACGCACATTGTGAAAACTTGCCGAGAAAGTCAGATCCGTTACCTCAAACTGCCCCGAACCGACCACGGAGGTTTCTAATTCTGCCCTCATCTCTTAATTAAAACAATTCCTTCCCCCCTCCGCCCCAATTTAGCTGCAGAGAAGTATTCCGAGATGCAATTAGTTAGTTTTGATTAAAGGTAAATGCGCCCATGGGTAGAGAGGGTTGGTAATGAGATGCTTATGTAACATGGCGTGAGGTCGAGAGCTCGCAATCGGAGTTCCCGCAGAAGTATATTTTGGGTCATCTTTTCTTAATTAAGAAGACACTGAGGGTTATGGATGGCTTGGGATGGAGTCTTCCTGGGAGAGAGTAAATATCCGACATTGCTGCATGGAGCTCCAGATATTAGGATGAACCCAAATAGGTTTTTGAAGACGCACACACAATCTCCGACTTGCCTGCCCCCCCTCTCTCTTGGAGTTTGATCCTTTATTGCTTATTCTTCACAAATACAAAATATATACAGTATATCATATAAAACATCCCATACCGTACCATGCAATATATATATTAAACTTACATACATTATACGCAGCAGGGCAAACACAATACTGAAAATAATCATTGCTTATCTTTTTCCTTTTTCCTGCTGTTACCATCCTTAAATAAGGATAAATTGGGGTACAGTAAAAAAGGGGGGGAGAAAAAGAAAAAAAAGAAAAAGAAAAAAGATAAAAAAGAGAAAAGAAATTATACTTCCTGTTAATTCCACGTGTATAGACTTATTCTTTATACTTGAATATCATTACCATTAGTACAAACTTCTGAAACTGTTTTTCTAATACAGGCATCCCCAAACTTTGGCCCTCCAGATGTTTTAGACTACAATTCCCATCATCCCTCACCACTGGTCCTCTTAGCTAGGGATCATGGGAGTTGTAGGCCAAAACATCTGGAGGGCCGCAGTTTGGGGATGCCTGTTCTAATACATTCTTATTTCCTTTTGCATCCTAACAATTATATTTCAACTCTGTTTCCTTTTGTTGTTGTTGTTTAGTCGTGTCCGACTCTTCGTGACCCCATGGACCATAGCACGCCAGGCACTCCTGTCTTGCACTGCCTCCCGCAGTTTGGTCAAACTCATGTTCGTAGCTTGTTTCCTTTTAGTATTACTCAAAAGCTGTCATGGGTATTACATTTTTACTATATTTTTGAACATATTTCTTATATCTTTCCCATTTTTTTTAAATCTTTTGAATTGCCTCTAAGACTGTTTGTTAATTGTGCCATTTCAGCAAAATCCTGCAATTTATTCTGCCATTCCATGATTTTTGGAGCCTCTTTTTCTTTCCACCCTTTGGTCACAAGTATTCGGGCCGCAGCTGTAGCGTACAGGAAGATTTCTCTTTGTTCTCTACCTGTGATGCTCAACAAAAAAGCACCTCCGACTTGCCTCTCAGTCTGTTATTCTGTCCTTGTTTACCCGGGAGAAGAGTCTTGCTGGATTAGCCCAAAGGCCCATCGGGTCTAGCCTCTTCCAACCAGAAACCCACAAGCCAAAACATTCCTTTTCTCCCAGGCCTTGGGCTATTGAAACAATCTATGGTCTTTTAAATTCTCTCCGTGGGGGTCATTGTTTTTGTCTGTTAACTATGTGCACATTTTTGTGTTTTTCAAATTGCAAACTGCCCTATGGTCCTCGGGCGAAGGGCAGTATAGACAATTTAACAACAACAACAACAACAACAACAACAACAACAGGGCCTGAACACAATAGCTCTCTCCTATTCTTCATCCCCAGAAACTGGTATTCAGAGATACATTTTCCTTCTGATTCTGGAGGCAGTCTATTGCCATCATGACTAACAGCTATTAGGGATGGGGAAATCTATCATTTTCGTTTTCTCTTGGTTTTTTTTTTTAATTTCTCCAAGCAGCTCTCTACATTTCTGCATAAGCTTACATTTTAAAAAGTATCAATGAAAAATCATCGGTCAATTTGTGTGTAATTTTGCTCTGCCTACAAATGCCTGCAAAGCAATTTTCTCTAATATACAGTAATGCATTTTGCAGGTTCTGTATTCCCTAGTATAGGCACACTTTATCAGTGCATATGCACTTTTGTACACATTATTTGGCTGGAGAACTGCATTGAAAGATTCGGAGAAGTGTGAATGTCAGAGGATAGCTAGGTTTTGCTTTGCTTGTTATTGCAAAAAGCACAAATTAAATGTGCTTGCTAGAAATTCCTCCCCCTCCTCCTTTGTACCCATTGATAGTCTCATCCTTCATTTGTCTGTCTAATTCCCATTTAAAGTCATCCAAGGCTGTAGCTCTAGCCCCTTGGAGGAAGCCCTATTGAATTCCGTAGGACTGACTTCTGAATTGGCATGGCTAAGACTGCTCTGTAAGTTAGTGGCCCTTGCCGCGTATCATGGCCAGTAGTGTCATGGCAAATTCAGAAGTGCAGGGTCTTAGAAGCAGCCACAGCCACTAAGGTTATGCAACCATCTAAGATTATACAATAATCTTACAATTAACAATAAAAGGTAAAGGTAAAGGGACCCCTGACCATTAGGTCCAGTCGTGACCGACTCTGGGGTTGCGCGCTCATCTCGCATTATTGGCCAAGGGAGCCGGCGTATAGCCTCCAGGTCATGTGGCCAGCCTGACAAAGCCGCTTCTGGCAAACCAGAGCAGCACATGGAAACGCCGTTTACCTTCCCGCTGTAGCGGTTCCTATTTATCTACTTGCATTTTGACGTGCTTTCGAACTGCTAGGTTGGCAGGAGCTGGGACCGAGCAACGGGAGCTCACCCCGTCACAGGGATTCGAACCGCTGACCTTCTGATCAGCAAGCCCTAGGCTCAGTGGTTTAACCCACAGCGCCACCTGGGTCCAGCTTGCCTTAATAATAATCAGGATTCATTGCAATGATGGGTGCAGCGGCTAGGCGTTGCCTGTCAGCGAGATCCACCATTTTCTGTGCAAGTGATTTGGAGTGCTCAAAAATCTTCTTTCAAAGTGACTTAAGCTATGTTTCCCTTGACATTCCCACCCCCTCCAACATTTCTCCGATGAAAATAGGGAGATTCTATTCCACACCCAGCAACATTTCTCTGATGAAAATAGGTATGTCCTGCCATACCCTCCAATATTTCTCCGATGAAAATAGGGACGTCCTAAGGCAGGCATGGCCAAACTTGGCCCTCCAGATGTTTTGTGACTACAACTCCCATCATCCCTAGCTAACAGGACCAGCGGTCAGGGATGATGGGGGTTGTAGTCCCAAAACATCTGGAGGGCCAAGTTTGGCCATGTCTGTCCTAAGGAGAAGTGGGGTTTTCTAGGATCAAATCAGAAACCAGGGTGGCTTCTGTAAATCAGGGACTGCCCCCGGAAGACAGGGACACTTGGAGGGTCTATGTTCCGTTGTAAGGAACAGAAGTTGCACAGCATTCCCTTGAAACTGAAGCACCTTGAAGTCCGTTTCGAAGCATACAGAACAATTCTTCCCACACCGCTTCTCCAGAGTGACCCTAGGAGCCAATCCCCAGTGGCCAACTCACCTCCTTTCCCACTGCTTGGCTCTAATCAGTACAATGGTTGAGAAGTTTTCTCCTCAGCATCTGAGAAGCTCCCTTTTCATGCTGGTTGGAGGCTCTAGAACCCTGGAGACCCTGCTGCAGAAATAGCCATAGTAATAGTCTTTGACTGCCCCCCCACATCGCCCTACACCTCTGGTGTTGACAGTGAATTCCCTAAGTTAATGATGTGATTTGTGAAGAAGTGCTGCTTCCTTTTGTCTGTTCTGATTTGCCTAGTGTCCAGCTTCTTTAGACGATCCTGGGTTCTAGTCCAGGGAACCTGTAGCCCTCCAGTTAATGCTGGACTACAACTCTCATCAGCCCTGACCATTGGCCATGCTGGCCAGGGAGTTGGAGCCCCAGCTGCCCCCCACCCTCTGGGAACCAAGTGCTTTAGCCAAGGGAGATAAGCCTGGCCCCCATCTTGAACTCTTTTTCTGGCACCACATTAAAACCTTTTTATCAATGCAGGCGTTTTATAGATGGCTGAGTCAGTTTTCATTCCTCTCAGTTCCATTGTATTTTATGATGTTTCTAATACTGAATGACAGATTTAAAATGTTCATGTTCTCCACCCCCCCAGATCTTTCTTATTTTATTTTTAAATAGAGGCACGATACACATATTCTTAAAATAAAGTAACAGAATCCAATAAGCCCATTGCTTTTTCCTGGTAAAGGAAATGTTCTAGTCTGCCGGTCATTTTGATAGCCCTATCCTGGCTTCTGTGGCAACCAGAATTGGATGTCATATTCCAAGTGTGGCCGCACCATAGATTTGTATGATGTTCTTACCATGGCGGCGGTTTTATTTTCATCATTACTGGTGTGAAGTTGCACACTCAAGTTTCTACATCCTGTAGAATTCTATCAGATATATTTTATCTGCACAATCGGGATGAATTTCAGGAACCAAAATGCTTTTTCTGGGCAGGAGCAGTGAACAATGTTGTAGTTAATGGTTGTCGCTTGTCTTCACTTACACCCCACCCCCCACCCCACTGCCCTGCTCACAGTTCTGAAGAATATTCTGATGTTATGAATGGTCCCTGTCATCATTAAGAAAAAGAGGTTGGAACAGGCCAGTATATATGGATCAAGTGACTTTTCTGCTTCTAGTTCTCAGACTTCTTTTTTTAATAAACAATTTTTATTGAATTTTACAGTTTTATAAGCAACATAGCCCATCAACATAAATCACAAAGAAAAGATAAGCATAAATTCCGTTCCCCCTCCCCCCACCCCACAACTTCCCTCAACCCCCCCTTCTGGTTCTTTTACTATTTTGTCATTCTGCATATTTTAGTATAATTCAACTTCATACTCTTTTGCCTAAATGCTCTGTTTTCTTCTAAATTTTATATCAAACCATTGAAATCACATATTGGTTATAGAGCAAAACTTGCCTTAGAGTTGGCCTTAGAGCTCAAAACCCTACTTCAAACATGTCAAACATGCGGCCCTCCAGATGTTTTGGCCTACAACTCCCATGATCCCTAGCTAGCAGGACCAGTGGTTGGGGAAGATGGGAATTGTAGTCCAAAACATCTGGAGGGCCACATGTTTGACATGCCTGGCCTACAGCTTCCATTGTTCAATTGCAGGCAAGAAGCCAATGGAGTGACTTGGGAGTTTCTGGCGAGATCAGGTCTGGCAGGCAGACCTTGAGCTTCAGCTATCATGTTCCAGGCTTGTATACAAGTGACGTTTCTGAATGGTGGTGCTTCATTGTGCACTCTCTCTCTGTAATGACAGGTGCCTTTTGGAACTGCTAGGAGGGAGGCAGGAAGGCCCCAGTAGGTGGCCCCTGAGCCAACTAATTTGGGGTTCGGCACCATTCTCCTCCATTCTGAATTCTGCAGGGACCTAGGAGATGGAAGATGACAGCCAGTGGTACTCCCTGGGATGGCTGCTAGGAAGAAGGCAGGCACGTATGGGTATGGCTAAAGGTGGACTGGGGTTGGTGGGGCAGTGCCTTGGTAGACCACAAACTTGACATGAGTCAACAGTGTGATGCAGCAGCTAAAAAAGCCAATGCAATTCTGGGCTGCATCAATAGGAGTATAGCATCTAGATCAAGGGAAGTAATCGTACCACTGTATTCCGCTCTGGTCAGACCTCACCTGGAGTACTGTGTCCAGTTCTGGGCACCACAGTTCAAGAAGGATACTGACAAGCTGGAACGTGTCCAGAAGAGGGCAACCAAAATGGTCAAAGGCCTGGAAACGATGCCTTATGAGGAACGGCTTAGGGAGCTGGGTATGTTTAGCCTGGAGAAGAGAAGGTTAAGGGGTGATATGATAGCCATGTTCAAATATATTAAAGGATGTCATATAGAAGAGGGTGAAAGGTTGTTTTCTGCTGCTCCAGAGAAGCGGACACGGAGCAATGGATTCAAGCTACAAGAAAGAAGATTCCACCTAAACATTAGGAAGAACTTCCTGACAGTAAGAGCTGTTCGACAGTGGAATTTGCTGCCAAGGCGTGTGGCGGAGTCTCCTTCTTTGGAGGTCTTTAAGCGGTGGCTTGACAGCCATCTGTCAGGAATGCTTTGATGGCGTTTCCTGCTTGGCAGGGGTTTGGACTGGATGGCCCTTGTGGTCTCTTCCAACTCTATGATTCTATGATTTGCCTCAGTGGACTAGCGTTTCATTGTAGAGAATTCGTTTCATCCATGGGTGAGAACAGGCTCTCCTGCATGTTTCATTGTGACACCTCCAACTCATTTGGATGCGAGATTCAGTGAGGCGCTCTGCTCCAAGAGTAGCACATGAGATGCCCTCCAGATGTTGTGGACTACAACTCCCACCAGCCTCTGCCAGCGTGGCCCAATGGGTCAGGACTGATGGCAACTGCAGTCTGAAGGCACCTGGTTGATTACCCCTGCCCCACTCTGAAATAAATTCATTCATTCATTTGTTTATTTGTTTAATTTATGTACCGCCATTCATCCGAAGATCACAGGGTGGTTTACGATATGAAAAAACAAAGATATATAGCATTATAACAAATAACAAAAAGAAAAACTCCACAGTTTAAAAGGCCATAGATTGTTGCCATAGGCCTGGGAGAAGAGGAATGTTTTTGCCTGGCACCAAAGATATGCAATGAAGGTGCCAGGTGCATAGGTGCCAAGTTCTGGATTGAAAAATCCGGGATCAGCAGCGCTGCGGCACCGGAAGTCGCTTCTACGCACTTCTGGACATGCGTAGAAGTGACTTCCGATGTCGCTGTGCCAATTTCCAAAATGTCAGCAGCGCCAGTAGTCACTTCTACGCATGTCTGGAAGTGCTTAGAAGCGACTTCCGGTGCCGGCGCGGCACCAGAAGAACATGGCCGCCGGCAGGAGCTCCGTAATCCGGGGGAATACAGGGTATTTTGCCATTTGGAAAACCTTCGGGAAACGGTAAGATAATACGGGGGTTTCCTGGGGAAAACGGGGTACTTGGCAGCTATGGCCAGGTGAGCGTTCCTGGAAAGAGCATTCCAAAAGTGGGGAGCCACCACAGAAAAGGCCCTTTCTCATGTTGCCGCCCTCTGGACCTCACGTGGAGGAGGCACATGAAGAAGGGCCTCAGATGATGATCGCTAGTCTGGGATGGTTCATACGGGGAGATGCGGTCCTTGAGATATTCCAATCCTGAGCCACTTAAGGCTTTATACGTCAAAACAAGCACTTTGAATTGGGCCCAGAAACTAACTGGTAAGCAGTGCAGTCAGAGTAATACGCTCAAACCAACCTGTCCTGGTGAGCAACCTGTCCGCTGAATTCTGTACCAGCTGAAGTTTCCCAATTGTCTTCAGAGGCAGCCCCATGTATAATGCTTTGCAGTAATCTATCCTAGAGGTTACCAGACCACAGGCAGCCAGATAGGGGCGCAGCTGGGCCACCAGCCGAAGCTGATGGAAAGAACCGAGGCCACCTGGACCTCAAGCAACAGCAGTGGGGCCAGAAGTACCCCCAAGCTGTGTAGCTGCTCCTTCAGAGGTAGTGTAACCCCATCAAGAGGATGGGTTGAAGGTTGCCTGCTCTCAATGGGGTTACACTCCCTCTGAAGGAGCAGGTACACAGCTTGAGCATACTTCTGGATCCATTGCTTGAGTGGTTTTTGTCCCTGTGGCTCTGAAGAAATATAATTAGTTAGCCATACCTTTTGTAAGGGATCTCTGGAAAGAGCTGACTGATCAAGTTGCCGTTCGGCAACCCAGAAGATCACCTGCATATTGTGCCTTTCTCATTCTTTCTGGCACAGATAAGATAATTGCAGAAGCTGTAGCTAAATTTCTGCTGAGACCACCGATGGCGTGAGCTAAGGTGCCTTCCAAATAAATGGAACCACATTTCCCTGTCTACCCATAGAGTTATGTGATCCTGTATCTCATTTTTGCTTGTAAATGGGTGCAGGAGTCTCTCCTGCGAGGCCTGTTGGCTGGTTGGGTTGATTGATCGAAATGATCCTTCTTTACTACTCCCTAGCAACAAATAAATACTTGCAGCGTAGTCAGCGGAGCTTTTATTGACCAGCATCTGCTTGGGTGTGGTGACGTGGACACACAGCTATTTTTAAATCCCCTCTTCTCCCAGTGAAATCAGAGGGAGGGCAATTTCTTGCATCAGGTCTAGAGCTTGTGTAAAGCTGTCCTGCTAAGAGGGTCCTGGTCGCAGGCTGAAGGGCTATTAGTCCTCAGCTGTGCCCTCCTCATTCCACCCAAGACTCCACCTCGTTTTTGCTCTTCTGAGACAGAGTATTTGCTGCTTTCCACCAGACTAAAGCATTTCCCACCAGGTGCTATGCCTCCCCTCTAGCTGACATATAATCAAAGAATCATCGAATGGTAGAGTTGGAAGGGACCCTGAGGATCCTCTAGTCCAATTCCCTGCAATGCGGGAATATGCAGCTATGCCATACGGGAATCAAACCTGCAGCCTTGGTGTTATCAGCACCACGCTCTAACCAACCGAGCTATCCAGGAAGCAGGAACACAGGAAGCTGCCTATACTGAGTCAAAACTCCTAGTCCATTGAGCGTACGGTACTATCATTTACCAGCTGTGATTCCCCCAGGGTTTCAGGAAGGAGTCTTGCCAAACCCAACTGGAGATGCTTGGGACTCAAAACAGGGGCTCTGCCACTCACATATGGCCATCCCTGTGAAAAACAAAGTAAGGTTCTACCAGGGGCAGATTTGGGGCAGTGCAAGCTGCCATTGCAGTTGCACCAGCCCCCTTCTCAAAGCCCAGAAAGTGCTTGCCCAGCTTCAGGAAGGAGGTGTTAGGGCTCTGACAGGGTCCTAGAGCCCTCCTCCCTCCTTCCCAAAGCCGGAAAAGCACTTACCGGGCTTTGGGAAGGAGATAGGAAGGCTCTAGAACCCTCCCAGGGCCTCATGCCTCCTTCCCAGTGTGGTGTAGTGGTTAAGAGCGGTAGACTCGTAATCTGGTGAACCGGGTTTGCGTCTCCGCTCCTCCACATGCAGCTGCTGGGTGACCTTGGGCTAGTCACACTTCTTTGAAGTCTCTCAGCCCCACTCAGCTCAAAGAGTGTTTGTTGTGGGAGAGGAAGGGAAAGGAGATTGTTATCTGCTTTGAGACTCCTTCGGGGAGTGATAAAGCGGGATATCACATCCAAACTATTTTTCTTCTTCTTCTTCTTCTTCTTCTTCTTCTTCTTCTTCTTCTTCTTCTTCTTCTTCTTCTTCTTCTTCTTCTTCTTCTTCTTCTTCCTCCTAAAGCTCGGCTTAAGCTGGCACAGCAAGGGCTAGTGGGAGTGTATTACCAAGGTCTCCCCCTGGTTCTAGGGCTCATAAAGGGCTGGTAAGGAACAGCCTTGGATTGCAATGCAATGGCCCATCTAACTCAGTACTTTTTACACCAGGCATAGGCAAACTCGGCCCTCCAGATGTTTTGAGACTACAATTCCCACCATCCCTGACCACTGGTCCTGTTAGCTAGGGATGATGTGAGTTGTAGTCCCAAAACATTTGGAGGGCTATGTTTGCCTATGCCTGGTTTACACTGAGTGGTAGCAGCTGTCAGAACCATCTAGCTCAAAGACCTATTCTTGCAGAGAATTGGAATATAACTTAAAAGTGTAGGAACACGTGCAAAGATCAATGGTCGCCCCCCCCCCCAAAAAAAAACATGAGCAACAAACAATTCCTGACCAGAAAGAAGATGCCACTGGACATATTTACATGTTATTGCCTCCCCCCCCCCAGTATTATCAGCATTACATTTCAAACCTAATTTGCAGTTGGGCCTTGTGCAAAAGACCCAGGGATTGTGACCCTCCTGCACTGGGATTCCCCTTAACCATGCCCCTTGTTCAAGTAGAGTGTCTGAAAATGTCCTGATTCATGTATAGATCTGCGTGGTGAAAGGAGAGGCAAGGATCAGGGCCTCCAATGTGGAATGTAGTGCTTGCAGATGCATGTATAGAAGGAGCTTCAAGCTGTTGTGAGTAAATACACAGAACCTGGGTTGTGTATTCACACCAGGAACAGTTTAAATCCTGCACCTTAGAGCGTGTTCAGAATATTGAGACATCTCATTCCATTCTGCCTTTATTATTAATAGGCCTTTATTATTAATAGGCCCATTTCTCATTTTTCCAATCTGAAATTCAGTTCTCTTTTTTTTTTGACCATTTATTTTTATTGGTTTTTCCATTTTATACATACTCAAATACATTTTCTATTTACACATTATATTTCCCTTACTCCTTAGAGCTATCTTCCTTTCTTCAGTCTTCTGTATTCTTCTTACCATCACTTCTTTTTGCGCATTATTCCCTCATTTACACAACATTAATTACATTTATACACACCATTTCTTATGCAAACTTCCATCTATTTTCTATTATTTAACCATTACATTGTATGTCATTTAGTCTGTTTACATCATTTCGTCTTATTGTTGTCCTTATTGGTAACAAATAAAAAATTTTAACTTCCATTTTGAGGTCTATTCATTCCGCTTGCAATTCTTGAAGTTAACATAGTTTGTTAATATAATCTGAAAATTTTCTCCATTCTTTCCTATAAGTTTCATCGCCTTGTTGCTGTATTTTTCCACTTAAATTAGCTATCTCCATATATTCAATCATTTTCTGTTGCCACTTCGCAACTGTGGGAATTAGCTTCTGTTTCCACACCCACACTAGCATGATTCTTGCCCCTGTCGTCCCATAGAGGAAGAATTCTGAAATTCAGTTCTCTACATCACTTTAGAATTTTTAAAGAAATCCTCATAAAATTCATCAGAATTTTAGTGTGAATTTCTCCCAACAGATGCACTTTTGCATGGAATGCTGCCTAATAAACACATTTTTGCAATGCAACTTCTCCCTATTACAATGCATATTATTATTATTATTATTATTATTATTATTAAATATATGCATTTATATCTAGACTTTACATTAGGACCTGTATTTTTTCTACACATGGCTTGGCCTGAGAACCTTATTGCAAAATTAGGAGAAACGCGAATTTCAAAGAATGGCTTGCGTTTCAGTTCGCGTCTAGTTTTGCAAAGTGTGAATCAGGTGAGCTCGCCTGTAAATGTGAACTGGATTGAACTTCTCTCCCTGTCCCTGGTTCTTACTAACAGCACCCCTTCGAGGTCTCACACAAGGCTTCACTCCACTTGGGATAAAACCAGCTAAAAGTCAAAATGGAACAGGAAGTAGTTCAGCTGGGCAATTTCAGCTTGGGATCGGGTCAGTTATTCTATTATCCTATTTAAGTACAACACACACACACACCAGATTACATTGCAACGCTCACTGGCAAATGCACATGTCTCTGTCACACACCCGCCCACTGTTCTTGTGTAGGAGTGTAATGGGCTCGGAATAGACAGACAAAGGCGAAAACTCTTCCCTAAGACAGGGAACTGAACATTTTGCTCCTCTCCTAGCCACGTCATCTATGCTTCTTTGTTTTTCCCCCCTACTCCTCCCCACCCCGAAATTCTTCAACTTCTCTGCCTTTTCCTGCCAATCTCATTAGGCAGCTGTCAGAGTTTGCTCCTGAACCCCACATCAAAACTGATATGCCACAGCAACGGAGTGAATGAGATGTGCGTCAGGATATTCCTGTTTTGAGTTTTGCATCTACCATGAACTCACCAGGGCTACCATCCCACCAGACATTTAAAGCACAGAGTCCAAACTTTTTAAACAACCATGGTTTCCTCCAAAGAATTCTGGGAGCTGTAGTTTGTTGAGGGGGCTGGGAGTCATTAGGAAACCCCTTGTTCCTCTTGCAGAACTACAATTCCTTGGATTCATTGCAAAGGGGAATGGATTGTATACCTGAAGGAGTGTCTCTACCCACATCATTCAGCACTGAGGTCCAGCACTGAGGGCCTTCTGGTGGTTCCCTCACTGTGAGGTTACAGGAAACCAGGCAGAGGGCCTTCTCGGTAGTGGAATGCCCTCCCATCAGATGTCAATGAAATAAATGACTATTTGACTTTTGGAAGACACCTGAAGGCAACCCTGTTTAGGGAAGTTTTTAATGTTTGATGTTTTATCATGTTTTTAATATTTGTTGGGAGCCGCCCAGAGTAGTTGGGGAGGCCCGGCCAGATGGGTGGGGTATAAGTAATAAATAATACTAACAACAACTCTGAGAATGGTAGGTCTGGGAGGGGACTAGGAAGGTAGCAGACATATTTAAGTGGGTCCATATCTAATAAGCATTTTTCCAGCAAGGTCACATCAGAAAAAGTTTGGTTTTGGAGATACAGTGGTACCTTGGTTTATGAACTTAATCAGTTCCAGAAGTCCATTCTTAAACCAACCAGCATGCTTTCCCACAGCAGCGGGGGACTCAGTTTACAAATGGAACACACTCAACAGGAATTGGAACATGTTCTGCTTCCAAGGCAAAGTTCACAAACCAAAACACCTACTTCTGGGGTTTGCAGCATTCTTAATCCAAGTTATTCATAAACTAGGTAAAGGTAACGGGACCCCTGACCATTAGGTCCAGTCGTGACCGACTCTGGGGTTGTGGCGCTCATTTCGCTTTATTGGCCAAGGGAGCCGGTGTATAGCTTCCAGGTCATGTGGCCAGCATGACAAAGCCGCTTCTGGTGAACCAGAGCAGCACACAGAAACACTGTTTACCTTCCCGCTGTTAACCTTCCTGCTTGGAGTGGTATCTATTTATCTGCTTGCACTTTGACGTGCTTTCAAACTGCTAGGTTGGCAGGAGCTGGGACCGAGCAACAGGAGCTCACCCCGTCGCGGGGATTCGAACCGCTGACCTTCTGATCGGCAAGCCCTAGGCTCTGTGGTTTAACCCACAGTGCCACCCGCATTTTAAAGCTGTTCTTTAAAGGTACAGTGGAACCTCGGTTTATGAACACCTCGGTTTATGAATTTTCGGTTTACGAACTCCGCGGACCCATCTGGAACAGATTAATTCACTTTCCATTACTTTCAATGGGAAAGTTCACTTCAGTTTATGAACGCTTCAGTTTATGAACAGACGTCTGGAACCAATTACACCCATGCTTCGGGTTAAGTACGCTTCAGGTTGAGTACTCCGCGGACCCGTCTGGAACGGATTAATCCACTTTCCATTACTTTCAATGGGAAAGTTTGCTTCAGTTTATGAACGCTTCAGTTTATGAACAGACTTCCGGAACCAATTGTGTTCATAAACCGAGGTACCACTGTAGTCCCTTTGTCCTCTGTTGACTGAAAGCCAAAAGAACATCTGCATGGCTGTAGCTCTCCGCTATATTGCAGACAATGGAAGAATGTTGTCTCAGCAAAATACCAACTCTCAGAATCCTTAACAAACGACAGCCCCCAGAATTTTTTTGGGGAAGCCATGACTGTGGTACCATAGCACTCTGAATGTAGGGTATGAATGTAGCCCAGGTGGCCATTGAAGAAGTGGCTGTAGTCAGCTTACCTGCAAAAGGGGGTGGGAATGATGGTGATGATGCCCCCAGAAGCAAGCTTGGTCCACAATGCTTTTTTAAAAAATGGGTCTAGTAGATCCAATTTGAGACACGTGCCTCAAATGGATTGTTTTTGTTGTTGTATATATTTCAACAATCCCAAAGTTTGAGAGTCAGGTGTTGTAAAGGTGGTTGCAAATAACTCCATTGGAATAGAGAACAGTGACTAGCCAGACCCCTTTGCTGGTTGTGAAGGGCCCCCAATAATCATAATAATCATAATAATATATTTATACCCTGCCCATCTGGTTGGATTTCCCCAGCCACTCTCGGCAGCTCCCAAAAGAATATTAAAAACACGATAAAACATCAAACATTAAAAACTTCCCTAAACAGGACTGCCTTCAGCTGTTGTCTAAAAGTCAGATAGTTGTTTATTACCTTGACATCTGATGGGAGGGTGCCACCACCGAGAAGGCCCTCTGCCTGGTTCCCTGTAACTTCGCTTCTCGCAGGGAGGGAATTGCCAGAAGGCCCTCAGCACTGGACCTCAGTGTCCGGGCTGGACGATGGGGGTGGAGATGCTCCTTCAGGTATACTGGGCCAAGGCCATTTAGGGCTGTAAAGGTCAGTACCAACACTTTGAATTGTGCTCGGAAACGTACTGGGAGCCAATGTAGGTCTTCCAGGACCGGTGTTATGTGGTCTTGGCGGCCACTCCCAGTCACCAGTCTAGCTGTCACATTCTGGATTAATTGTAGGTGTTGTAAAGGTTGTTGCAAACAACCCCATTGGAGAAGAGAACAGTGACTACCCAGACTTCATTGCTGGTTGCGAAGGGGCCCCCATAACAGTTCAAGCTTCAGGAACCCAAAGATGGAGGACCGCCACTGGTTGGAGACAGTAATGCTTCTGAATGCCAGTTTTGCTGGAAGCCACAGGTGTGTGTGTGTGTGTGTAGAGTGTTCTTGTGTTCCAGTCCTGCTCATGGATTTCTTACAGGCATCTGGCTGGCCACAATGAGAGCAGAATGTTGGATTAGTTGGGCCATCAGCGGTCTCTCCTTATGTTCTTATGATAGTGCTCTGACTCAGTGAATGACAGCTTGCTAGGTTCCTATGCCAACCACCTGGTTGCTTTTTCACCTTTGGTACCCGAGAGCTGAAGAGGACCTCTGGCTTTGCACGCTCAGATTTGGGTACAATTCCTCTCCTCCGGATGCATTTCTCCTTTTAAAACCTGCATTCGTATGCGGGAAGAGAAGGGAGCTTGGGTGTTGGAGCCTTCTCTCCCTCCACCCCCGCCACCCCCAGCTCCCTAAAATGACTTGCAAGAGAAAGCATTAATAGGAACAGTTCGTTCTTGCTGCCACTTTTGTTAGCTTTGGGAACTTCAGTAGGAGGGAAAGTTTCAGTAAGGACGGAGGTGCGTCATTCAGGCAAGCACTTGAAACGGGATCCCATCTTGACAGCCGTAGCACAGCAAAGAGACTCGGTGGTTCAGGAGGAAAGCGTTGGCAGGCGAGGGGGCTTGAAGGCTAAGGAATGGGCAGGGGTTCAACATAAGGTATAGGAAGATACCTTTTGGTGAGTCAGCCCATTGATCCAAGCAGCATAGTGCTTCCTGCACTAGCTGGCAGCAGCTCTTCAAGGTTTCAGGAAGGGATTTATCCAAGCCTGATCTGGAGACACCGGGAATCGAACTTGTGACTTGCTTTATCAATGAGCTATCACCCTGCAGTTTATTGCCAGCATGTGGGAAGAGCAGTGCCGGATTTACCCTTGGGACCCTCGTACCTACGGGACCGCCTCTCCTGGTATGCCCCACGGAGGACCTTAAGGTCCACAAACAACAATACTCTGGAGATCCCGAGCCATAAGGTGGCTAGATTGGCCTCTACTAGAGCCAGGGCCTTTTCAGTATTGGCCCCAACTTGGTGGAACGCTCTTTCCCAGGAGACCAGGGTCCTGCGGGATTTGTCATCTTTCCGCAGGGCCTGCAAGACAGAGCAGTTCCGCCTGGCCTTTGGGTTGGACTTAGTCTGACCCCTGTGTTTTCCTCCCTCATGGCCTGGATTTATGGACTGCTTGAAATGAGGCTGCATTTTAAATTTTAATACTGTATTTTAGTCTGTATTTTAATTAATTGTTTTTATGTTTTATTGTGGTTTTGTTGGTGTGAGCTGCCCTGAGCCTGGTTTTTGACTGGGGAGGGCGGGGTATAAATAAATTATTATTATTATTATTATTATTATTATTATTATTATTATTATTTACATAGAAGCTAAACAAGCTATAGCTTAGGGCCCCACTCTCTTGCCCTCCCCAATATACTTCTTCTTAATTGTATTTCAGTTCAACAATTACTTTGATAAAATACATATTTTGTTATGCGCAAATGGCTTTAGATACCTGTTAGGTCCATAAATTACCACATAGTGTATATTCAACACAAAAAAACAGCGACAATTTGCTGTTGACAGGGCCCCATTACCTTCAGTAGCTTAGGGCCTCATCAAACCTAAATCCGGCCCTGGGGGAGAATGTCAGATGGAGCCATGTTCACACCACCTATTGGAAGTACTAGGAAGCCGTGGCTTCCCCCAAAGAATTCTGGGAGTTTCAGCACCTTTTTTAAAAAACTGCAACTCCCAGAATTCTTTGGGGGAAGCCATGGCTTCCTAGTCTTTCACAGAGCTACAATTCCCAGAGTTCCCTGGGAAGAGGGGTGGCTGGTTAAACTGCTCTAGCAACTTGGGATGGCTTTGAATGGCAAAGGTGTCTCCTGCTGAGTGTAAAAAACTGTGAAAAAGACTCCATGAGTTGGAATGTGGAGATGATAGAGGTGCCTTTCCCTGGTTATCTGTTTTGCAACATGAAAAATCCTGTTTTTTTTTTAAAAGAAGTTTGTGAAAATTCATAGAGGGAGGATGATCAATGGCTAGTAGCCACAATGTCTGTGCTCTGCCTACACAGCTAGTGACAGTAATGCTTCTGAAGACCAGTTGCTGGAAACCTCTGGAGGAGAGAGTTGTTCTTGTGTCTGGTTCCTTCTTCTATGCTTCCCACTTGGCCACTGTGGGAGCAGGATGTTGAACTAGAGAGGCTGTTGGCCTGATCCAGAAGCGCTTTGATGTTCTGATGTTCATGCAAAATGCCCGAGGCTGCTGTGACTCTCATGCTGTGCCCCTGAATCATCCCCTTTAATCCTGTCCTTTATGAACAGCACCAGCTGCCCCAGATGTTTGCTTGCTTTTGGGATCCTTGCTCAACCAACAAGAATCCATCTCTTTCTCTCTCTCTGATGAGGATTGCCAGGAAAAACCCCGCAGCACCCTTCCGCATGCTCTGGAATTATGGGTTGCCCATGCATGCCTGCTTTCCCTGTTTGTAGGACACGCGCCTTAGTGGAACGATGTTAATGAACGCTGCCCCAAGGCACAGCAAGCTGGGGTCGTCACCTCGAGGGACACTAATTAACGGGTTGTGCTGGACGGCAGCACTTCTTTACGAGCTGGGACAGCTGCCAGTTTGGGTCATGGGTCCATTTCAAAATAAGGTCAATTTGCCCCCTGTCTAAAATGGCATTCAAACCATGATCGACGTGCTCTTTCTGTTGTTTGCAATCAAAATAAATAAATAAGCGAGGCAAGGGCCCGAAGCTGGCAACACCAGGAAAAGTGAGTGTCTATTGATGTGGTCGCTAGCTGCTTTTGCCAAAGCATCATTCTGCTGCGATTGGCAGAGTTGGTTTGTGGATTATTATTTTTTAATGAACCACATGTGTTTTTCGATTATCATGTCTTATTATCTCTCTCTCTCTCTCTCTCTCTCTCTCTCTCTCTCTCTCTCTCTCTCTCTCTCTGTGTGTGTGTGTGTGTGTGTGTGTGTGTGTGTGTACACACACAGTGTTTGCTGATTGGATCCTGCTTATGAATCACTTTGCAATAAAGTATCCCAAAGCGATTTCGCAGTAAAAACCTCAACAGTGAAAAACTGTTAAAAACCATTTTATGTGTAAGAAGAAATTAAAAGTGTAAAAACGTTTTGAAAGGTTGCACGCTGCTTGGAGGTCTCATTTGTGTGACAAGCGACTAGCAAGTTGTAATAATAGTATTGATGCTATTGATGGTGGTATTAGTATTATGATTAGTATTGATCAGGGCAGCCAAAAAGGCCAGCGTTATAGAAGCATTGAAGAGTGAGCCACCAGAACAAAGATGTTTAGGATCTGGATGCAAAATAAACACTGAACTGAAATCACCCCCCTCCCCCAAAGCAAAAATTAGGGACCAAAAGAGAACATTTCAGAGTGTCCCAGGAAAGCAAGGAGAGTTGGCATTTGTGCATGAGGAAGTGAGCAATGGAAGATTAACAGGCAGCTGAATTTTGGGTGACTAAAGCCATCCTTTGGAAGAAACCTGCAAATGAAATCCGAGCGACTGAAACAAAGCTTGTTCTGAACTGGAATCGGTCTGAGATCTATAGCCTGAGCGCTTGTTGGAGTGTTAAAGATGAGGCAAAGGCACTTTGCAACAAACCATGGCAGGCTGGTCTCCTAATCGCTCAGCCTGACTTGACTTGCCAACCTGAGTTTTCATTCATTTGTATGCCACTTTCGCACATACAAACACAAAATCATGCTATCAAGGCGCTGTGGCTAAACCACTGAGCCTAGGGCTTGCTGATCAGAAGGTCGGCGGTTCGAATCCCTGTGACGGGGTGAGCTCCCGTTGCTTGGTCCCAGCTCCTGCCAACCTAGCAGTTCGAAAGCACGTCAAAATGCAAGTAGATAAATAGGAACCGCTACAGCGGGAAGGTAAACGGCGTTTCCATGTGCTGCTCTGGTTTGCCAGAAGCGGCTTTGTCATGCTGGCCACATGACCTGGAAGCTATACGCCGGCTCCCTCGGCCAATAATGCGAGATGAGCGCACAACCCCAGAGTCGGTCACGACTGGACCTAATGGTCAGGGGTCCCTTTACCTTTACCTTTTAGATGTTAGGAATGCCACTTGACCTGCTCTGGTCTATCATAGAATCACTGAATTGTAGAGTTGGAAGGCACTCCCAAGGGTCATCTAGTCCAACCCCCTGCACTGCAGGAACCACAGCCTTTTGTCTGTGGACTCCCTGCAGTTCCTTCTTTTGGCCAGCACTGCATGGTGGCGCCCAAGGGTCATTGGTCCGATACACACTGTGAGTTTGAACTTATGGTAGCTGACTGCAATAGCTGTGCGTCAACACCAAGAGGCACCATGTATCTGAAAACCAGTCACTGGGGGATGGCCAGTGGACTTTCTGTGGGTCTCTGGTTGGCCGCTATGATGAGTGGGATCCTAGATAATAGCTGTTTGGTCTGATCCAGCAGAGTTCGTCTGATGTTTTCATCACAAATCTGCTCTTGTGATTTGCCTTTGGGGAACGGAGAACTATATAGCGAAACGTACTCTAAGAAACTTCTTGTGAAGGCAGCCTCCCCTTCTATTGTTTTAAATAGAAAAATATATATACTCTGGCCTATTCCACACAGTCTGTGTTTCCTGATTACCCAGCTTCCCTTCCTGCAATCCGAATATTATGAAATGAGAAAGAAAAAGAAGAGACAGAAAGAGCAGGGAGGAAGGTGGAGAGAGAGAGAGAGAAAGAAAGAGATGAGTCATGGTTTTAAATGACAGCTAATAAAATATTCATTAATCGACATTAGCCATTGCGCCCAAATGCAATAAATCAAACCTTTCCACAGTTTTTCCTTAACTGGATGCTGGACTCGATGGGCCAAATGACATGATCTAGCACAGGCTTCCTCAAACTCGGCCCTCCAGATGTTTCCTATGATCCCTAGCTAGCAGGACAAGTGGTCAGGGATGATGGGAATTGTAGTCTCAAAACATCTGGAGGGCCGAGTTTGAGGAAGCCAGATCTACCAGGCTCTTCTTGTGTATCTTACGGCATCCAGCCAACCCCAAGTGGCCTGAAATCCTTCTGTGTCAGGGAAGGGGAACCTCTGGTCTTTCTGATGTTGCTTAACAGAAGCTCTCATCAGTCCCAGGAAGCAGAAGCGTGTTCCTTTCAAAAGGTACGTAAGCCTGGAGGAATCAAGACCAAGGTTGGCAGGGCAACGCCCCATTTCATAGCCTCCAGCATTCCTCAGATGAATAGAGGGACGTTTCTTATTCCTTCCCCTGACCCTCCTTGACCCCCCCATTTTTTGTCCATCCCTCCCGCAGAGCATTTCCTATCAGAAGAAGGGCAAGTGCCACCATCAGAACACCAATGGGACACAGCAAATCTGCCCTCCACCGTCCTGAGGAAACCCCTTGATTTGATTGATTCTTTGATATATATATAAACTTTAGAAAAGGAGATTAGACATGGATGCACAAAGCATTTTTTAAAAATAATAATAATTATTATTTCATCATTTAATTTCTCTACCTCTTCATATATTAAAAATATAGCCAAGCGGTGTACAAAAAAAACCTGAAGCAACAACGGACCATGTAAACAAAATATTACGAAAACACACAGTTACGCATAAAAATGTGACATTAATACAAAGTCACTGATATATCAAAACTGATATCAGTTCCTTTTTCTTCTGACGCACCCTCCCTCTCAGCCTCTGGCTTTTCACCCAGGGTTCAAACAAACTCTCAGCTCACCCACAAAAGTTTTGCAATGAGAAGAGATTCTGGAAACAGTGGGCATCACCCTGCTCTCTCACTTCAAGCTGGATGTTGTTACAGTACTTCCTTACGCTGCTCACAGCTCTCCAGGTACAGCTAGTTTGTTGAGTTTCCAGAGGGCCTCCCCCACTCGCAGCTCTTTCTTCACCCTGTCCTCTTTTCCTCCAGCTATTTACTCCTCCTCCAGCTGCTTTTTTAAAAATAAAAAACCAATACTCCTTGCACTCGACTCCCCCTTCCTTCCTTCCCAGGGGGGCCCTACCTTCTGCCTGCCCCTCCGAGCTGGCACATTCCTTCTCCTTCTCCTTCTCCTTCTCCTTCTCCTTCTCCTTCTCCTTCTCCTTCTCCTTCTCCTTCTCCTTCTCCTTCTCCTTCTCCTCCTCCTCTCTCTGCCATGTCACTTGTTCCATGTCTCTGATACGCAAAATATGAGAATATGCGTATGCTCGGCTGACGAAGCCCGGCAGGGCGAAACAAGGTATTACTCCAGGAATCCTTGTCACGTTTAAGTTCTTTCGTCTGACACTGGCATACAACAACTATATTTTGCGAAGGCACATGTTAGGATCTTTCGTATCCTTCGTCTCATACCTGCATATAGCAGTTGCATACAACAACCATACTTTGCAAAGGCAGATGTGGAACATTACAAAGAAAAGTTCATCTTCTGCAAGTACTGCTCCTTAAAGTTGTTACGTTTGACACTTGTATTCACTAAGACATATGTGGAACACAAAAAGCTTTTATTTGGACATTGTTGTTGTTGTTTAGTCGTTTAGTCGTGTCCGACTCTTCGTGACCCCATGGACGCTACATTTAAAAAAACTGATTCATTTGTACATACGTGGAACACAAAAGCTTCTATTTGGTCATTACGTATATAAAAACTGATCTATTTGTATTTCCTGTTCTAAATGTTGGTCCTTAATTGCTTCTACTCAATTAGAGTAGTGAAAAGAGTGGATGTACAAGGGAGGAAGCTGATAGCCAAGGCCGCCATCACTCCTCCCCAAGCTCCTCCTCCTCCCCAAGCTCAGCAGCGGGGCACAGTTGGTGGTGGAAATAGGGACATTTTGGGATCAAATCAGAAGCTGAGATGGCATTCATAATTCTGGGACTGTCTCTGGAAAACCAGGACACTTGGAGGGTATGCCTGTGAGTGCTCCAATTGGAGAACAGCCTTTGCCAAAGGTGTCCTGGGCTTTGAAGACACTCGGACTCAGGACGCAAGGGAGAAACGTGCTAAGAGGAAGGCACGCTTGGCAAATCCACACCATGATCAACACCCACCCGGAAACCAATGTCCCCACTGCGGAAGGATGTGTGGATCCAGAATTGGCCTCCACAGTCACTTACGGACTCATTGTTCAAACTGTGTTTATGGAAGACGATCTTACTCGGCTACGAGGGATCGCCAAATAAGCCATTTGCTCTGCTGCCCCAACACCTTGGTTCAACTTCTGTGCAACAGTGGCCCGCAGTGGTGTGGACCAGGGCACCCTCTTGCCACCTTGCCACCCTTTCCTCCTCCTCTCATCAGAATGTCTGGGAGGGCGCTGCCTTCGTTGAATCTGAGAGCCAAAGTTTGATGCTGAAAGGAAATCACTCAGCAAGATGTTGCTAATTGGATTCCAGTTCAATCGAGCCGACCAAGCAAAGGCGACAGCGGAGAGATCTGAGTCTTTTTAGGAATGACATGAGAACAATGAATTAATCTGGAGAAGAACAGAGAGGGGCCTCTCTCTCATTTCTGAGGATGTAATTCAGCACAGGGCTGTTGTAATGCTTCCTGGCTATCAGGAACATCTTTTTGCCCTTTTCTTCCTTATCTCTTTTCAGAAGCTGAGCTCGAAGATTTCCCCACCCCTGGTTTTTTTCTTTTTTAATTTCAGCTTCTCCTCCTTCTATTCAAGTCTTTTCTGCATGCTAAAAATATCCCCCGGGGCATTGGATAAGGGCATTGTCTGGCCCGGGTGTGACCCAGCAATGAGGAGGATGTCAAGAAGAGCTGGATTAGTTGTCCTGCCTACATCTCATCCCGAATCTCCTGCTGAAGAATGAACCGAGGAGTTAACACCAAATTATTTTTGCATGCAAAAAGCTTTGCCTCCAAGCAGGCCGCTTCTGGAGCTGTGCTTCTGCAGTCTAGGCACCTGAGTCCACATTCCAGCTCCCTGCATCTCCTTCTACACCAGGGGTCAGCAAACTTTTTCTGCAGGGCGTCGGTCCACTGTCCCTCAGACCTTGTGGGGGGCTGGACTATATTTTTTGGGGGGGAAATCCTCCCCACCTCTCCCCTCTCTCCCCTCCCTTCTCCACAGTACTGGACAAGCCCCGGTGTCTGCTTACCTGTGCCTTGCGAGCGGCAGGGGCTAGCGGCAGTGGCGGTGGAGGGACGATGAGTGGCATGAAAGGGCTGGCTCCGGAGAGGGGCTGCTTAAAATGGCACTAACATGAGAACTAAATAGATTGTATCTCCTGGTCAACCTGCTGGACTCTAATTTCTTATAATATGCTTTGTTTACAGAACCACATATTTTGATATGATATGCTGAATCGTATTTTGAAAAGAATCAAAAAAGAATTCTATAAAAGAATTCAAATAGTTACATACAGCCTGTCACGTTGTGTGTGTTGTTTACCCTTCCTCCTCTAGGCAGGGCAGGGAGAAGCCAGGAGGAGGGAGGGAGGAGGCGTTGCCGTAGTGTTTGTGTGTGTGTGTGTGTTTGTGTGTGTGTGTGGGGAAATGCTGCAGCCCGAATGATCAGAATCTTTACGCTGATCCACACGGCGATTCTCGGACCGTCCGTGGGCCGGATCCAGAAGGCAATCGGGCCGGATCCGGCCCCTGAGCCTTAGTTTGCTGACCCATGGTCTACACAATGTAGGTTGTGGTGGCTGCATTTTAAAGTGTGTTTGTGTGTGGGGAGAGAGACTTTTATGCATGCACATACATTGCTTGCAGACTCCCAGCTGAATATGCAAACCCAGTCTTTTGAAAACGCACTGGGTTTTGTTTTGTTTTAAACTACAGACATCGCTCCCACAAGACGCAGTGAAGGCCATCCACTTAGATGGCTTCAAAAGAGGGCTAGGGAAATTCACAAAGGAGAAGTCTATTAATGGTTACTATCCACAATGGCTGTACCCTGCCTCCACAGTGGGAGGCAGTGGTGCTTCTTAATATCAGTTGCTGGACACTACAGGAGGGGAGAGCTGCTCTTGTGTTCAGGTCCTGCTGGAGGATTTCCCATAATGAGCACCTGGTTGGCCACTGTGAGAACAGGACGTTGGTCTGGATGGGCTGATCCAGTAGCCTCTTCTTATGACCTTAGGGCATTATGGTGGGGTCCTTGGATCCTGAACGCCCTGGAACTCAGACGTTTTGGCTCCCGAACATCGCAAACCCGGAAGTGATTGTTCCGGTTTGCGAACGTTCTTTTGGAACCCGAAAGTCCGACGGGGCTTCCGCGGCTTCCGATTGGCTGCAGGAGCTTCCTTCAGCCAATCTGAAGCCACGATTTGGTTTCTGAACATTTCAGAAGTCAAACGGACTTCCGGAACAGATTCCTTGCGACTTCCAAGGTACGACTGTAATAATAAGTTGAAAGAAGCTCCCTGAAGAATCCCGGGAACTGTAGTTTGCCCATACTGAACTAAAACCCTCAGCACCCTTTATAAATTGCAGTTCCCAGGATTCATAGAATCATAGAGTTGGAAGAGACCACAAGGGCCATCCAGTCCAACCCCCTGCCGAGCAGGAAACACCATCAAAGCATTCTTGACATATGCCTGTCAAGCCTCTGCTTAAAGACCTCCAGAGAAGGAGACTCCACCACACTCCTTGGTAGCAAATTCCACTGCCGAACAGCTCTTACTGTCAGGAAGTTCTTCCTAATGTTTAGGTGGAATCTTCTTTCTTGTAGTTTGAATCCATTGCTCCGTGTCTGCTTCTCTGGAGCAGCAGAAAACAACCTTTCTCCCTCCTCAAATTCTTTGCAGGGTGGAGGAGAAATATGCCTCAAATGCATAATTTGTACCCAGCTGCCGTCTCTTGCAGTGCAGGTATACCCGGGGCAGAATTGTGAGTTTTCCTGTTCAACCGAGCATGTTCTTCCTCCTTCTTCCAGGGGGAGGTGTCAAGAGCATTCGCTGCAATTCAGGTGTGTGAACGAAGAGTGCCAGAGGCAGCCTGCCATCTCCTTTTTCCTTGGGCTCCTTGCTTGAACCGGCTCCTTAAAGGTGACACTGATTTTGCGGTCGGCTCAGAGTGTGTTTGCAAGCCCTGCTTGCTTACTCTCTGAGTCATTTGAATATGACACAGGCATCAAGCTGGAAATGTACACCACGCAAGGCGGCCGGCCTTTGTTTCATTTTTTAAATAAAAAAACCCAGCTTCTCGCAAGGAGGCAGCTTGATTCCCGCCTCCCTCCTGCCCTCTTCTTTGTAAGCACGGAAATAAACATTTGCTCATATTCAGAATGGGGGCAACGTGACTCGTGGATTCTGGAACTGGATCTGCAGAAGAGGAGAGAGCAGCTGGCTGTCCCTTAGCCAAACACAAGCCTTGAATCACAAGAGCACCTGAAGAGGGCTGCTGGATCAGACCAATGCCACTCCAGCATCTTGTTTGGCATTGTGGCCAACTAGGTGCCTGTGGTAAGCCCACAAGAAAGGCATGAGGGCAATATCCCATTTCCCATCAGCATCTCGAGGTAGATTACCACCTGAATATGGCGTTCCCATAAGCCAGAATATGGCGTTCCCATAAGCAGAGACATTACCTTGCCAACAAAGGTCCGTATAGTTAAAACTATGGTTTTCCCAGTAGTGATGTATGGAAGTGAGAGCTGGACCATAAAGAAGGCTGATTGCTGAAGAATTGATGCTTTTGAATTATGGTGCTGGAGGAGACTCTTGAGAGTCCCATGGACTGCAAGAAGATCAAACCTATCCATTCTGAAGGAAATCAGCCCTGAGTGCTCACTGGAAGGACAGATCATGAAGCTGAGGCTCCAATACTTTGGCCACCTCATGAGAAGAGAAGACTCCCTGGAAAAGACCCTGATGTTGGGAAAGATGGAGGGCACAAAGAGAAGGGGACGACAGAGGACGAGAGGGTTGGAAAGTGCTCTCGAAGCTACCAACATGAGTCTGACCAAACTGCGGGAGGCAGTGCAAGACAGGAGTGCCTGGCGTGCTCTGGTCCATGAGGTCACGAAGAGTCGGACACGACTAAACGACTAAACAACAACAACATAAGCCATCATGACTAAGAACTATAGAGAGACCTATTTTCCTTGTATTGGTCGAATTCCCCTTTAAACTACATTACAGATGAGGAGCCTGTGGTCCTACAGGTGTTGTTGAACTATTGTTCAACTATTGAACTACTGTCGGGAGTGTGGGGGACTCCCAAATTCTGATGGGTGCACTCTAGTTCTGGGTTTCTCCATTCAATTCAATGGGGCAAGGTAGGTTGCCATGTGCCTCCCAGGCTCTGTTCATCCTCCATACAGGCTCCACGTCCCCATCCCCCCAGCACACACCTCCAGCCCAGCTATCCTGTCCACCAGGGGGGTAGCAACACTTGCCCTGCCAGAGGCTCCAGCAACCCATGCTATGCCACTGTACTCAGCAGCCTTGCACGCCATCCGCTGCTGGAAGTTGGGGGATACCACACCATTATGTGACATCCACTGCCATGTGAATTAAAGCAGCGGTGAGGGACCTGTGTTCCTCCAGATGTTGCTGGACTAGAATGCCCATCATCTCTCACCATCGGCTACGTTGACTAGGTCTGATGGGGGTTGGAGTACATCAACATCTGGAGGATGGCAAACCCCCCATCCTCAACACAATGAATCTGGTTGCTCAGCTTACTCCCGACTCTTCTGCTTGCTGCTCGGCCATTCCCTGTCACTCTTTTGTCCTGCTTGATCCTGCTTTGCCTCCTGCTCCAACCCATAGCTGTCAAGTCCCCCGTATTCCCCAGGAAACCCCCGTTTTTCCAGCCGTTTCCCGCTGGCAGCCCGGATTTAAAAAAAAAACACCCGTAAATCCCCCGGATTCTTAACAGCCCGGGGAGGCTCCTTCTGCGCATGTCTGGAGTCTCTGGACATGGGCAGAAGCGATTTCTGGTGTGGCGGCCATTTTGGAAATGGGCAGAGCATGCGTAGAAGCAACTTCCGGTGCTGCTCTGCCCAGTTCCAAAATGGCCGCAGTGTGACTTCTGGCGCTGCAGTCATTTTGGAAATGGGCAGAGCATGTGTGGAAGCGACTTCCGGTGTCGCTCTGCCCAGTGCGACTTCCGGTTCCGTGCAGCTGCCGACCCCGGATCTGGAAGTTGTCACCTATGCTCCAACCACCAGCAAGGGTTCCTGTCACTTCTCCATCTTTCAACTCCACCCCCAGGTGCCTGCCTGGTGTTCCTACCCCACCCCCACTGCTGCACTCAGCCACAACCCCTCGCCTCACGAAACCCTGTCATCTGCATCAGGCGCCAATTTCAGGGAACAGCTTCAGTGCAGCGGACCTCAGCTTATCGACCAGACTGCAGCTCCGTAGGAAAGCTACCAACTGCAAATCTGGCTCTTGGCTCAGTTCGCACTAACGCCGCGTAGCCCAGAGGCTGGGATTCCAAAGCCGCCAAGAGCCTTCCTCTTTTCACCAGTCATCGTTTCATTATTTTGCTGCTGCTGCTGCCCCATTAAGCACAGGCCATTCATCGAGACGGGACCGTTTAGTGAAGAGATGTTTGCTGGAGCACTGAAATGCAGGAGGGGAGAGAAAGCCCAGAGGTTGGGAGGTTTCCACTCTGGTCCATTGCTTTGTTGTTGTTGTTGTTTAGTCATTTAGTCGTGTCCGACTCTTCGTGACCCCATGGACCATAGCATGCCAGGCACTCCTGTCTTGCACTGCCTCCCGCAGTTTGGTCAGACTCATGTTGGTAGCTTCGAGAACACTGTCCAACCATCTCGTCCTCTGTCGTCCCCTTCTCCTTGTGCCCTCCATCTTTCCCAACATCAGGGTCTTTTCCAGGGAGTCTTCTCTTCTCATGAGGTGGCCAAAGTATTGGAGCCTCAGCTTCACGACCTGTCCTTCTAGTGAGCACTCAGGGCTGATTTCCTTCAGAATGGATAGGTTTGATCTTCTTGCAGTCCATTTAGGACTGGGAGATAAATTCAATTCAGTTTGCATTTAAAAGTGCATGCATGGTTTCTAAAACACACACACAAACACGTTTTCTTTATTGAAATCCTTCACAAATACAGTCGTACCTTGGTTTTCAAACAGCTTGCCTCCCGAACGCCGCAAACTCTGAAGTGACTGTTGCGGTTTGCAAACTATTTTTCAAAGCCGAACATCTGATAAGGCTTCTGCGGCTTCTGATTGGCTGCGGGAGCTTCCAAGGTAGGACTGTATATACCCAATACAAGGAACCTAACAAAGGGACAATATGAACGGACTCTCTGCACCCTTACTACGGCAAAAAAGGCTGGCATTGATGAACTGGAAAAACAAAAATGTGTTTCCCTTCAGATAGAAGATCTGTATAATCTTGCAATACATGAATAAATTGTGTACAAACATAGAATTGACAGGGACAAATTTAATTATACTTGGAAATCATTTTTAATAAACACTATATTAGGTTAAATTTAGGATGAGTACAATAATAAGCTTGCCAGTTTATAAGTCCCCCCCCTTGTCTTATTTATTTATTCAGTGCTTTTTTTCTAGGGGTACACATACCCCTAAACATTTTGTGAATCTTTTTATCTCGAAACTACCAACATGAGTTTGACCGAACTGAGGGAGGCAGTGGAAGACAGGAGTGCCTGGCGTGCTATGGTCCATGGGGTCACAAAGAGTCGGGCACGACTAAATGACTAAACAACAAAATGGGTTCTTTCCCCACTAGACAGACAAAGCTGTGTTGTTCCTAGTGAAACCATTCCTCCATCTAGCTCAGCATTGTCGGAACTGACCGGCAGCCGCTCTCTGCGATTTCAGACAGGAGCGGATTCTCCTTCACTGAGCCCCAACCCTTCTCATGCCCACTTGGACTCTTCTTCTTATTTTTAAAGCGAATTATCTCTGTAACAGGCAGACTCTTCATCCATTTATATCACACCCGGAATAATTTTGCTGGTACGACTTTCTTTTGTGATGCATTGATTAGAGTGTTGGGCTTGGGCTTGGGAGACCAGGGTTCAAATTCCCACTCGGCTGCATAGCTCGCTGCGTGCGATCTTGGATCAGTCACTGTCTTTCAGCCTAACCTACCTCACAGGGTTGTTGTGGAGGATTACATGAGGAAGACTTTCCTGACAGTAAGAGCTGTTCGGCAGTGGAATTTGCTACCAAGGAGTGTGGTGGAGTCTCCTTCTTTGGAGGTCTTTAAGCAGAGGCTTGACAGGCATATGTCAAGAATGCTTTGATGGTGTTTCCTGCTTGGCAGGGGGTTGGACTGGATGGCCCTTGTGGTCTCTTCCAACTCTATGATTCTAGGAGGAGGAGGAGGAGGAGGAGGAGGAAAATGGCATCAGCATGCACATTATATTTAGTCATGTATTTGTTGCATCTATACTCCACCTTCTTTCTTCAAGATAGTGCACATGGTTCTCACCCCCCACAACAACCCTGTGAGGTAGGCTAGGCTGAGAGGCAGTGACTGGCACCCAAAGTCACACCCAGTGAACTTTGTGCCCAAGTGGGGGACTTGAACCTTGGTCTCTCCCAGGTCCCAGTCTGAGCCTCTAACCACAGCAACACACTGTCTTGCAACGACCTTCTACTTGCTCATCACAAAACAATACGCAGGTTGTGATGAGCCTGGAAATTGTGGGAATGTTCAGGGAGGCAGGAGAGGATATATTGTTTATTAATATTCTCCCTAACTTGTGCTATCAAGTTCTATAACTTAGCAGAGTTTACATTCTCCTTTAAACGCACAGTGGGTAGCTGTTTGCAGGCTTTGTTTAAGCCTCTCAAAATTAGATTCCCTCTAAAAAGAATAGACATGCCACAATCTTGTGTAAAGTACAGTGGTACCTCGGTTTAAGAACAGTCCGGTTTAAGAACAATTCGGTTTACAAACTCCACAAAACCGGAAATAGTGTCTTGGTTTGAGAGGGTCTAAGAATGGAATCTGAACGGTGGAAGGGCACCGGTGGCAGGAGGCCTCATTAGGGAAAGCGCACCTCGGTTTAAGAATGGTTTTGGTTTAAGAATGGACTTCTGGAACAGATTACGTTTGTAAATCGTAAACTTTTATATACCACTGTATATAAAAGAAGTTTACTCACATCATCATCAGTTCACAGTTGGATCCTTGAAGGCAGACTTAGTTACAAAGTATATACATGTGGTCTATCCCATATGGAGATAGTCCCTTTGTCCTCTGTTGACTGAAAGCAATCTCTAGTTAAAAGGCTGCTCCAACGGAGGAAGTCAAAAAGAGAGAGGAAGTGTACTGCGTGCTTGGTCCTTTTGTTAACCTGGACAGGTAAGGCCACGCCCACCTCTAATCACATGTAAAAGGAAGTATATCCCAGCCCAGGAGGAAACAGGAAGTTTTTGACTGGCTGGACCAAACACCCCCTTGCATGTCCACTCTAGGAAAACAAGGAGTCTTGTACTTGACTGCTACTTATGTATCACATCCCACAGAAATGAGAGGAGTGGGCACCAGCTAAAGAGGCTCACCTTGGCAACTAGGGCAGAGAGGGGAGAAAAAAACACCAAGTCAAGGGTGCTGGCTATAGCTTGTAAGATGGCCATTCCTGCTCTGGACCAAACCCTTGGAAGATGACTAATGAATTTTCAAGGAAGATCTCAAAGAGAAGTGCAGGGATCAGTCATGGTTTATTTTGGATCAAAAAATGCAGAATCTGCTTTGCTCCTAAAAAAAATATGGGGGAGAGGAGGGAGGTAAATTTGTGCAGGGTGAGATAAGAGTTGGCAACACCCGGAGCTCTAAATGGCCTCTCAGGATACCGTCCAACAATTAATCTTGATTCTGTTCAATATCCTGGCATTGGCCCTTTGCTCAGCACCATACTTCAGAAAATGCAGACACTTTGCCGCCCCTATTGCTTTCTTTACCTGCTACCTCTGAGACTGCCAATTCCCTGGTCATAGAATCATAGAATTGGAAGCGACCACAAGGATCATTGGATGTAACCCACTGTAATGCAGGAATATGCAGCTGTTTGAGACCTGTGACTTTGCTGTTATCCCCACCATGCTCTAACCATCTGGAAGAGGTTGTAGTTCAGTTGGTAGAGCAGCCAAGGAAAAGCTCTTCTAGGCTGCATCAACAGAGGTGTAGTGCCCAGGTCAAGGCAAGTATTGGTATTGCTCTCTTCTGCCTTGGTCAGACCCATACTTGAAGTCTTGTGTCCATTTCTGGGTGCCACAGTTTAAAAAGGATATTGACAAGCTGGAACGTGTGCAGAGGAGGGTGACCAAGATGATCCAGATTCTGGAAACTAAGCCATATGAGGAACGGTTGAGGGTGTTGGGTATGTTCAGCCTGGATAAGAGGAGACTGGGGGGAGATATGAAAGCCATCTTCAAATATCTAAAGGATGGTCACATGGAAGATGGGACAAGCTGGTTTTCTCCTGCTCTGGGCCTGTTATGTACTGAACTGAATCCTAGAACAATAGGATTCAGAATCAGCAGTCTGATTGGTCCGCAGGAGCTACCCAATCCAACTCCAGGTGGAAGTGAATCCGCATCCTGATTGGCCTGCAGGAGCAGCCAATCAGACGGCTGGCAGAAGTGAATCTGCAACCTGATTGGCCTGTAGGAGCAGCCAATCAGGCTGCAGGCAGAAGTCAATCCACAACCTGATTGGCCCACAGGTGTAGCCCTGAAGTAGCCAATCACGCAAGGCCCATTGTGTAAATAATGTATATAAGCAGATGGTTTTGGGAAAAGAGCCATTCTTCTCCTCCTTGATGACTATGAGCTGAATAAAGAGCATGGAATTCACTCTCGACTCCGAGTATATTTCAGGACCCAAAACAATAGATTCAAGTTCCAAGAAAGGAGATTCCGACTAACCAGCAGAAAGAGCTTTCTGATAGCAAGAGCTGTTTGACAGTGGAATGGTCTCCCCTCGGGAGGCAGTGGGCTCTCCTTCCTTGGAGGTTTCTAAGCAGAGGTTAGATGGCTATCTGTCATGGATGCTTTACCTCAGGGTTGGACTAGATCAGGCTTCCTCTGCTCTCCAGATGTTTTGAGACTACAATTCCCATCATCCTTGACCACTGGTCCTGCTAGCTAGGGATCATTGGAGTTGTAGGCCAAAAACATCTGCAGGGCCAAGGTTGAGGAAGCCTGGACTAGATGACCATTGGGGTCTCCTCCAACTCTACAATTCTATGATACTTGTCGTGTAACAAAGCTCAGGGATGAAGCGCTCTCTCATCCTCTCCCTCCCCACCTTGCCCCGCTCTCTGGTGTGATTCATTGCAGCCTCTAGAGCAGCAGATGGAGGTGTTCTGCTTGTCTGCATTCCCTTTGCGGCTTGAGGGCCAGCCAGCTCACGGCAACAAGCAAATCTAGCCCATTGATCTGTGCAGGAGTTTGAGTCAATTGCAAAACGAGATGTCCCTTCATCAGCACAGGTCATCGGAAAGGCCTTTGCCGGTGTGATGCTTGGCAGCTCTGCTCCAGCTTCGAGCACGATGCCCCTGGTTGCGTGCCAATGGAAATCTTCCAGCAGACTGTGTCCCTGAGGATAAGGAGACACCTTTGGTTTTGAGTCATCTGCTATCACTACTATATTTATTGTCAACATTACGTTTTTGAGTATACAGTGGTGCCTTGCAAGACAAATTTAATTCGTTCCACGAGTCAATTCGTTTTGCGAAAAAATTGTCTTGCGAATCGCAGTTTCCCATAGGGATGCATTGAAATTTCTTTTTTTGCCCATTTGTTGTTGTTTAGTCGTTTAGTCGTGTCCGACTCTTCGTGACCCCATGGACCATAGCACGCCAGGCACTCCTGTCTTGCACTGCCTCCCGCAGTTTGGTCAAACTCATGTTCGTAGCTTCGAGAACACTGTCCAACCATCTCATCCTCTGTCGTCCCCTTCTCCTAGTGCCCTCAATCTTTCCCAACATCAGGGTCTTTTCCAGGGAGTCTTCTCTTCTCATGAGGTGGCCAAAGTATTGGAGCCTCAGCTTCAGGATCTGTCCTTCCAGTGAGCACTCAGGGCTGATTTCCTGAAGAATGGATAGGTTTGATCTTCTTGCAGTCCATGGGACTCATTAATTAAATTTCAATGCATTCCTATGGGAAACCGCGATTCGCTAGGCGAATTGTTCGCAAAACGAATTTGTCTTGCGAGTCACCAGCAGATCGCAAGACGCATTCGTCTTGCGAAAAATTTGTCTTGCAGGGTATTCGTCTTGCGAGGTACCACTGTACTGCTCAGCCACTGCTTTTATCCCCCCATCTTCATCAACTTCAAAGCCCACCACCTCTTTTCATTTCAAATTTTATTTCCCATGTCACACTGTATTACAAATGTAATATTAAACTAGGGTGCAAATGGCATTTGTTTCTTGCTTTTATGGATAGTCAGGGATTTGAGAGATCAGTTCCAATGGCATACAGAATGGCTTGGTCTTTGCAAAGGGGAGGGTGGGATTGTAGAGTTGGAAAGGAAGCTGAGGATCATCTAGTCCAATTCCATGCAGGAATATGCAGTTGTCAGGGACTGTGCTGAGGAGGAATGGTGGGAGCCACCCCCTCCCCCTGCTCCTGAATCTTCCCAGGAATAGGAGCACAGTGTAGATTTGGAACAGTGGTTTGCAGAGGGGCATAGTTCAGAAGGCAGAAGCTGGGAAATACTGGATGGGGAATATACAGGAATGTCCACCTAGTAGATTACGATCTACCGGTAGATCCCTGGCTGATCCTGGTAGATCGTGGGATCCTTATCATGTACAAAACGTTATGGGGGAAAAAGCTTTAAAACTCCTCCCCCCAAAAGCTCAACAACTCTGGGCAATCCACCCACCCCACGCACACTCTTCCTCCCTCCAATGACAATGGGTAGATCACTGCCATTTTTTTTACACGGGGAGTAGATTGCAGTCTCTTGGGAGCTGGACATGCCTGAGCTAGAAGAAGAAGAAACACTGGGAGAGAGAGGGTTAACAGATTCACAGTCATCAGACAACATTCCACCACCTCCCTCCCCAAGGTCGAGAAGAGCTCAGAAAGTATCGGAACAGAATGCGCAGAGGGTACAAGCTCAGACTATAAGACGTAGGAGTGACGTAGATTAATAGGGATGGAGGGGGGGAGTGTCCCTTAATTGGGAGCACCGCCATTCTGGTTAGACGCTTTCTTTTGTCTCTCGCTGTGCTTACTAAAGAAACTAACAGGTAAGAATGCGTTCCTTTCATTTGATCTGCTTATTTACTGCCACGGGGGAGGAATCCAATCCCCCAAAGCCTGACAGCAGTTGTCCCATATGGATATTGAGCCTGCAGCCTTGGCGTTATAAGCACCACACTCTAACCGACTGAGCTATTGGTTGATTGAATACCTGAGGCATTTTTTGCATTGAGGGCACTCTGTAGTCACCTACAATGGGCTACGCTTTGGGGTCCTGGGGGTTGGCCTTTGGGCCTGGTGGGCACGGCAGTGTGAGCAATGGCACCAGGGTGCGCCCGTCAGGTTCAAAATCAAGGTGCCCTCTGCGGAGAAGGAATACCCCCAAACTTCATGGTGTGACCATGGCATGCAACTGTAATACGACTCCGGGGAGGTGCACCCCCCTCTATTTATTGCTTGGACAAATTTAATTTGTTGCAATTTGGTTTATTTGGATTGCTGCAGATCCCCTAATACGTTATATTTAATAAATGCCCCCTGGTTGCCAAAGTTATTTGTCTCAACTCTTTTTCCGGCGGGTTGGCAATTTCAGTTTCTCATTCTCCCCCAATCTTAAATTCAGTTCTCCACACTTTCCACATCAAATTGCTTCTTCTTATTTTTAAATCCTCATGGCAATTCATTGGAGAATTTTAGTGCAAATTTATTATAATGCAGTACACACTTTTGCTGTATGCAATTTTGCCCAATATACAAATTTCAGCAAAGCAATTTCTCCTAACGTGGTGCCATTTCGGTATTTAATTACCTGATGTTTTTTATACCCTGCCTTTCCCCCAAGTTGAGATTTAAGGCAGCTCCCAGCATCTAAAAGCATCAATTATAAAATATAGAGCAATGAAAACAAACTAATTGAAAACAATCCTCAAAATTGCTGTGACTGCTGCCACAGCTGGAGGCAGCAATGCTTCTGAATGCCAGGTGGGCCATTGGCCTGATCCAGCAGGCTCTTCTTACGATCTTCCGTGCCCTCTTGAGAGGGGAAATGTCATAGACAGAGTCACCCGCGATCCCAATGGCAGAACTCATTGACTCCTGCCTTGGTTACCCCGCTACTCCCTAAGTGGCCAAAACTGAAGCAGCCGATTCCCAAATCCTGTTTGGAAGCAAAGCCTGCTAAGGATTCTTTCTTTCTTTCTTTCTTTCTTTCTTTCTTTCTTTCTTTCTTTCTTTCTTTCTTTCTTTCTTTCTTTCTTTCTTTCTTTCTTTGCATTAATTATTTGGTAGGCATGTGTTTCAGGATAAAAAGGACACAATATTAGACAATACGAGTTTATGCACTGCTAATGAATTGAAGCCTCCAGGCTGCAGATAAAGTCCTATAATTTACCATGAAAGCAGGTAGCGCTGTGGGTTAAACCACAGAGCCTAGGGCTTGCTGATCAGAAGGTCAGCGGTTCGAATCCCCGCGACGGGGTGAGCTCCCGTTGCTTGGTCCCAGCTCCTGCAAACCTACCGGTAGCAGTTCGAAAGCATGTCACAGTGCAAGTAGATAAATAGGTACCACTCCAAGCGGGAAGGTAAACGGCGTTTCCGTGTGCTGCTCTGGTTCGCCAGAAGCGGCTTTGTCATGCTGGCCACATGTCCCGGAAGCTGTACGCTGGCTCCCTCAGCCAATAATGCAAGATGAGTGCCGCAACCCCAGAGTAGGTCACGACTGGACCTAATGGTCAGGGGTCCCTTTACCTTTACCTATGTGTGTGTAGATACATATGTGTGTGTGTATGTGTGAATATATATGATTCCTTCTCCCTGTTCTCTCCCTCCCTTCCCCCCTCTCTCCAACCCACCCTTGACAATTTTCCAGAGGCTTTTAACTTATTACGACTGAGTGGTATTAAACTGGGTATTTTGAAACTTAAAGGGATTTAGAAAAGGATCTGATAAGCTTGCTTTTGCGAAAGCTGGAATTCCTTATCTTGATCGCACATGGGGCCTAATCTGTACTTCAGGGTAGCAAGCACAATAGACTGCGCTATCCCCCCAGCCCCCAAACCTTAACGTCAGATCTGTTCATTATTTGTCTAGGCGATGTATCAAATGTTCATTGCTCAGTGAGTATGGTGTTTGGCTTTTTTTTTTGCCAAGAGTGGAACCGGGGAGATGAATGGGCGATTGCCTTGGCTTCAAGATTAGAGATTCCGCAGTGATCTGCCTACTAGTCTGCCTGGGCTGGCTTCCTCCATTGCCTTTCCATGCTCGTTCTTTTCTATAGAACCAAATGGTGCAGGACCAAATGGTGAAAATGTTCTGGAAGTCTTGTAAAGGCCATCTTGGTAGGCGAGATAACCCCAGGACTTTGCAAGAATGAACTCATATATTTATCTGCTTTGAAGCCTTCGTTTTGGTTCAGGAGAGGTTTCTCATGCTGTCTGCAGCGCTGGTTTTAGGTGAAGAGAGGCCCTAGGCTACTCCACTTGTGAGGCCCCTCCCAACCCCCCACCCTCACGACTAGAAGAAAATGGAAGAGTGTTATAAACAAAATTGAGTGAAGCCAAGGGTGGTGACAGGTATTAAAAGTTTTGCAATTCACAATTTCTCCTCCAGAAAACTTCATCAAAATTCGTTTGTCCAAGTTTGTCACTTTCAATGTACAGAACGCTCAGCGCGGACAACCTCTCTCGGGACACTGTGGCCCTTAATTCATTTTAAATTCTTTTGAGTCTTGAAAAACTCCTCTCTCCCAAGCAGTTAGTGACCATGCAAGATTGCTTCCACATTAGGAAAGGCCATCTGATTTTTTCCTTGTATATAATTTGATAAAGTCTGTATGAGACAGACAGTGCTCTGCTGTAACCCTATGGCTTTATCTCACGCTGCGGCCATTTTGGAACTGGGCAGAGCAGCACCGGAAGTCGCTTCTACACATGCTCTACCCATTTCCAAAATGGCCGCAGCGCCAGAAATTGCTTCTGCGCATGTCCAGAGACTCCAGACAAGCGCAGAAGGAGCCTCCCCAGGCCGGTAAAAATCCAGGGGATTTACAGGTTTTTTTTAAAAAAATCCGGGCTGCCAGTGGGAAACGGCTGGAAAAACGGGGGGTTTCCCGGGGAATACACGGGAGACTTGGCAGCTATGGACGGGTGAGAGTTGGGACCTTTAAGCCAGGGGTGAGTTAACTGGGCTATTGATGCCAACTTACGTTGCTCATTTTGTGTATAAGCAAAACTTAACCTATTAGCACTTTGCGGGCAAGCTATTACCTTCTCCTGCTGTTTCAGGACCTGTCTGGCTCTGTGGGCAGCATTTTAAGTTTACACCTTTCTTTAACAAAGTGCAGGAAATTGGATCCTCCCTAACAAGAGGGCATGTGTTGCGGTGTGACCTGGCAACCAAACCCTGTGTTGTGGGTGGGAACGTTTGGATGGCCACAACACCCTATTGGAGGTCCCTCGATGCTGGGTGCAATCAGACCAATGGGATGCCAGCTAAATTTGATCGAGGGACCTCTATTTAAGCCCATGCACATGTCCCTGAGCTTCCTCTTTTGGGCCAGTTCTTTGGAACACCCGCCCACCTCTCCCTATATTTAGGGCTTGTGCTTGACCTTGCTATGCCGTCGTGTGTCGCCTGTCATTGGGACAGGGGCACGGCAGGACTTTTCCCCAGTTGGCTGATTGGCTGGTGTCATTTGGGTTTCGCCTGCCGCGTAGCAAATTGTCACAACTTGTAAGGTTGCGGATAGGCTCCGATTCAGGTGATAGGGGTGGCAGAGCTGTCTGGCCATCCCTATGCGATGGGTATTCCGTTAAAAGAATCCTGGGACTCTTTCGTTGGTCAAGCCTGAGAAGGGTTGTGCCCTGAGCCTGAGTCCAGGGAGGCATCCGGCTGGTGGACTGGCTTGAACCCACTTTCCACTTTGCCGGGTCGGGTGTTCACCCAAAATGGCAAAAAAGACAATCACGGGAATGTATAATCAGAGCAAAAACAAAAGCAAAACCTATAAGGAAACCTCAGCCCCTTAACATTTTCCTTCTGAGGAAACAGATAGATATTTTCCAGTGAAACGAGTCACTTAGCCGGCACCTCGTCAAGGTTTACTTTATTTCAAGGTCATTTTGAGATATTCATGTGTTTTCTATATACTAGTTTCTTTTGGGAAATTTAAACCTATTATGTTTCTTTGAGTATCCATTAGTTGAGTTTTAGTATTATTCACCTAATCAATATCTCGTTTCAGGGATTTATCATGGCATAGTTTTGTTTTTGCGCTGGTTATACATTTCCGTGATTGTCTTTTTTGCCATTTTGGGTGTTCACCCAAGGCTGACCAATGGTGAGCCCTGGGTCAGAGCCTATGCAACCACTCACTTGATTGTAATCAATATACCGTAGTGCCTAAATTCTGCCAAAAACTAAACCCAAAATTTGAGTCTTGTCTGAATTTATTGGAGGGTGGTTAAAAGGTCTACACACGCAACTGGCCATTCTGGTATTTTGGATATCTTGTATCCTCTTTCCAATCCACTCCCAAGGGACCTTTCTTAGGGTTTACAGATCAGGATAACCATGCCTTTTTCCCTGGCAAATCAGCTCCTCATGTCCCACATCTAAGCTAGTAGCATCAGACATTGTCTCCTTTGGTAGCTAATGGTGAGCCTTCAAGGGGACACCAATGTCCTCAAGCAACCAGCCTCTCTAGGGCATTGTTGCCCAAGAGGGAAGGATGCAACTCTTAAGACTTTTCCATTTAGAGAAATGGCGGATAAGAGAAGACATGGTGGATATTTTAAAAATTATACACATGGAGAACAGAGAACAGAGTTGTAAAAGAGTATTGAGAAATAATCCATAATGAATTGGGGAAAAAATGTTTAAAAGTACTTCCCCCAACCCCACCCCACCCCGAGTCCTTATTGTCGGGGATAATTCTGATGGAAATTCCCAGCTGTCCAAAAAGGTTATTTATGTATGCTACTACTGCGGCCCATGTTTCGTTAGCCCGAAAATGGAAAACAAGCGAGGTCCCAACGAAAGAAAAATGGCAACTGAAGTTGACAGAATATGCGCAGCTTGCAGATTTAGCATATAGAATAAGAGAGCAAGATGAACACACATTTAGAGAAGACTGGAAAATGTTTATTGAATATATGGGGGGGAATTTGTGTGCACTTGAAAACGTTGGCAACATTAAGATAAATTCAACAGTGTAAATAAGTTTTGATGAATGTAATAATGGAATGCTGAATGGTTTAGTTTGTGTAAAATATGCGGGGATTTATGATATGCAAAATGAACCATGGAAGGAGAAGAAGGGAAGTCACTGATATTTTAAGGATGTTTAAATGAGTATCTTAAATTGTAAAACAAAAAAATGTAATAAAAATGATATATATATAAAGAGGATGAGAAGAGAGATAAGTTTTTCTCCCTCTCCTTCTAATGCTGGAACTCATGAACATCCAGTGAATGATTGATGAATTGTAGAGTTGGAAGGGACCACGGCGGTCATGTAGTCCAGCCCTCAATACAGGGATCTCGGCTAAAGCATCCATGACAGATGGATGCCCAACCTCTACTTAAAAACCACCAATGAAGGATTGTCCACAAGCTTCCCGAGGGAATCCGTTCCACTCTCGAACAGCTCTTACTGTCAGAAAGTCCTTCTTCACACGGCACATAGTTAAACTTTGGAACTCCCTCCCACAGGAGAGAGTGATGAGCACCATCTTGGATGGTTGGCGTTAAAAGAGGATTAGAGAAATTCATGGAGGAGAGGGCTATCAAGGGCTGCTAGCCATGATGGCTGCACTCTACCTCCTTGGCCAGAGGAAGTAACGCTTCTGAATGTTGGTTGCTGGAAGCCAAAGGAGGGGAGAGGGCTGTTGTGCTCAAATCCTGCTTTTGGGATTCCTAAAAGTGTCTGGTTAGCTGCTGTGAGAATAGGAAACTGGATTGTATGGGTCACTGGCCTGATCCAGCAGAGATATTATTGTGTTGCAGATGTACCACAAATGCTTATTGCTGGCCTTGCCAACTTTGCCGAAATGCAGCTATTACACACACACACACACACACACACACACACACACACACACACAAGCAGCAAAGAGGGGGGAGGGATGTGAGGGTAGGCTGGGAGGAAGTCCCATCGCAGCAGTTAATAGCAGGAATAAAAACCCTTTTAAATGCATAAATGAGGTGGAAACGAGGGAAGCCAGCGAGAGAATGCAAGCCTCAGCCAGGAGAAATTTGCAAAAGAGCTAATGATATCAAGCAAACAAACAATTTAATAAATATGCCAGACCCTGGAAGCTTGCCGTGGATTTAGCACCGAGCGTTTTGGAACACCCGGGTGGAAACTGTTTCCTGATTGACAGGGCCTTGCAGCAAAGCTAAATGTGTTCTTGGCTTTGTTCTCCCTTGAAGAAGATCTTGCGGAGATATTTGGGACAAAACAGTGCTTTTGTGCGGAGATAAATCAGGCAAAATCTGTCAGGGTTGAAGTGTTATGAAACAACTTGATAGCTTTGCTAATAGGTTAAGGCAACGTTTAAACTCCTTGTACTTTTTATTTTTTAAAAAGTCTAGCGTCCTTTAAAACTGGACTTTCCCTTTTATTCAAATATTGCCTTTTTAAAGGACTCTTCTCACTCAGTTCCAGGTACAGCAGGTTTGGTGAGTTTCCCTGGGGGGGTCCCAAAGATGGGGAAAAAACCCACCCTGCCACTGATAATTCCTTCTCCAGCCTCTGACCTGTCCTCCTCCAGCTGCTTTCAATTCAGTTCCTTGATTTGGTTCCGTCTGCACATGGCAGCTGCTGTGAAGATGTCTCTGAAAAGGAGCAGAGGGCGTCATAGTATTTACTGCTCCCCATCCCCAAAGCGATTCTCTTAAAGGCATGAAATCCAGGGGTGCTGGGAACCCTCCCCCATCTGCCTCTGCTGCGATGCTCAAACAGCTGTTTCATCTCCTTCCTTTGGGATGAGGCCATGTTAAAAATACCTTCCCCCCCCCAAGGAGCACCCAGGGTCTCCCAAACAGGGCTGGTTTTGTCCCAGGCATTGGTGGAGAGTTTCCTGACGTCAGATCAATCAAGGGATTTTAATCATTAACCAGTTAAGAGCCTCTTAACAGGCAGACTCTGAGGAGAAGCCAGAGCTTTCTTGGTTCATGTCTGGTCCCAGTGCCGGATTTATGTACAAGCTAAACAAGCTATTGGGACATGGGTGGCGCTGTGGTCTAAACCACTGAGCCTCTTGGGCTTGCCGATCAGAAGGTTGGTGGTTCGAATCCCTGCAACGGGGTGAGCTCCCGTTGCTCAGTCCCAGCTCCTGCCCACTTAGCAGTTCGAAAGCACGTCAAAGTGCAAGTAGATAAATAGGTACCACTACAGCGGGAAGGTAAATGGCGTTTCCATGCGCTGCTCTGGTTCGCCAGAAGCGGCTTAGTCATGCTGGCCACATCACCCGGAAGTTGTCTGTGGACAAACTCCGGCCCCCTCGGCCTATAGAGATGAACGCCGCAACCCCAGAGTCATCTGCGACTGGACCTAACAGTCAGGGGTCCCTAAACTAGAGCTTAGGGCCCCACTCTCTTGGGGGCCCCAAAAAAATTTAAAGGAAAGAAACTGGATCCTTCTTCTTAATTGTATTTTAGTTCAACAATCACTTTGATAAAATACATATTTTATTATGTGCAAATGGCTTTAGATACGTGTTAGGTCCATAAATTACCATATGGCATATATTCAACACAAAGAACAGGGACAATTTGTTGTTGACAAAGGACAGCTGGACATATAAAGGGCCCCATTGCTTTCAGGAGCTTAGGGCCTCATCCAACCTAAATCCGGCCCTGTCTGGTGCCCACAGATAAGCTCTTGCGTTGGGGTGAGGCTTGGAGGGGCTCTTTCGAAGGGGAGGGAGCGCCAGCTGACTTTTCCATCAGGGCACAAGGAAATAGCTTTTTGGACAGCCTCTGTCAAAGTTATGGGAAGGGTGTCAAATAATTCTGACGAAAATGAACATGGGAGTTGCTGTTGAGAAATTGATTTCACCAGAAATCAATCCGGCAAATACACTTTCAGTATCCACTTTTGCTGATGCTTTCGATGCACAAATAGATCCACTAATTTGTTCATTAGTCAAAGCTGCATATAAATTTATTAATGTTCTTTGTTTAAATTTATTGGGCGATTCTTTAAAACAAGGTAACTCAAAGTGATATGCAATAAGTAAACAAGCAAACATGTACATTATCATAGAGTTGCAGAGCTGGAAGGGCCAGTTCAACCCCCTGCAATGCAGAAATAGGATGTTGACCCATAGGGGGATTGAACCTGTGACATCGGGGTTATTAGCACTAGGCTCCAAACCAACTGAGCTAAAAGACAATCCTATTTTTTAAAGGCAGGATTAAAACACCCTACCCATTCAAGGAGGCAGCGGATAATTAAGAGCCAAAAACCTGGTGAAAAAAATAAATCTTTTTGCCTGGTGCCTAAAGCTATGTAATGATGGCACCAAGTGAGCATCATAGCTGCCAAGTCTCCTGTATTCCCCGGGAAACCCCCATTTTTCCAGCTGTCCCCAGCCAAAAAAATTGGGTTTTTTTTGTTTTTCCCCGGTTTATTCTGGCGCGACGGCCATTTTGGAACTGGGCGGAGCATGCTCAGAAGTGACTTTTTAAAAAAAATATATATTTATTAATTTTTTTCAAACAACAAAAACATACAAAAATACAAAACACAAAAAGAAAATACAAAACACAAAAAATACAAAAAATATGCATAACAAAAATTCTTACTTATAAACCTTAAATTCTAATCTATTGACTTCCTCTCCCACCTTCTGCTGCACTTCTTTGCATTTCATATTTAGTAAGTTCTGAATCTTGTATAAATTCTAAATTTACTTCAATATTATCATTTTACTTCATCTATTATATCTTATCCTTCAAACCCTAAATCTATATCTTACTTCCTAAATAAAATATCGTTCTTCTAACAATACATATTTTCAAACCCTTGTGTTATCTACAACCTCCTTGTATCTCCCTCACTGCCATTAAATCAATCTATTACATGCTTATTTTTCAAATAAATTTTAAATTTCTTCCAATCTTCTTCCGCTGCTTCTTCACTCCGATCCCGAAGTCTCCCCGTCAACTCAGACAGTTCCATATATTCTATCAACTTCTTCTGCCATTCACCCACAGTTGGTAATTCTTCATTCTTCCAGTTCTTCGCTAATAATATTCTTGCTGCTATTGTGGCATACAAAAAGAAAACAACATCTTTCTTAGGGATATCATCCCCCGTTATCCCAAGTAAGGCCTCTGGTTTCTTAACGAAAGTGCTTTTCAACACTTTTTTCAGTTCATTATAAATCTTTTCCCAGAAGTCTCTCACTTGGGGGCACGTCCACCACATGTGGAAGAAAGTACCTTCATGTTTTTTACATTTCCAGCATTTGTTGTCTTGTTTGTGATAAATCTTAGCTAGCTTTACCGGAGTCAGATACCATCTATACATCATTTTCATTAAATTTTCTTTTAAAACTGTACTCGCGGTAAATTTCATATTTTGCAGAAGCGACTTTTGATGCTGCTCTGCCCAGTTCCAAAATGGCTGCAGCGCGACTTCTGGTGCGGCAGCCATTTTGGAACTGGGCACAGCAGCATCAAAAGTCACTTCTGAGCATGCTCCGCCCAGTTCCAAAATAGCGGCAGCGCTACTTCCCTTATTTTTCAGAGAGGAACTTGGCAGGTATGGTGAGCATCCCCAGAGTGAGCATTCCACAAGCAGGGAGCTACCACCAAAGAGGCCCATTCTTGATTTTCTATTCTCTGGACCTCCCATTTAGGGAGCACACAAAGAAGGGCCTCAGGTGATGATCTCAGAGTCTGGGTTGGTTCATATGGGGAGAGGTAATCCTAGATGCTTATTAGGAGTAATTCATATTGAAATGCCTATTAATATTAATGAAGAAAACTGAATTTAAGATGGGGGGGGGGACTGGGGAAACCAGAGTGGCAGATTGTTCCATCACTACTTGTGAGGTTGGGAGAGTTTAGCTGCAATTCCACGCCCTGAAGTTTCACCTGCCATTCAATCACTTTAGCGTTGCCTTTCATTTCATTTAAATTTGGGTTCCCCTTCCCGTTGTATTTCAATTGGATTATTTATGTAAGTCACTTTGGGAAGCCTACCAGAAAGAGGGATAAAAATGGAAGAAACACACAAATAAATAAATAGGAGCAAGCTGATTATCTTTGGTTGACGGAGTTCACAGTTCCACAGAGAAACATTGTTGAGTTCAGCATTATGCAGGATAGCCAACGGCAGCTGGGAAGCTCTCCGGAGCCACCAAGCTCCCAGTCTATTTGAAAAAGAATGCTTTCTATCATGCTTGTCAATCAAGTCCTTGGTCCCGCCTGCTTCCTGGGTGCTAATTAACTGGCAGATAGAAAATCCAATTCGTATTTATTTCCAGGGCTTTCAATAGTTAAAAGACCTGGTTTGCTGACCTGACGGCTGAATTTAAGAGCTATTATGTAGTGTATTGGCTGGTGAATGTTCCTTGCTCGAGAGGTTCCTCCACTCCCAAAACTTCTGTCTCTAGTATGATGAATGCCTTCTTCAGAGCATGTGAGGATTATCCTTGAACTCCCTTACCTCAAAAGTGAGTTTTTGTAGTCGAGATATACCTTGGTTATCTTAATCACCGCATAATTATCTCTGCTGACGGGAGTGTCAGCAGGAGAAGATTTGCCTGCCATTTTCCTCCCCAGAAGTCCTGGTTTGGTTAATGTTTTAGAAAATATGAACTAGGGAAGTTCAGCTTTAAATGTCAGCTGAATCAAATTTTCTCCCCCATTCCCACTGGGGTGCAGGAAAGAGAAAACCCACTTTTCTCAAAACTTCGCAAAATTTCACAAGTGTGCTATCGAACGACAACATCATTGAAACAGGAATATGTAACCTTAATTGGTTAAAGGTGCCTGAAGGTATTATAAAGGTAAAGGTAAAGGGACCCCTGACCATTAGGTCCAGTCGTGACTGACTCTGGGGTTGCGCGCTCATCTCGCATTATTGGCCAAGGGAGCCGGCGTATAGCTTCCAGGTCATGTGGCCAGCATAACAAAGCCGCTTCTGGCAAACCAGAGCAGCACATGGAAACACCGTTTACCTTCCCGCTGTAGCGGTTCCTATTTATCTACTTGCATTTTGACGTGCTTTCGAACTGCTAGGTTGGCAGGAGCTGGGACCAAGCAACGGGAGCTCACCCCGTCACAGGGATTCGAACCGCCGACCTTCTGATCAGCAAGCCCTAGGCTCAGTGGTTTAACCCACAGCGTATGGCGACTCAAACCCCCTTCCTCTGGGTTTTGTGCAAAATCTGATTTCAGGTGGGCTGTCTTCACTAGATTAAGGTTTCAGTTCCATTGTACAATGCAGTAACCTGTTTTTAATAAACAAGTATGAATGAAGTGATTTTTTTTAAAAAAAGTCTGAATGAGAACATGGAGGAAACCGGGATTGTATTTTATGTAAGATGACTCCTCTTTTAATTAAAACTTGATTCGTAACTGGTAGTTGCTTACTGAGCAATCTATATTGCTTGCAACCAGGTTTGGAATAAATTATCTGGACATTTTTGCTACAATAGCTGAGCAGAGAACAGTTGGTGGAACTAAAATTACTCCCCCCTCTCCACCCCTTTGTGGCTTCTATTGTTCTTCGTGTTTCCCACACCCCTCTCAGTCTTCCCACGCACGCACAAAAAACCCAGCCTGTTTGCAGCTCCCTCAATCCAGAAAATTGCAAACAAGTAAAGAGATGAAATTTGGGGCAGATGCTGGCATAACATTTAATTCCAGAGATTTTCATCGGGGAACTAGAGCATGCATGTGCAGAATGCCTGAGGGAGAAGCAACATCGTCCAATGGCATTTATTGTCGTGCCACACCACCGCTGTGAATGTCATTTAGAGCAAATTATTAGCCAGAGTTCCGCAATGCAACAGGAACTTCAGGGTGAAAGGAATGTTAGGAAAACAAGTGCTAGCGTTACAATCCAGAAAACCAACAAGATGTTCCCCATGTGTGAATTCACCCCAAGAGAAAAATAATTATTGACATTTATTTAAGACTGGAAACATCTTACGGACTTTCTGCTTTAAGGAGAAAATGAACTTGTAATACCTGGATTCGAAAAATATACTGTTTTAGAAAAGTTAGAATGGTTGGATGTTAATGAGTGAATACTAGGTTTAGCTGCAGCACAGAGAACCAGGAATCTTTTTTATCTTTCTTTATTCTTTTCTCACTTTTCTGTCCCTTCTCTTATCCTTTCTTCCTTTTTTCTTTTTTAAAAGCATATTTTTCTGCCTCTGTTCTTCTTCCTCTTTTTTGGTTAAGTATTTCAGTGCATTATAAAATGATACTTTGTGATTGGTATGAATTTTTGTATATGTTTGGACAAGTATCAATAAAAATACTATTTTTTAAAAAATGCACCCAAGTAGGACATCAGAGTCCTGCCAGCCATAGGCCCAGTTTGGGGACCATGCCAACAACCTTTATCAGCTCTATTTGCACAACCAGGGCTGGTGGATGAAAAATAAATAAATAAATAAATAAATAAATAAATAAATAAATAAATAAATAATAAAGTATTTATACACCACTCATCTGACTGGGTTGCCCCAGCCACTCTGGGTAGCTCCCAACAAATTAGAAAATCACGGTAAAACTTCAAACATTAAAAGCTTCCCAATACAGGGCTGCCTTCAGATGTCTTCTAAAAGACATCTAAAAGACTGGGAGCGGCCACCGAGACCACATAATACTGGTCCTGAAAGACCTACATTGGCTCCCAGTACGTTTCCGAGCACAATTCAAAGTGTTGGTGTTGACTTTTAAAGCCCTAAACGGCCTCGGTCCAGTATACCTGAAGGAGCGTCTCCACCCCCATCGTTCTGTCTGGACCCTGAGGTCCAGCGCCAAGGGTCTTCTGGCGGTTCCCTCGCTACAAGGAGCCAAGTTACAGGGAACCAGGCAGAGGGCCTTCTCGGTTGTGGCACCCAGCCTGTGGAATGCCCTCCCACCAGAGGTCAAAGAAAACAACAATTACCAGACCTTTAGAAGGCATCTCAAGGCAGCCCTGTTTAGGGAAGCTTTTAATGTTTGATTTCTGTATTTTAATGTTTTGTTGGAAGCCGCCCAGAGTGGCTGGGGGAACCCGGCCAGATGGGCGGGGTATAAATAATAAATTATAATTATTAGAAAAGTCACCTGCTGAGATGGTGCACCCGCTGAGATGCGCCCGCCCGCCCGCCCGCCGCACTGGGAAATGGGGCGGGGGGGCCCAGATAGATCCGTCACACCACAGCGCCAGGGCGCCAGGTATGCTTAAGACGGCCCTGACAGTATTTTCCTCCCTTTTGGTGACGGGAAGCAGGAGAAGCCACTGCCGGAGCTCTGAGAGCAAAGACAAAAAGCCGGGCACCCAAAATTAATTAGGCAGGCATGATAAGAGAGGAAGTAGCATCCAGGGGACAACTTTGCAAGGTTTTGCTCAGTCAAGCCTGTGACGAAGGGCAGCCTTGCGGAAGGAAAGAGGCCCGAGAGGCAATAGAAAGACGCCTTCCGGATTTCAGAAGCTCTCCGCAAAGTTTTGTGGCGGATTCACTTCCCTGCACCCTCTAAGTGTTGTGGCAGGTGTGAGCTGTGTTTTAAAGGAGGGCTGGCATGCGTGGGATGCTTCCGCTCAGTTGTGATGGATTTTGACACATTGAGATTGAGAGGTGTGCACCTCAAGCCTGAATGTGAGAAAAGGAAATGGCTGCAAAGTTTTTCTTCTTTACCGGAGTTATACCTGGCCTTTCTGCCAAAAGCGATCTTGAAGCGGCCTACGAATGTTGCTTTCAAGATGGTCACTGGCCTCAGGGTTACAATCCAAAAGGGCACAGCACGCGAGGAAAAAAGGAAGGGGAGGGAGGAGCGAAAAGCAAGCTCAAGCACAGGACCTTGAAGTTACTGTTCTTACACAGTGCTCTCCCCCCTAAAAATGTTTAGGGGTACTCTCATTTTATAGTTCAATTCGGGGGAAATAAATAGAGTAAATGGACAAAAGTACAACGATTCACAAAATGTTTAGGGGTATGCGTACCCCTGCATCCCCCCCAGAAAAAAGCACTGTTCTTACATATTATATACATACGTAATTTTATTTGTATGCCGTCTTCCCATAGTTCAAACCGCGCTCAACGTGGCTTAGAACATGAAAAAACACATAATCATAAACATAACAAAAGTAGTCAAAAACAATAACCGAAACATCAGAAAGGACACAACCGAATTTAGACAATTTCCACAAAAATCACTGTGGAAAGATTTACTTTAGCAGGGTTAAACAATCCCCTTTATAAGTTTATGCAGCGATCAGGTTGTTACTGACTCATCTGAGTTCTACTAATAAAGTTGACTTCCTGGTTTAAAATCCCTTTGAATCCCTCTCAAAGAATACACACACGAATCTGATTCATGTTAATATAAAACTATTTTACTCTCAGATTCATTCAGGTTTACAGAACTGTACCTGAAGGCAGGCTTAGGTTACATAACAAGCAAATAAACTACGGTATACCAGAGCGAAGTTGGTCCTGAGCAGTTATCTTTCAAAACTACCAGCAACCGACAAACTGGTTGTCACAGCAACCGGTTAGAACATGGAAGCCATTAGTCCTCTGTCTGAATGTTGCACTTGACTGCAACTTTACATTCCACAATCACAACTTACCCTCCAACATTTCTCTCGTGAAAATAAAATAGGGACATCCCATTCTATAAAGATAATTTTACTATTTATACCCCACACATCATGCTGGGTTGCCCCAGCCACTCTGGGCGGCTTCCAACATCTATAAAAAGAACATAACAAAACATTAAAAAACTTCTCTATTCAAGGCTGCCTTCAGGTGCCTTCTAAAGGTTGTACAGCTACCGGTATTTATCTCCATACCCTTCAACATTTCTCTGACGAAAATAGGGATGTCCTTAGGAAAAGCGGGACATTCCGAGTTCAAATAAGAATCTGGGAGGGTTCTGTAAATCTGGGACTGTCCCTGGAAAATAGGGACACGGAGGGTCTGTCATAATGACATCTAAAAAACCCAACAAATAATATGAACAACACCCCAGCTCAAGAGTCTGTTCAGCAGCCTCAGCTTTTGTAGCTGTGTTGTGAGCCAAAAATGGCTTATCTTCTGAGTTAGGCCAATAAAACTCAGAGACAAGAGGAGTTAGGAGTCCATTTTGTTTATTGCAAAGCAATAAGGTTACAGTCGAATCTTTTCGCAAAACTGCAACCCCGCCCAACGTGGGGGCAGGGGAATTTATAACATTTCAAACAAAGGATTTCAACTTAACCAATCATATTCATCATTACATCATTTCATGTTTAGTACGCATGTCCATTATTACCTCATTCTAATTTAATACGCATGTGCAATAAGCATTGCTACCAAAACCTTGATTCTCACCATGATCTGTTACATTGTGTTAGTAGCGTGTTGGGAACCTGTGTTACGTGTAGCCATTCGCACCATGTATCAACTTGTGTTCTAATTTATGAGCTGTATCTTTGTGATTTGCATGTTACCTGACCTTCTGCCCCAGTAGGGACAGAATCTTGCTAAATCAGCAGTTTCTTAAAGCAACAGGTTACCGTAACTCTTCTAATATAAGCATATTCCAAGATTTATAGGGATTTACATTATCCCCTTAATTGTGGCCCTTTGGGCCACTGCCACAGCTCATAGCTGCCAAGTACCCCATATTTCCCGGGAAACCCCCGTTTTTCCTTATTGTTTCAAGGTCTCCTGTTTCAGCTCCTCTCCCGTTAATCTCCCTTATTTTGGTTCCTGTCGGCGACCATTTTTCTGGTGCTGCTTTGCCCATATATGGGCACCAGAAAATGGCCGGCGCCGGAAGTCGCACCTACGCATGTCCGGAAGTGCGGCGTCGGCCATTTTCTGGTGCCCATAGATGGGCAAAGCGACACCGGAAGTCGCGTCTACGCACTTCCAGACATGCGTAGACATGACCTCCGGCGTAGATGTGACTTCCGGCGCCGGCCATTTTCGGTGCCCATAGATGGGCAAAGCGACACCGGATGTTGCGTCTACACAACTTCCGGTGTTGCGCGGCTGCCGATACCAGATTTCTCTACAAGAGACTTGGCAGGTATCCCACAGCTGGAGTCAGTCAAGGCCCCGTCCTCCCAGGCCAGGTGGGAAAAGGCCTGCGAGGCAGGGAGCAGGTCCCCCCAGGACTCACAGCTGAGATGATCTGTTCTTAAAGTGATAGCTGATGATATCAGGGGCAGTTCATGCTGTGTGGCCCTTATAGGGCTCTGTACCTTTCCTGAATCATGCTTCCTTCCAGATCAGATCCAAGAGCCAAGCTGGTGACAATATTCAGACGCAGATGAAGATCCAATGGTCTGGGTAGGTCCATATTTGGAGAGACACACTTAAATATTTTTGTGTGTGAGTGAAATCTGTGATTTAAAATTCCAGTTTCCCTGCTAACAGCTAGCAATGGGGAGAAATTCATTTCCATTTGCATTTAAAAGCAAATGTTCTTAATCTGCACTTTTGGGGGAAAACACATGTGACTTGAAACACAGCCATCCTTAGAAATCTACACCCCTCTGAATTTTGCAAAACTGTTCTCCAGCCAAGCAGTGTGCACAGAAATGCATATACCAGGGTCAGTTGTGTATAGAAACACACGTGCAAGTGGCAACAGAAAACAAAAATGCAATACGTTAGGAGAATGTCAGGGAGGAATGCATGCAAAAATGTGCATGGATGGGAGAAATGCGCACTAAAATGCTGGTGGATTTTCATGAGCACTCTAAAAATTAATAATTCTGCATACGGATATGGGAATGTGGAAAAATGAATTTAAGATCGGAAAATGAGAAACTGAAAGGACTGAAATTGTTCCATTCACCCATTCATTCCTAGTTGCAGCACAAGCCTAACCACGTCTGTTCAAAAGTAAGTCCTACTGAATTTATTGGCAATAAATTCAGTAGGACTTACTTTTGAACAGGCGTGGTTAGGCTTGTGAATCTCTTTGCACACTTAAAATGTTGCTTGCAAATTCTGGGTTCTGTCCTCCTTCTGGAAGAAGCCTGAGAAACCCAACACCTCTCATTTTAGCTGGAAATATTGGCGTTGCGTTGCGAGCTGTTCGGCTTTGCTGCATCTTTCTGTTCCCTCCCCACCACCTTCCGTTCTCGCTGAAGCAGTTCACAAGCTGCTGCCTTCTCCTCCAGCTCCCCCCACCCTTCTCTCTAGGTGTATGAGTCTTTGTGTTTGTGCATGTCAAGGAGGGTTCGGCCAGGCAAATAATCCCCCTTCACCCCGTAAATAAAAGCACAACAAACCGAGGGCTTCACATTTTGCCTGTGGCAGAGTGTTCGTAGAAAACTTGTTTTTATACTGGGTTCTGCACCCTCTGATTCGTAGCATTGCAGAACTAGCAGCAAATCCTTTCCTAAATGCAGAGGGCCGGCCATTGTCCGGAGAGGCATGGAAATGCTTCCTTTCAGCTGGCACGACATGCATATGGAGGAATGGCGCATGGCCTGATGTCCTCCTCATTATGCCCCAATGGGCTTTTGGCCATTGGTGTGCAATCTTTATCTCCCCAGGCAGATGGGGAGCCAGTAGTTCAGTGGGAATGGCAAGTTATTTACTGCTGATGCTCAGCCTTCTATTAAAACACACACACACACACACACACACACACACACACACACACACACGAACGACTCGGTTTATTTCCTAGAGGATGAGATCAGGTACTGGCAAATGGTCCTGAGATGTAGGAGGCAATAATGAATGGTTTAATTTTCAGTTGGAGCCTGGAGAGGTTGGGTAGCCTGTGATTCAGTTGGAGTGATTTCGGGCAGGCAGATAAGATGCTGGATCTTTGCCCTCTTGGCAGGTTGAGAGCCTGGCAACAAAGGAGAGTTCTGGGTGCCTAGGGATTTGTGGGAAGTGGGAAGTATATTGGGGTGAGTAGCCGTGTTGGTCTGAGTCGAAGTAAAAATTAAAAAATTCCTTCAGTAGCACCTTAAAGACCAACTAAGTTTTTATTTTGGTATGAGCTTTCGTGTGCATGCACACTTCCTCAGATACACATGAAACAGAAGCATCAGACCCTTATGTATATACAGAGGGTGGGGGTGGGTGGGGGAGAATGGGTGATGGGCTGATGGGAGTGGTAAACCTGTAGATGGCTGTTAACGACTGCTGATGGCTGCAATTGGTCCTGCGGGGGGGGGGGAGCAAGGGCTGAGGCGCTTTCTTTAGTGGGAACGGCCCTAAATCTGTGGTGGGGCATCTTCCTAGTAAGCAGAAGGTCTCAGGTTCAATCTGTGGAGCTCCAGAGAACTGGGAAACACTCCTGGAGAGCTGCTGCTGTTCATTGTAGAGTAGACAACACTCAGCCTAGTTGGACCAGTCGTCTGATTCAGTATAAGGCAGCTTCCCATGTTTCATTTTTTTGGGGAAGGCCATAGCTCAGTGGGTAGAGCAACCAGGGCTCCAGCTTCAACCCCTGGCATCTCCAGGCAGGGCTGGGAAAAACTCTCGTCTTAAAACCCAAGAGAGCTGCTGAAAGTCAGTGCATACAGCAATGAACTAGTTGGACCATTGGCCTGTCTCACTATCAGTCAATTTCCTATGCCTTAAGAAATTGTGGCTCAATAGCAGAGCGTCTGCAATGGATGCAGAAAGCCATAGAATCATAGAGTTGGAAGAGACCACAAGGGCCATCCAGTCCAACCCACTGCCAAGCAGGAAACACCATCAAAGCATTCCTGACAGATGGCTGTCAAGCCTCCGCTTAAAGACCTCCAAAGAAGTCCTCACTTCAGTTTCGAGGCAGGGCTGGGAAAGGCTTCAACATAGAGCTTGAGGGGGTGAGGGCCATGCATGAGGCCAGAGAGTTGTGGGGGAGGCTGTCCCTTGAGCTGCCAAGAGTATGAGCCAGGCTTCAGTCAGGTGTTAGGGAACTTTGCCTCGGGATTAACTCAGCTCTTTAAAACCGGCCTTCTCTCCCTCCCCCCTTTTGATGTAATGGAATATGAAAGGAGCTGTTCTTTCAGACAAAAATTTCCATCAGAAGAGCTTTTTATATTATTAAAATTGAATCAAGGCAAAACAGAGAGATGGGGGAGGGCCTTGCCTCATGCTTGCCTGCGTGCATTTCCCCGGGACCACCAGAAATGCAGGCGCTGTGTCTTTTGAACGCACCACCTCTTTGGGCTAGTTTTTTCTTTGTTACGTTTTATTGCTTTCTGAAAAGGTCTAATGAGTCGTAGGGCTGCAGCTGAGGGGTAGGGAATCAGTTTCTCATGCATAGGGAGCTGGACTTGCTCTGAGATGGGCCATTAGTCCATCTACCTCAAGGGACAGTAATTGATCCAGCTAAGTGCTCCAGGAGGACATTCCCAGTCCCCCCAGGCAGAGGACATTCCTAGTTCCACCTGGCAGGGAAGGCTGGTGTCCACTGGGCAGAAATTAGGGAGGCCAACAGTAGGTGGCGCTACAGCCTATGATAGGCAGAGCCATCTAATGCTGGTTTCGTCCCCACCTTCATTCCATGTTCTACAGTGGCAACACTGAGGATGAAGCTGATAGCCAGTGCCATCCCCAAGACTGATTGTAAGCAAGGAGGTAGGCAGGTGTGGGCTGGCTGAGGGCAGAGTGATTTTACTGGGGCAGTGCCCCACTTGCCTGAATGGACCAGCCTCCACTTCTATCTGGAGGTGCTTGAGATTGAACCAGGGACCTTCTGCCAGGGCAAGGTTGAAGTGACCACCTCGGGTGGCAGAATCCACAGGAGCAGCATCACTCACTGCTCAGTGGCGGCAACAGCTGCAGTAGGAGGCCAGATTTGCCTCCACCTCAGCAACCCTTCTTCCCAATGCTACCTCTACAGTGGCTTCTTGGTGGATAGGAGGCACTGCTGTTCTCCTCCCACTCTTGTTCCTGATGTAGACCTTCACTCCCCTCTTCTTTCCTGGTGATGGTAGAGTAGGGCCATGTTGTGTCTCACCTCAGCTGCCAAAATGTCTTAGGCCAGCCCTGCCGTCTGTGTACAAAGCTGAGATACAGCCCTTCCTGGGTGCAGAAGATGCCCAGTTCAATCCCTGGCATCTCCAGTTGGTGCTGGAAATGGCCCTGCCTTAGACCCTGGTGAGTTCAAAGGGAGCTGGAGGCATCTTCTTGGGTATTGAGGGGGTGTCACACTCTCAGTGGTGTCACCAGAAACATGGAGAGTTTTTTTTCTTCCTTCCAGCTTAGGAACTGGACTTGGAAGGTGGGGGGAATCAAGCTATTTTCTTACCTTATAAATACACTGTTACACATCACCACATTCTCTGAGTGGTGAGAAATTTCATTGGTTCCAGCTGCTTACCTAGGGTTCCTTTTCCTTGGACTGAAGATCAGCAGAGACGGTGATGCCTTTAGGATATATATGGTTCAATTTACACACACACATACACACAACCTGAGCATAAGATGGAGGGTCTGGCAACATAAGCAGGGCCGTCTCAAGCAGGTCGGGCGCCCTGGCTGCGCAGCGCCCCCCTGCCAGCCCCACGCCCTGGCGCCCCTCGCCACCGGGACTACACCTAGAGCCGGGCCTGAACATAAGCACCCCAAAATATCTTGCTTCTCCAGTAGTCACAGCTCCAATAGTCTAGCACAAATCAAGCATGTCTCTGTGCCTTTTGTGTGGCTCACATGCAATGCACAGGCTATTTTTCTTCCACCCATTCATTCTATGGCACAGAACAGCTTCTTTGGTTATGCTAATCATGGTGCTTAGCTAGCCAGCCCAAGCCATTGCCTAGACCAGGCATCCCCAAACTGCGGTCCTCCAGATGTTTTGGACTACAATGCCCATCATCCCTGACCACTGGTCCTGTTAGCTAGGGATCATGGGAGTTGTAGGCCAAAACATCTGGAGGGCCGCAGTTTGGGGATGCCTGGTTTAGACCATTGGTTTTCAACCAATGTGCCATGGCACCCTGGGGTGCCTTGAATGATGGCCCGGGGTGCCTCAGGCAACACTGGCCTCTGTCCCTCTTTCCTTCCCTCCCTTCCTCTGATGTCCTCTCACATCTCTGCCTCCCAAAGGCTTGCACAGCTGTTTGTTGCTGCAGCCCTTGCTACAAACTCCCCAGGCGAATGGTGCCTCCGGAGCTGGACCCTGTGTTCCTAGGTCCCTGTGGGGCAGTGTGAGGAGGCACCTCTCTTTGGGGTGGGCAGCTCAGAGACCAGGGGTGGCAGCTGCGGCTGCCCAGAGGACTCCCAAGGAGAGGGGAGAAGAGAGGAGGCTGAGGGAAAACTCCACAAGGGAGGGTGTTTGAAAAAGGGTGAGAGGCTGCCAGCGCTGCAGGCAAGGGGTGGCATAACTGGGCTCCTGAGCCCCACAGGGGTGCTGCAGAAAGTTGGTCAAGGGAGCTATGGACCCCCGAAAGCTGAAAACCTCTGGTCTAGACAAAGGGAATGGTTTGACAAGCTTAGTCTCATACCTTTTACCATGGACAGATACAGGAACACAGTCATTGGAAGGGACTTGGGGCATCATGCAGACTGATACAACCCCCGCAAGCCTAAAACAATACTTTGCTGAGCCCAATTCCCAATCAAACTGTGCTTCGCTTGGTGTTTTTCTTCTGCTAATATTTGACCCAAAGAAACCATGATCTCATAATGCAGGGTGGACTCTACCTTGTCTCAGAGCAACATTTTAAAGAGCTTTTTGATTTGGGTCTGCAAGTTTGAATGATTTCTCTCCCCCTCCCCCTCCTTTGAAGGCTCCACATTTCTATTAAGACATCCATCTGTGTCTGTGCCGCTGTGACATCCTTGCGGAGTGATTCTGTCAGTCTCCTACTTTATTACTTTGAAATGACTTTGAGTATTGCTTTAACCCATCGCGGCTGAGGGCTCTTTTCTTGGCGAAATGTCCAGAAGCACTGAGAGATAAAAACGGGGAGGCTGCTTGCTAGAGTTTCTTCCCCCCTCACCACTTTTAAAAGGTGTGTAAAGGTAAAGGGACCCCTGACCATTAGGTCCAGTCATGACCGACTCTGGGGTTGCGACACTCATCTCGCGTTATTGGCCAAGGGAGCTGGTGTACAGCTTCCAGGTCATGTGGCCAGCATGACAAAGCCGCTTCTGGCGAACCAGAGCAGCACATGGAAACGCCGTTTACCTTCCCGCTGTAGTGGTACCTATTGCTCTACTTGCACTTTGACGTGCTTTCAAACTGCTAGGTTGGCAGGTGTGTTGTTGTTGTTGTTTAGTCGTTTAGTTGTGTCCAACTCTTCGTGACCCCATGGACCATAGTACGCCAGGCACTCCTGTCTTGCACTGCCTCCCACAGTTTGGTCAAACTCATGTTCGTAGCTTCGAGAACACTGTCCAACCACCTCGTCCTCTGTCGTCCCCTTTTCCTAGTTCCCTCAATCTTTCCCAACATCAGGGTCTTTTCCAAGGATTCTTCTCTTCTCATGAGGTGTCCAAAGTATTGGAGCCTCAGTTTCACTATCTGTCCTTCCAGTGAGCACTCAGGGCTGATTTCCTTCAGAATGGATAGGTTTGATCTTCTTGCAGTCCATGGGACTCTCAAGAGTCTCGTGAGACTCTCAAGAGTCTTCTCCAGCACCATAATTCAAAAGCATCAAATAGAGTGGGCAGGTGTGTAGCCCACTCTATTTCCAGGTTTTCAGAGGGGATAACATGCTTTCTACCTCTCTTTCTCCAGAGCAGTAGGGAAATTTAGGGTATCAGTTTTTGTCGTGCAGAGAGAGAGAGAATGGGTGAGTGAGAAAGAGCTTGTTCTGGAATCTTAGGCTGCCTTCTGCAACAAGCTCTTTATTGACCAGTGCCAATAGATGAGGGGAGACAATAGTTTTAATGCAGCACTGTCCCTCAAAGGCAGGGGTAGGGAACATTATTTTTCAGCCAGAGAGTCACATTCCTTCCTGAGCAAACATCCAGGATCCAGTAATGGGTGGGACCAGAGACAAAGTGGGTGGAGCAATGAATATAGGTGTTCCCTTTGAATAGTAGGCTATTTCCTGCACACTGCACACTCTTATCTTCCATCCAGGCATCATTAGAGTTCAGGGGTACTTCCCAGCCATGCAAAGCCACTCCGCAGGGGTTATGGCTGGGGAGAGTCTCAAGGGTCGAGTTAAGTGGCCTGGAGGGCATGTGGTCATTGCTGGAAGCAGCGCGTAACCCAAACTCTCCAGGTATCCACTTACCATTGGTCTTAAGACACAACATTTTGGCTTTGGCCTTCTCCAGATGCTTTGATACAGAAAGTCCATAGTGGCAGAGTGTCTGCTTTGCATGGAGGTAGCCCCAGGTTCAATCCCCAAGCACCTCCAGGGAACCCCTGTCCATCAGTGTTGAAGACACTGAGCTAGATGAACCAATGGTCTGAGTTTGTGCAAGGCAGCTTCCTATGCTTCTATGGTGTGAATCAAAGAGTGTTGTTGCTTTAGCTCATGGGGGATGAGGCTGTCAATGGCTGCTCGCCGCGGTGGCTTTGCCCTGTCTCCATAGCCAGAGTTAGGAATGGTTCTCAATACCAGTTGCTGGAAGCAACAGGAGGGAAGAATGGTCTTGTGCTCATGTCCTGCTTGTGGGTTTCCCAGGAAATCTGCTTGGCCACTTTGAGAAGAGGATGCTGGACTGATCCAACAGGCTCTTCTTATGTAGCCAATGCGGTGTGTGTGTGTGTGTGTGTGTGTGTGTGTGTGTGGAGAGGGAGGGAGGGAGATCTTTGGGAAATTAAGTCCTACATTTTGGAAGGGGGTTGCATGTCAAACTGGGTAATTAATGTGAACAGAAGGGATATTATAAATAACTAGTGTAATTCAGCCCGTTGAGTAAACGGGCACTAGAACATCCCGGGGTTTGGAGAAGCGCTTGCGCTGCGCTTCTCCGAACCCCGGGACCTGTCCTTGTTGTCGGCGGCAGGGGGACAGGAACAAAGGAGGAGAAAGCAGCCCTTTCTCCTCCTTCCTTCCTCTCCCCCAGCAGCCGACAGGAAGGAGACATCCTGGGGTTCGGAGAAGCGCTTGCTGGACACACACACACTCTCTCTCTCCCCCCCCCCGCCACCAACGCTCAGTCTGGCTGGGAGCAGCAGTTGGCGGCCGCAGGGAAACTGTAGGTGGGGGGTGGGGAGAGCGCGTGTGTGTGCGCGTGCAGTCTCTGCATCCAATCCCTGTGTCCATGGGGCACATGCGCAGTAGCGCGGACACAGGGACACAGGGAATCTGGACGCAGAGACACTTGCATATTATTATATAGGATGCCAAGCCAAACTCCGGGGTTCAGTGTTTGCTTTATCTCAAGGAAGCATTGTGTGGACAGAGATGATGCCATTTTCAGCAATGAGCTTTATAAGCAACAGTAAACAGAGTGCTAAGTGTATCCCTGGAAAGGAGGCATCATTCCCCTTCACATACTTTCTCCCCCCCCCCACCCAAAAAGATTACTTGCAACAAAATGCACACACACAGAGTCACATTTCATGAATACAAATGTCTGCCGTGTTGGGTTTAGATGTTTCAGAATGCTGCTGTTTATTTCATGAGGATTTTCAGGACAGGCTTTCATAGCAGAAGGAGCTGGAGTGGATTGATTAAGGAAGGCGGTGAGGAAAGAGGGCTGTGAAACTGAGCGATAATAGAGAGAGGATAGTCAATGTGGTGCCCTTCAGATGTTTTGGGTTTCGGCTCTCATCAGCCACAGGCAGCATGGCGAATGCTCAAAGATGATGGGAGCTGGACTCCAACAACATACAGATGGCCAAAGATTCCACATTCCACATTTCCTATACAAAGTCTCTTCACTACATACCCATTTCATTTTGCATGCCATCCTTGGCCAAATTTCCATTTTGGGGGTGGGGAGGCATGGAGACTGTTGCCACTGGCTTCCATGATTAAAGCACTAGCTGGTGAAAACCTATTCACCTATACCCAGAGGAGGGGCTTCCACCTTGGAAAGGACCTGACCTTGACAGTGTTTGGATCATGTGTAGACCAAGCCCACCAAGTGCTCGGTCTCTAAGTAAGGATACAGACTAAAGCAGACATTCCCAAACTGCGGCCCTCCAGATGCTTTGGCCTACAACTCCCATGATCCCTAGCTAGCAGGACCAGTGGTCGGGGAAGATGGGAATTGTAGTCCAAAACATCTGGAGGGCCGAAGTTTGGGGATGCCTGGACTAAAGCTTGCTCTTGGAGCTGAAATTGGATGAGAGGAAGACCTTACCATGGGGGCATCATGAACCAGGGCCTGTGGAAGTCATGATACTTGAAGGAACTTGCAGAAGGGGGGGGTCAGACACAGCTGGACTTATTCCCCCATATTCTGGACTCTCACAGTCAGCAACAGATCCCCATGAAGAACAGCAGGAGCCATGAGCTCTAACTGAACAGTGAGTGTATCCTGTTGGTGCAGCACAACACACCTCATGTCAAAGTCTTACTTGGGATGCCAGAACAACATTCAGATTCAGGGTCCCAACTAGAGTGGAGCAGCCAGCCTAGGTAACTCAACGATCCCACTCCCCTTTGCTTGCTGGAAACTGCTGAGGCAACAGACTCCATGGACCAGCTACTAGACTAGGTGCCTTATGCTCATCTGCTCTCCTGTTCAGCACTAGGTGATGGACAGCTCCCTTGCCTGGCTTGAATGGGCCAATCAATGCTTTTTAAAAACTCAGGCAAGAAGGCCAGAGGAATCAAAACAGGCTTTGCACCCACTTCAATCTCAAAGGAGGGGAAAATATGGTAAGCTAAAATAGTTTTTGTTAAGAGGTCTGAGTTTATGATCCCTCCATCTATGCTGAAAATCAGCTTTATCTCCCCCCACTCCCGATTTGTTTTTTAAATAAGGCTTTAAAAACATTGCCTACATAATGCAGATACTGAAAGCCGAAACGTATGAGAGTTTTGCAAAGTGACATTATTGCACCTGATAGAAATGGAACAGCGAAGACTACTGCGTATGCACTACAAGAGATTGCATTGCTCCAACAGCCCAAATTAACCTTTTCAGGGATTATCTTAAAGAATTTTCATTCCTGGCCTGCCAGAAATTTCCATTTCATTTTCATTTCTGGTCTGCCCCTCCTATGAGCTGCAGGCAGGCAACCGTTTAAAACCAAGCAAATGTATCAGATCGCTACAGAGAAAAGAAACAGATTAGAGCCTTGGTTACGGTATTGACAGACTGATAAAGGGGGACAGACGAGGGAGATCTGAATGGCTATCCAAACTGGGCCTTACTTACAAAGTTCTGGTGGTGGAAATGCCATTTTTATTTGATTGATTTTTGCAAAGCTTGGAAGCCATCTAGGTTTGCAAAGACTTAGGTTAGAGGGAGGGACATATGGAGAGCTGACAACATCTCTCAGGGCTTTGATATCCCCCTCGTCTTCCAAGAAGCATTTGATGGAGAGATACAAGCAACTAAGAACACAATAACATCAGAATAGTCCTGCTGGTTCAGGCCAGTGACCCATCTAGTTCAGAATTCTGTTCTCACAGTGGCCAACCAGATGCCCCAGTCGGAACCCCCCAAGCAGCTTATCCTTACAACAGCCTTATAAGGTAGGCTTGCTGTCCTCTCCTCATATTACAGCTGGGGAGGCTCAGAGGAAAGGGCAACCTATGAAGTTAATGGCAGTGCAGAGATTCAAATTAGGCACTCCCTGATTTGCAGTCCAGCCTCTTTGTTGTGTGGTGGCAAACAGCTCCTTCCTTCCACACTTTCTCAACCTCTGCCAGCTGCCAGGCTCTGCCAAATCCATTCAGTCACAAAAGCCATTTAGATGATTTTTAGTATCACCTTTTCCACAGGTGAATAGTAGGCCAAGCTAGGAAGCTTGCAAGCTGCATGTGCAGTTTTCTTAATAATGTCACATTACTATTAGTGGCACTCCTGCACTGCTGGAGATTCAGGTCCTCTCCCTGCCACCTGGAGGGGACTAAGCAAGCCTGGAGACTTCTGAGCAGACCTAGCAATGCTAGCTGATCAAAAAGTAATTGCAGGCCAATGTAGAAGAAGGAGTTCTTGCAGATATTTGGGTCCAAAGCCATTCAGGGCTTTCAATGTCCAAGTAAATAACCTTGAATTCGGCCTGGAAAACAACGAGGACATTCCCTATCAAATTGCCCCAGATCTGGAATCTGGAAGCTCCAGCTGATTTAGAAATCAAACAGCAGGATGTGAGCAGACCTGATTTGGCTTCCTTTTTGGAGCAGCTGCTCTATCTGATTCTGACTCGAAAAGGGGCAAGTGTCCACACCAGGGGCCAGCAGCAGACCTTTTCAGCAGGGGGATGGTCTACTGTCCCTCAGGCCTTGTGGTCTGAGTATATTTTTTTGGGGGAAATGAACGAATTTCCATGCCCCACAAATAACCCAGAGATGCATTTTAAATAAAAAAAAAATTTTATTGCATTAGCCGGTTGGCCATAGCACATAACACACTATCTATATCTATATCTATATCTATATCTATATCTATATCTATATCTATATCTATATCTATATCTATATCTATATCTATATCTATATCTATATCTATATCTATCTATCTATCTATCTGTCTCATAGTGGTAACCTACTGCTATTATACAGAGCATGTATCGAAAGCACTTACAAAACATCGGATATAAAAACATGTGATATAAAACAGAATTTGTTAAAAACTAGGATGCATCATGTGTGATTTGTCCATTGGAGATTGTTTAATGAAATCTGCATCTAGAGAGAATTAGCCAGTCAAAAGAGCTCATTTTAAATAAAAGCACACATTCTACTCATGTGAAAACACGCTGATTCCCGGGCCGGATTTAGAAGGTGATTGGGTCGGATCCGGCTGCCGGGCCTTAGTTTGCCTACCCATGGTCCACACACTTAAGGTGGCTGCAAATGTCTGGTTCATGAACAGGTGTTACGCTGCCTTTTCCTCCCCCTCCGCTCAATGCAATAAATCCCCTCTGATTTCTTTCTTTCTCCCTCCCTCCCTCCCTCCCTCCCTCCCTCCCTCCCTCCCTCCCTCCCTCCCATTCCTCCATGTTTGCCACCACTCAGCGTGACATCTTCTTCCTTTCCCATTGAGGAAACGCTGTTGAGGCGGGGGGGGGGGGGAGGCTGGAGTTTGAAAGGAAATGCGATCGGACATTCTGCAGGTAAACACCTGTGTGGAAACAGTGCCTCTGCCTGCCTGCATTCATTCTGTTAAACACACGCACGCACGCACACACAGGAGAAGATGCCAAAAGCATCTCGGAAGAAGATTCACTATGACTGCAAGCAAGTGAGGTACCACTGGGTGGCAGGTTTGACGCTGACCTCATTCCATGATCGCACAGCTAAGTGCTAAGCCAGCCTTTTGTTTTTTTAAAAATTCATTCAGAAAGGGAGCTGACACTGGATTGAGGAAGAGGCCAGGGCTGGAGCCCAGTGCATGGCAGGGAATTTAATTCCCCCAACCCCAGCTTGTTACTCCTACTTCATGTGGACCCATTAAAATGAATTGTCATGACTAACAACCATCCATTTATTTTAGTGGGTCTGCCCCGGTGGGATTTACTGCCTGGTGTATGCATTTCTAAACCTGCTTTTGAAGCAAGTGACTTTTGGGAAGGGAAGGGAAGTGAGCCAGGAAGGAAAGGAACAGCATTGACCGTGGCCATTGTGCTTCTAAGGAGGGATCCAGGCATCTGCTCTTTTGCACCATGAGCTAAAATGTGCATTAGGCTTGCCAGGCCTCTGTAATGGGTCCTATGGAGACATCAAGGAGGGGAACAGGCTGGTCCTGGAGAAGAATGGGAGGAGCTCATAGGAGTTGTTGTTGTTGTTGTTGTTGTTGTTGTTGTTGTTGTGCTGCTGCTGCTGCTGCTGCTGCTGTTCTTCCTCTTCCTCTTAATTTATTGCCTGCCCTTCACCATAAGGTCTCCCCCTCCAAAAAACAAGATTAAAAACAACTTAAAACAAATTACAACCATAGAAAGCTAGGTCTCCTAGGTCTTAATCTGACTTTCTAACTAACTAACTAACTAACTAACTAACTAACTAACTAATAATAATAATTTATTATGTATACCCGGCCCATCTGGCTGGGTTTCCCCAGCCACTCTGGGCGGCTTCCAACAGAAATATTAAAATACAATAATTTATTAAACATTAAAAGCTTCCCTAAACAGGGCTGCCTTCAGATGTCCTCTAAAAGTCTGGTAGTTGTTTTTCTCTTTGACATCTGGTGGGAGGGCGTTCCACAGGGCGGGTGCCACTACCGAGAAGGCCCTCTGCCTGGTTCCCTGTAACTTGGCTTCTCGCAGCGAGGGAACCGCCAGAAGGCCCTCGGCACTGGGCCTCAGTGTCCGGGCACAACGATGGAGGTGGAGACACTCCTTCAGGTATACTGGACTAACTAATAACAATAACAATAATTTATACCCTCCCCATCTGGCTGGGTTTCCCCAGCCACTCTGGGCGGCTCCTGGTAGAATATTATTATTATTATTATTATTATTATTATTATTATTATTATTATAGTAATTAAACACCATACATTAAAAACTTCCCTAAATAGGGCTGCCTTCAGATGCCTTCTAAAAGTCAGATAGTTGTTTATTTCCTTGACATCTGATGGGTGGGCGTTCCACGTGGCGGGCGCCACTACTGAGAAGGCCCTCTCGGCTCTCATGTGATGTAGACATGTATAGATGACTATTTATACAAAAATGCATTGTATTAGTGAACGTTGCTTTGTGAAAGTGGGCGTGGAAGGCAAAATGTGTATATTGCACAATTATATATTATTTATATTATATTACGCATTTTTGGGTAATATGCACTAAAATGTGGGGACATTTTCATGAGGACTATATATATCAACACACACAGAGACACATGTGGAAATGATCTGGAAATGTGCTGATCCAAACGGGAACAATGGGAGACAGAGAGAACCTTAAATCAACAGGTCTGCCCGAAATTGACAGAGTGGCCTGACTATATTTGCAGCATGCAGGGCCCGCCAGTTATTTGGGACCACTTTGCAGCAGCCTGTGACTACCGAGTGTGCCTCCCCCCCCCACGTATCTCTGAGAGCAGGCATAGGCAAACCCAGTCCTCCAGATGTTTTGGGACTACAACTCCCATCATCCCTGACCACTGGTCCTGTTAGCTAGGGATGATGGGAGTTGTAGTCCCAAAACATCTGGAGGGCCGAGTTTGCCTGTGCCTGTCTGAGAGCGTCCTCCCCCTTGCCGCTATGTCAGCATTAACCTTCCTTGCGAACGAAACCTGGAGAGACTTTTTACTACAAGCTCAGGCCGCTGAATCGCTTCCAATTAGAGCTGACTTGATGTTAATTAGCGCGATGCTGCTTGGTAAGCTCTTTAGCACTTATTATAGGCGAGAGATGAAAGTGCCAGGGAATTACGAGCCCTGCTTTTGAAGCATGTGACTTTTGGGAAGGAAAGGAAGGTGAGCCAGGAAGGCAAGGACCAGCGTTGACCGTGGC